>NC_056747.1:1335034674-1335052174 GCF_019279795.1 Protopterus annectens
CTTCATCTGCAAAAAGAAGAGCAACCATGAATAATGATGTCCTCCGATAACACGGATATACATTGCTCAGATGAGGTTCTAAAAATTTTTCTTTTGAAGAGCATCACAGAATTACCATACATAATGTCTTTTTAAATTTGTTTACCGGGAAAGTCCAACTTAGAACAAAGTCAGTTTTCAGCGGTGGCCCAGGGAGAAATGCTCTAGACATATGCCTTTTACTTCTTGGAACAGAATTGAACACAAAATGGAGGAAAAGAGATTCAAGCCTGCAACTCTGTTGTCAGTACAGTGATCACAACCAATAACAGCAAGTGAAAACTTTCATCCCTGGGACAGTGTTATGTACACACAGCCTCTGTTAACAAACAAATACAAGGCGCTGTTTATCAGGGACACAGTGGTATATGCGTGAGAATTACTTGTGCACGTTGTCACTGATTATCCTTATCACAAATCAAATACGTACATCACTGTATCTCCCTGTTCTGCATTGCAACTGTATGTCTGACCATCTGACTCCTTCCAAAGATAAGGATGAGGTGGTTGTTGAAGTGAATTTAATAATGAATGAAAAAAATTACAGTTTAAAGCAATTTTGCAGATTGTATATTTCACAAGCCTTTTTGGCAGAAATGTATCAGGCTGTTCAAAATTTTAAACATACACAGTACTTAGAGGTACTTTTGACAGAATGTTGTGAATTACAAAGATATTTGTAAAAATTTGATGAATATTTGCGATATTCATAAGCATGCACAAAATAATCATTAATATCAATAAGCAGGAATGCACAGCAGAGTTGTTGACTATGTGTGGAAGATACAACAATAAGAATGTAATGATATTTTCCCCTATCTGAAGTTGAACCGACAACATGCCAACGTATATACATGCTGGTCTGTTCCTGTGCAGGCAGAGCTACCAGCCACCACGTGTTTAGTTACTAGATATATCTATCTGTATTCCTGTGGATATCTGATGAATACGGAAAGATCCAATACACAACTGCGATAGGCCAGCATAATCTCCAGAAATAACAGATATCAACACATTTTACAAATGAAAAGATATGTAGACATTCCTCTTGGATTAAACAAAAGGAACTGGAATAAGAATGTTAACTTTATTAAGTGGAACAGAGTAAAGACGTTATTTGAGTTACTGCTTACACAGACAGACTAGGCGTTATTGTCATGGTATTACAGATAATGTGCAGTCCTCAGCGGCCTAGAGTGCTATAGACATCGGTGATGCACGATTATATTGAATGTATGAAATGATGTCATTATGTGTTGGAAAACAGATGTACATCTACAATGTTAAATATTACATACATTATTAACATTAGTAAATTAAACCTGGGGGAGTAGAAACTATACTTATATGGAGAACAGTCACCATGTCTAAGTAATTATCCAAATGAGCTAATTATCAGAACAGCTACTTAATGGTCATAAAAGGCTTGTATCTGATATATTTGGGGAAATGGGTATATCTTTAAATTCCATAGGAATACTGTGGAATATGTAGTATCATAACACTTATTGTAGGCATCCACTGGCTGTTGATGCACCTTGACAACCCTCCAAAGTTCCTTTGTGTCCCTCCGATGCGGGTTGAAGTACTGGTGGAGAATCTGCACTCCAGTCTGGTAGACCTCCGTACATTGTCATTGCTCCCTCACAATCCAGTTTCAAATGTCAATCATCATAAAGTTCTATGGTCTGGCTCTCATGCAGTCTTGACCATCTACATTGGAGTGGAGCATCTGGGTGGTGGTCTCCTTGGTCCAGTTGGGCACCCAGGCATGTCAAAGCCTCTTGAAGGTAGCCATGTTGGTAGTCCAATGAAGAAATACACAGATCTGAAAAATTCTCACTGAGGTCCCAGTCAGTCCACAGGTAGCAGTAGTCTGATATGTAAATATATCAAAATCAATATTTAAAAGTGGTGCTTGTATCATGTTACCAGAGCATAGGAAGATAACGGGCACTTGCTACACATGGCCCCATTTAACGATACCTACTGGGTGCTTGGATGGTGCAGCCTCCTGTTATAACGAGCTATTGGTTAATACACCAAATTTTGAGAACTTGGGCAGATGTGTGCAAATGGGATTCTAAAAACTTGAATGTTAGTGAACCTTATTATGTACGGTGCATGCACATAGCTGCTCTTTCTTTCAGTTATACCGGAGTGATAAGTAGCTGAAAAGTTAATTTGGCACTTGCTAGTTTTGCTGTTTTTGGAAAATATTAGCTCATTATACACCTATGTTAACATTACTCCTTATTGAATCTGTTTAGATTGATGCTTTTATGGAAAATCTGTGCATTATGAAAACAGTTTGTAACTTACTGTAGTAGGAAAAAAGTGTTATGTATGCAAGCATTGTTGCATGTTTTTATATGTTACAGTACTATATGTCACAGTGCTTTATTTCGTAGAATTTTGCATTTGCACAGGAATGCTTGTTTACAGTGGCATAAGCTGTCCATATAATCCTCTCTATAACTGGGTCCCCACATCGAACTGAACATGTGCATATCACTGTTTTTCAGACAGCAAACAGATGTGGGCCAGACAATTTCTTTCCACAGGAAAACAAGATTATAATAAATGCTCTTTGACAACATGGAGACTCCTTGGGTGAGCAGGGAATACTCACCAACATGATTAATGTGGTGGGAGGTCACAATAGATCCTGCAAGGCCTGTTGCCAAAGCTGCTCTGACATGATCCTCCGTGCAGCCAACAAGTTTCAACTATATGAGAAATCAAGGTATGCCACCTCTGGTGGCTTACCATTGACCTCCCCCCCCCCCCCCACTGATGAGCTGACAGTATTTCTTGCATCCTTGCATATGGTGAGTTGGGAGCAGTGCATACCCAGGGATGGGATAGAAGCAGGTGTTCAGGCTGCCCTATGTGTTTCTTTGCATAACCTTGACTAGAGAGTAATGTTGCATGCATATTAATGTATTGTTTGTTTTCAGCAGCAGAATTGCATCGTGCACAGGGATCCACATAGAGTGATGTCAATGACAGTCAGTGTTGAGTGTAATGACATGTAGCCATACAACTGCAGTACAGATAGAACAGTACAACCAACATTTGTAATGTCTGCATTAATGTTCACAAGTCCATCTATTTGTGGAAGACAGCAAGAAATGTCAGGTGGGTGTCTCCCTATAGTGTTACTATGACTACTACCGGTTATTACCTCAGCCTTGTGTCATGCCACTGCTGTTTACTGTTTTACTGGTATTTCCCTAACATTGTAAACTATAAGGACTTCTGCTGGGGGCACAAACCATGTAGGTTTAAGTACAGGCAGACCAGGTATGTTACCACAACAGGTTCATAGTTTGCAGAAATGTGTGGCAGACCTGTAATGCATGTTGTGTTGTTGTTTTCCCACACAGGGACATGTAGCCAACAGGTGCACTGTATGTCACATGAGTATCATCAGCCCCTGTTATTGCGTCATATATGTCATCATGGCACTATTCTGTTGCCTGCATATATGACTATGTTGTCTTTCCTTTTACTTTAACACTGCAGGATCCATATTACAACACATGAATTCACAGCAGCAGAAGTTTGCCAGTGGTATGCTATTACCTATCTTTCGTACATGTTATTGCCATTAATTCTTTTTGTTCTCCGTTAATACTGTGTACTTCTACCCATTCATAGGACGGACTGCATCATCATAAAGTGCACAAACAAGTGGTATGTCTGTCTATGTAATATCTTCTGTGTGTTTTAACCCAGTTGGAATGATCCATGCTGGAATGATGTGATTAAGAATGCTGTGACTTTGTTTTCCTACAACAGTTGCATTTCATCCATCTACTCAAGCGCCATCTTCATACAAGAATATATCTGGTGTGTGGTATGGTTATATTCTTCACATATGTCCGGTATGTTGGAGATGTAATATAATTGTCATCATCTCTGTTATATAGATTCCGTGATCCATACACAGACAAAACCTCATGCTAAGTTATTATTTGTAGCATTGCAGTGAGATAGATGTGCCATATATCTTTAATGATGCACAGCATGTGATGTAAAGATGTTATCCTGATCTGTGTCATATGTCTCTTCATTTAGAACATCAACTGCCTTTATCCTTCATTAGCCCATCCACTGATCCCGATGGGGAATCTGATGCATCTCAGTACGGCATCATGGCCCCTGGCATACAGGACACTGACTTGGTGATGCAGTCCGTCCCAGATGGTGACAGTGGTGTGGATGCAGCTGGAGCCTCAGATGTAGAGGAAAACTTATCCAGCCATTCTGACAATGAGAGGACAATGGATGGTGGAGAGGGTGACTCCTGCGGACAACAGACCCATGTTGAGACTGCTGCTGATGTTGCCAGGTTCTCATGATAAACTGATACTGTCTGTCACAGTTGGTGTAAGCGTGCAGCTGGTGTGCATGGACAAGTGTCAGAGGATGTTCACCTACTCCTACAGGCAAATGAATGTTCCCAGCGACAGTACGACTCTGACATCCATGCTCTTGCCCATGCCACATATCTCATTGCATATCAGCTTGATGTACTGCATGAAGGAATGGAGTGCAGACATCAGTTAAAAACTCAGAATGAAAGTATGTTATCTGTGGCAAAGTCTGTAATAACCCTGGCCACTATAATACTACAGTGCCATAGTACAAGCATAGGTGTATGTGTTATATATTTATATTGTGTGTAACAAATATATATATACATTACACACATAATGCATATCTGTGTGTGTATGTATAAATATATATTAGTGTGTATAATATATGTGTGTGTATATATGCATGTGTATTTTTATTATTTGTCAGCTTTTGGAGTTAATATTGAGCAAGAATTTCTTTGATGATGGAATTTGCCAACAGACAGGAGGGGTGGTGATGGGAGCTCATGTAGCTCCAGTGTTTGCTAATTTGGTCATGTGTTGGTGGGAACAGGAGTATTTAAGGAAATGACCTAAGTCCTTGATGTTTTATAAAACATTTATAGATGACTTGTTTTTTATATGGGCAGGTAATGTTGATAAGCTTTGTGAATTCCTTTCCTAGGTCAATGACACAGTTGGTTGAAATTTGTTGAAAGCTGTAGAGGTGTCAAAGTGCATTTTTTGGATGCAGAGATCAGTATGGATGTTTCTGAAAGGAAATTTACTAGTAATATTCATTGGAAAGAAACTTTTTACCAACAATTATTTACACTTTGACAGTTTCCATCCAGAATTTATGAAGCTGAATGTTTTTAAAGGGCAAGTCATTAGAATTAGCAGACTAAGTAGTGAGGATGATGTTTTCTGGCAAAAAGTTAATAAACTCGAGCAACTTTTTTTGCAAAGAGGGTACCCTTTAGAGAAGCTGGGGAAGGTGTCTGATGGTGTAACCTTACAAAAGTATGATATATTTTCGGCTATTATTAAGGCAGGGTTCTCTTCTAAAATAATTGATCCAGGTCAGAAGGATTGATGGAAGCATTGAGTTGTTCCTTCTCTTTACCTATGAGTATTGTTAGGTTACGGATAAAGAAAATTATTGATGACAATTTGAAAGCAAGTATAGGAAATCAAGATTTAGCTGATTTAGGTAACAAACCTAGGTTTATTTATAAAAAGACTAACAACTTAAAGGAGCTTCTTGCTAGTTCTTCCAAAGTCAATGTTAAGTTGACATTCTCGCCTTCATTCTTGCTGGATGCGTTCGGAGCCGATCCTCGGCTCCAACTCTGCCTATACTATAGCTCGAGAGCTATTTTTACCGGCTCGAGGCAGCCCTATATCCCACAATACCATGCACTAACTCCCTAGATCTCGTTTGCTGCTTCGCTGCGAGGTAGTCTGTTTTTACCGGCTCCAGTCAGTAAGTGCTTTTTTCATATATATATTCAGTCTCAGTAGTTTTTTTCCAGTTACCCTTCTTTAGGTCCCTTCTAACTGCCTTACCCTTTTCGGTAGCCCTTTTTCCCTTTCTTTAGTTAGTTTTTTATCTTGGGCCTACGGGCTTTTCCTTAGTTTTCCCCCACCCCTTTCAGTGTGTGTGTGGGTTTTTAGTCAGTTCCCCTTAACTTAAATAAGTGTTTGTGTGTGGACTGACTGTGTTCTTTTTTATTTTTTGTCAGGATGTCAAAGGACCCCCTAAGGTTTTGGGATTCAAGAAGTGTGACTCGTGCTGTCAGAAAATGTCTCTGACAGACGGTCACACTTCTTGTGTCTATTGCTTGGGGCCTTTACACCTGCAGGACTCTTGTTCGGTTTGTCACGGATTTAGTTCAAGAGTCCTGCAGGAAAGGCGTAACAAGCTCATCCTAAGGGGCTTGTTAAAGCCTGATGACTCCCCGTCCAAGTCTGGCTCGGGGAAGTCGTCAAAAACCGCTAAACCCTCGGCTCCAGCTTCTGAGCCGAGGGCTGGCGTTAGACAGCTCCGACCTCGGTTCCGTCTGGCTCCGAGGCGAGCAAAGTGGTTTCCGCTCCGAAACCATCATCGGAGCCGACCCCAGCGCGCAAGTGCTCTAGGTCCCCTTCGCTAGAGTCCGTCAGATCGGCTCTAGGTCCCCTTCACTAGAGTCCGTCAGATCGGCTCCGAGGTCCCCTCTCCTATCGGAGCGGAGTCATAGGACTCATTCATCGAAGTCATCCAGGTTCTCCGACCATGACATAGAGAGGGTGGTCAGTAGACTCATAAAATCTCAGGTGCTGGCCCAAATGCTCCAGAGCCCATCTCACCAGACTGTGGCTCCTTCGATACAGCTATCCATTCCTCCTCCTACTCATCTTTCGAGTTCAGAGCCGGAGTTTATCGGAACCGTGACCTTGCCCACTTCTGAGCCGATACTTCCTCCTTCGGCTCCGGTGTCGTCGGCTCCGACCTCTTCATTGGTTCCATCCGTGGAGAGGTCCGGGTGCCGAGACTCCATTGTCGGCTCTGAGAGGGCGAATGGCATTGGACCCTTGTCCGACCCCGCTTTCCCTCTCGGAGCTTCGGCTCTGGTTAGTTCGGCCCCAACGTCATTCTCGGAGCCTTCTCTGTCGGTTCCGGGGGGCGGTTCTGGTCTCTTTGGAGCCGGGCCTACCTTTGGTATCTGATAGGGGAGCCTTCGAGGTGATGAGTGTGCTGGACCCAGTGTCCACTCCAAGGTTAAGTTCTGCGGATCCTCCCTCTATAGTGCCTGTTACGGTCTCTGGCCATCCTCCTACACCTGACCGCAGAGATCCAAAGCATAGGGTACCCACCTTGGGTGTCTCCTCCTCTTCCTAGGGCTCCCCTGAAGTTTCAGGGGAACCCCCTAGGAAAAGAAAGTGCAAGAGGAAGCACATAGACTCCCCCGAGTCTGTCACGTCGGACACCGACTTGGATGAGTCGGAAGGTTCCCCCAGATCCCCCTCTGAGGATGTCTCCTTTTCAGACATCCTAGAAATCCTAATACAGAGGGGAAATTGGTCCACTCTCAAACCTTCCGAGAACGAGTTGGTTTACCTTGACGCCTTTGGATCTCGCCCTTCCACCTCCTGGGTGTCTCCCCCTTTCGACCCACTAATGGAGGTAGTGGCTAGAAAGGCGTGGGCAGCTCCTGATTCAATGGAACCTACCCCTAGGAGGCCTTCTAAATTTATTTCTGCACCAGATGACAAATCCTTTCTCACCAAAGGTGTTTCAGTTGATGCTATGGTGGTAGCAGCAGCCACTAAGAAGGAATTGGCTGATCCTTCTGTATCTGTTCATCCTCCTAACAAAGAATCCAGGACCATGGACGGGTACGGCAAGCGGACCTTTGCTTCAGCGACCTTTTCTATGCGATCGCTGAACTATTTATGTCATTTCACCCGCCTTCTGAGAGACTTGCTCAAAGAGCTGGGTGAAACGGTACAGCATCCTTCTGCTGCGGGGTTTAAGGACAAAATAAACTCTCAGCTGGCTACCCTGAACTCCATTGTTAACTCCTCCATGCGGCTTATCTCTTATGCAGCCGATGGAGCGAGTAGGGCCGCTGGCACAGGTGTTGCGTTGAGACGTCACGCTTGGATGCGACTCTGTAACTTTGCCGATTCCCTTCAAGGCGTCCTTCACCAACACCCCCTTTGACGGTTCGGAATTGTTCGGACCTCAGGTGAAGAATACCCTCACCAGATGCGAGCAAGATGGTAAGACTCTCTCTGCCGTGGGAGTCCGTTTTTCCACGCCTTCTAGACCTTATCCTAAGGGACAGAGGGGAGGAAAGATGTGGTTCCGCAAACCTCAGGGAGTTGCGCCTGCCACACATGGTGAATTTCCCCCTAGAGGCAGAGGGGGAAATAATAACAGACGCCACCCCAGGGGCAGAGGGGGTCCTCAGAACCAGGGCTCTAGGGAATCTTTTCCTGACCAACCCTTTCAGCATCCCTGAGAAGCTGCCCGACTGTCCGCCTTCGGAGGCAGTCAGGGGAAGATTATCTCTGTACCCGGAAGCCTGGCAATCCCTCTCCCAAGACACATGGGTACAGAAGATCATATCCGAGGGTTACGAAATCCCTTTCACTTTCCCTCCGGTACAACCGCCAAAACCCCTACCAGACGTACCACCCGCACAAAGGGGTCAGGCTCAGCTAGAAATAAAAAAGCTGTTAGAAAAAAAGAGTCATCCAGGCAGTCCCAGCAGATCAGCTAGGATCCGGAATCTATTCCAGATTCTTTTTGGTACCAAAAAAGACAGGAGAATGGAGACCCATTTTGGACCTTAGCAGATTAAACAACTCTGTACTAAAGACAAAATTTCAGATGGTAACACTGCAGTTCATTCTACCCTTTTTGGGCAGAGACAACTGGATGTGCTCGTTAGACCTCCAGGACGCGTACTACCATATAAAGATACACAGGCGCTCCAGGAGGTTTCTCTGCTTCCGGCTGGGAGTCCGTCATTTTCAATTCAGGGCCCTGCCCTTTGGTCTCACCACAGCCCCCCGGGTGTTCACCAAATGTTTGGCAGTGGTCGCGGCTCACCTGAGACAGAAAGGATTCCAGGTGTTTCCATACTTAGACGACTGGCTCATTTCCGCTACCACCAAACAGGATCTCATAATGGCCAGGGATTACACTATTCAACTTTGCAACAGTCTGGGTATTTCTATAAATTTTGCAAAGTCCTCCTTGTCGCCTTGTCAATGTATAAACTTTATAGGCGCCGTATTAAACACCACAGAAATGTCTGCAACATTACCACCTCAGAGAGTGACAGACATAAGGCGGAATGTTCAGCTCCTGTTTCAGCCCAACAGAGTCCAAGTCAAGCTAGTATTGAAAGTGTTGGGCCTCATGGCGGCGGCGATTCTTCTACTTCCATGAGTCTCCTTCAGTGGATGCTGTTTTCTCAGTGGTCCTTTCAACAGCTACCAATGACCCACTACATTTTGATAACCCCATCTTGCAAGAAACCTCTCTCCTGGTGGATGGTTTCCCCTCAGCTTTTTCAGGGCAGACCCTTTGTTCTCCCCCCTCCAGTTGCCACTGTCACAATGGATGCCTCCCTGATCGGGTGTGGGGGGGGCATTATCAGGGCAGGACGGTCCAGGGCACTTGGCAACAGTCAGAATGCCACCTGCACATAAATGTCCTGGAGATGAGGGTGGTGCTTTTGACGTTGCAAGCCCTTCAGAGCCCTCTTCCCACGGGGACTATAGCAATTCAAATGGACAATATGTCTGTGGTGTGGTACATAAACAAGCAGGGCGGAACAAGGTCCTACCCCCTCTGTCGAGAAGCACTCAGACTTTGGCAATGGGCGATTTCATCTCAACGGTTTCTGATAGCAACGCACATCCCCGGGAAGTCCAACGTCATGCAGACAGGTTGAGCAGAACTATCCTCATGCCTCACGAGTGGTCTCTAAATCAAGCTGTAGCAGACGGAATTTTTTGGAAATGGGGCCAGTCTTGCTGCGACCTTTTCGCAACTCCCCAAAACAGCAAGTGCCTCAACTTCTTCACACTTTTTCCTCTGCCAGGCCAACCCCTCAGAGACGCTCTTGTTCACATTTGGCCCCGGGGTCTTCTTTATGCCTTTCCTCCCTTTCCGTTGATCCCGCAATTAATTCAGTAAGCAACCGCATTGAGATGCAAAATGATCCTCATTGCCCCGTTTTGGCCTCGACAAGTTTGGTTCCCGTTCCTGCACAAATACCTACTGGAACAGCCTTGGCATCTGGAACCCCTTCCGGATCTGTTGACCCACCTCACGGGCAAGCTGCATCAGTCTCTACATTCCATCAACCTCACAGCTTGGTTGCTCCACTTCCAGCCATAGCCAGGCTTCCCCTTATTTCTCCTCCTGTTCGTGATATCATTCTGACTTCCCATAAGTCCAATACTAGGAAGACTTATGCAAGTAAATGGAAGCGTTTTTCACACTGGGCACAAACTAGGTCCTTAGATCCTTTCCATGCACCCATTCATGAGGTTCTAGACTTTCTGGCGGAGCTTTTTCATTCAGGGTCATCATTGGCCACTATCAGGGTACAATTAGCGGCCATTGATAATTTTCATGTTGGACTCTCAGAAGCTAATATTATGTCCCACAAACTCTGTAAAGCCTTTCTCAAGGGCTTCTTTTTGCTCAGACCTCCAGTCAAAGATCCACCCCCACAATGGGATTTGAATTTAGTTCTAACCTCACTAATTCTGCCCCCTTTTGAACCTGCAGCTTCTTGCTCCCTCAAACTTCTTTCTTGGAAAACGCTATTTGTAGTAGCTATAACATCTGCCAGAAGGGTATCGGAACTTCAAGCCTTGTCTGTCCGTCCTCCTTATTTGGTTTTTCATAAAGGCAGGGTAACTCTCAGAACAAACCCTTCCTTCCTACCAAAAGTGTTATCGGAAGCAAATCTAAACGACTCCATTGATTTGCCTGTCTTTTTCCCAGACTATACCAACAGGGCTGAACAAAAATTACATTCATTAGATGTTCATTGCCAATTACGGTATTACCTGGACAGGACAAAACGATTCAGAAAGTCAGACCAGCTCTTTCTCTCTTATGCTGCAGGCAAGAAAGGGCTTCCGGTATCGAAGGTTACTCTTTCCAGATGGCTGACATCTATTATTACCTTGGTCTATGAGTTGAGACACAGGCAACTTCCCTCTAGGCCTAAGGCTCATTCGACCAGGGCACTATCAACTTCAATGGCGTTTCAAGCAAGGTTACCACTAGATGCCATTTGTGCAGCAGCTACATGGGCGTCCAAACATACCTTTATTGCCCATTACAAGCTTGATTTAGCCTCCAGAAATAGAGCTAATTTTGGTTCCACTGTACTCAGGAGTCTATTCCATTGAGCCACCCAGGACTAAGATGCTAGGGACGCTGTCCCATCCAGCAAGAATGAAGGCGAGAATGACATCTTAACATTAAGAAGTTATGTCTTACCATAACATTCCATGTTAATTGTCTTCTTCTCGCCTTCTTTCTTGCGTCCCTCCCTCCTGCCCCCTAGCCTGGATAGACTCGAGGTTCTGAGTCCTTCCTTTTCTGGAGACACAATATGTTGCGTAGTTTTCCTTGTATCCTTAGTGTTACTAGCAGGTAATCTGTACTCGTAAAAGAGGATTATAATATTATTATTATAATATTATTATTGATACTATGTCTTAGCTTCCAAATGAGATCTGGGGAGTTAGCGCATGGTATTGTGGGATATAGGGCTGCCTCGAGCCGGTAAAAATAGCTCTTGAGCTATAGTATAGGTCGAGTCGGAGGCGAGGATTGGCTCCGAACCCATCCAGCAAGAAAGAAGGCGAGAAGGCGGCAACTAACATGGAACGTTATGGTAAGACATAACTTCTTATTAATAAAATAGGTGGTGACATAAAGTTAGGTACTTTTTCTTGTCAAAAATGTTCACAGTGCAAGATTATGATAGCAGCTTCTAGTTATTATTTTAAACATTTGTATTTTTTGTGAACTCCAAATAGAAGCCTTAAGTGCCAAAATGAAAGTTTAGGAAGTTTACTCCAACTTTGATCATTTTTATATAGGCAAAACTACCCAGAGATTAGCAGATCAGGTGAGGGAACATCTACTGGCTATTAAAAGGAAAGACACCACAAATCCATTGGCCAAATATGCTTTACAGTGTAAGGATTTTAGGAAGTTTCTTTCTTTGTTGTAGAACAAGTTGATAAAAGAAAGTTTGTAGGTTCAATTAATAGATGTTCTTCATCTCACATTGCTGCAGTCCTTACATATGGGTAGTCCGCTGTCCTCGGTCGGCCCGAATACCAAAGTATTAGGCTGACGTCGGTCATGGGCGCTCAGATCTGACATCAGAGCGTCAGGGTATAAAAGCGCATGACCGACGTCATATCCTCAGTCTTTTTTTGCCGCATGGTCCGATGCAGAAGCAGCGTTGCAAGTGCCGTTCGGCGTTCTGAAATTTTCGTATTCTGAGTTTCAGACCGAAACCAAGTTGGGCTAAGTACCCCGTTGGGGAATATTTTTGTTTTTTCTTGCCTCAGTTAATTCCGGATGTCAGAAAAAGTGAATAATTGTATTTGTTGTGGGAAACAGATACCGCATAGGGATTATCACTCTCTTTGCATTCCTTGTTTGGGACCGGACCACGACGTAGTCGGGTGTCGGTTTTGTGCTAGGTTTAATAAGCGCACTATAAAAAGAAGGTTAGATTGTGCTAGATTAGTCTTTGGTAAGCGATGTAATTATAATATGCCGTTGGATCCTCCGACTCCCGCTTCCACGAAGAAGCGCAAAGACAAATCCTTGAAACCTAGACAGGTTGATTCGTCCGTTTTGGACGCCGGTCCTGCAGAACCTACAGTGGAGCAGGTGGATCCGGCTGAAGTTTCTGTTGAGTCTCAGGGGGAAACTTTGATTTTGCAGGATGTGGTCTCACAGGAGTCAGGTCAAGCTGAAGGGGCCTCTCAGGTTACTGTTCTCCCTTTATGCCTAAGGTGGTTAGGCCTTCTGCTACTATTTCTAAGGCTTCTTCTAAGGGCAGGTCTGTTTTGCCTTCCTCTGGTGTTCCTCCAGGTACTTCAGGGTCTGTGCCTAGAAAGCACATGCTTAAAATGGCAGAAGATTTGATTACTTTAATTAGAGGTTCTATGCCCCCTCCTGATAAGAGGCCTAGGGTGGAGCCAGAGTTGGAAAGTTTGGATCAGGCCTCGGTTGAGACTCTTCTGCTGAAGATATTCAAGATTTTCCCCCTTATTCGGATTCTGATGCAGAGGATTCCACTCCTGCTTCTCCTCCAGAGGATTTTTCATTTTCAGAAACTCTGCATTCCATGAGGGAGCATTTTAAGTGGGAAGGACAGGATTTCTCTGATTCACGGAAGAGGCTTAGGGAATTCTTGTTTTTACCACAGCATAGACCCTTGGCTATTCCTCCTGTTTTGGATGTTGTTCAAGATGTTTTCTCGGGGGCTTCCCTTAATCCTGATTCTTTGCCTCCTGCGCCAGTTAAACCAGACAGGTATTACAGGGTGCCTGAGGCTCATAAATATCTGTATAAGAGTCCTAGGGCGGACCCAGAAACTATTAGTCAGGGGCCTAAGGGTGTTAGAGCTTCTGTTGTAAAGAATCCGGTTCCTCTAGATAAGGAAGCTAGAGCTTTGGATAGATGGGGTAAGAAGGTGTATACCCCTTCTACTTTAGCAATGAGGGCTTTAAATTGCCAGTTTCATATGTTGAAATATCAGAATTTCCTCCTTTCTCAGCTAAAATCTAAAGTGGATGCTTTGGCAGAGGGCATAGAGTGTAAATAATTGCAAGATTTAGTACATGTCTCTGAACAGGTGGGTAAGCATTCTTTGCAATGTGGTTTTGATGCTGTACAGGCCTCTTCTAGGGTGGCTGCCACTGGTTCAGTTCTTCGTAGGCACGCCTGGCTTAAGGATCAGAATTTGTCCGAGCATGTTAAAGCTAGAATTCTGGATGCCCCTTTCAGTCTGAAGTTTTGTTTGGTCCCCCTGTGGAGTCGGTTTTGAAGAAAATGGAAGACAAGGCTAAGTCCATGCAGACTGTTAAAGATTTTTTGCAGGTGCAACCTCCAAAGTTTAGTAGAAATTGGCCTACTAAGGGGTGGACCTACCCTTCTTCTGATTCTCAGTCTAGGGGTAGATCTAGACGTGGCAGGGGCAGAGCTCACAGTACATTCAGGCCTAGAACTTGGAGTTCACCTGCACAATCTGCAGGTGAGGGCAGGGGCCAGTCCTTTCGTAAACAGGCCCAATGACCTGCATATTCAGCTGCCAGATTCTTCTTCCCTGGCAGCTCCTTTGGGAGGAAAGTTAGCACTCTTCAAGCAAAACTGGCTTTTAGTCACCCAGGACAAATGGGTATTGGACATTATAAACCGAGGCTACAAGTTCTATTTCCATACATTGCCTCCTTTCAAGGGCATGCCAGACGTTCCTCCTCGGCAAAGGATAGAGGTTCACAAGCAGATTTCTTTACTTCTTCAAATAGGAGCTATACAGCCAGTTCCTCTGTCAGAAGTGGGACTAGGATTTTATTCTCGCCTGTTTCTAGTACCAAAGAAAGGGAACACGTGGAGACCAATTGTGGATTTATCTATCCTCAACACCTATCTGGACATTCCAAAGTTCAAAATGCTGACGTTAGAACAGCTTTTACCTCTGTTGGGAAAAGATCACTGGATGGTAACTCTGGATCTCAAAGAGGCTTATCTTCATGTTCCTATCAGGCCCAGTTGCAGGAGGTTCCTGCGTTTTCAGGCTGGAAGTTTACATTATCAGTTCTCTGCATTGCCCTTTGGCTTATCTACTGCGCCCAGAGTGTTCACGAAGGTTCTGGCTCCAGTGATAGCCTTTTTCAAGTTAAGAGGAATACAGATTTATCCTTATTTGGACGATTGCCTGATTATTGCACAACATAAAGACGAACTTCTGCAGCACCTACAGTATGTGATGGTAGTGTTAAGATGCCTAGGGTATTCTGTGAACGAAACAAAGTCCAGTCTAGTACCCTCTCAGGACATGTGCTTTCTGGGTGTGAGACTGAATACAGCTTCCCAGATGGCCTTTTTGACCCTGGACAAACAAAGATGCCTTTCTCTTTATTTCCATCAAATGTCTCTACAGTCCAGGCTGACTGCAAGGACAGTCCTTCAAGCCTTGGGGTTCATGGCATCTTGTATTCTGATGCTTCCCAATGCCAAACTGCATATGAGGAAGCTTCAATGGTATCTCAAAAATGTATGGACACAACACTGCCAAGATCTAGACACTGTCATTCAGATAATACCTTGCATTCAGAAAGAATTTTTGTGGTGGGCTCAGGAATGTCACCTAAACAAGGGACGCTCTGTGACCCGACCAGAGGCGAGTCAGATTCTAACGACAGATGCCTCGGACAAGGCTTGGGGAGCACACCTCAATGGAAAATGGGTGCAAGACACGTGGCCTGTCAGACTTCAACATTTGCATATCAACTTGAAGGAGATGTTAGCAGTCCATTTTGCATTGATGGCTTTCAAGGATTTACTTCACCCAGGACAGGTGTTGATTCAAACAGACAACACTACTGTCATGTGGTACATCAACAAGCAAGGGGAACCCTTTCGTACCCTCTTTGCAGGCAAGCGATGATTTTGTGGGAGACTGCTCTCAGTTTACACCTCAATCTTCAGGCAAGGTTTCTACCAGGAGCACAGAACTCCTTAGCAGATGTGTTGAGCAGACAAATTGTGGATCCTCACGAGTGAAAACTGGATCCTCATGTGTTTCAAAAGTTGACAGTGTTATGGGGGACTCCAGACATAGATCTGTTCGCTTCTCCACTAAATTACCAGTTGCCAAAGTTTTGCACAAAAATGTTTCATCCCACAGCTTGGAAGGTGGATGCTCTATCATTCAGTTGGAGCAATCTTCATGTCTATGCCTTTCCACCTCTGCCTCTCATTCCCAAGGTACTCCTGAAGGCCAGAAAGACAAGCCATCCATGATTCTGATAGCACGGATTGGCCTCGACAGCACTGGTACCCAATACTGAGGAGTTTGGCACGGAGCCTCCATGGCCTCTGCCTTTGATTCCGCATCTTTGTCTCAGGAGGGCAATCACTTCCTCAATGTCAAGATTCAATCTCTGCATCTCACAGCCTGGCATATTCTGTTTTAGACCCTGGAGGGTCTCAGCTTCCACAACAAGTTTTGAATGTTATTTTGGAGGCCAGAAGGCCTAGTACAAGGAAAGTTTACGCTGATAAATGGAGGAGATTTTTCTTTGGAGCAAAGCGAAGGGCTTTGATGTTTCCAAGCCTGATTTAAGTGTTTCTCTTCAATATCTTACTGAGTTATTGGACAAGGGTTTGTCTTTCTCCTCGATAAAGGTTCATGCTGCAGCCATTTCTGCTCACTATGACTGTGACCCTCCTTTATTTTCCCATCCTTTGTTTAAGCAATTTCTTAGAGGGGCAAAGAACATTAGACCCCCATTAGAGCTCCTACTCCTGCTTGGGATCTCAATTTTGTGTTGGAAAAGCTTACTCTACAACCTTTTGAGCCTGCAGCTACGGCCGAGTTAAAGTATTTATCATGGAAGACTGCTTTTTTGTTGGCCATTACCTCTGCAAGAAGGGTTTCTGAATTACAGGCCCTTATGGCAGTGGAACCTTTCCTGATTTTTCATAAGGATAGGGTATCTTTGCGTACTAATCCTTCCTTTATGCCTAAAGTGGTTTCTAGTGTGGCCTTGAACCAAACAATTCATTTGCCTATTTTTTATGCAAACCCCCAAAATAAAGGGGAGAAGATTTTGCATACTTTGGATATTCACAGGCAGTTACGTTATTATTTGAGCAGAACTAAGGGGTTCAGGCAGTCTCAGCAGTAGTTTGTTTCTTTTGCTTTGGGTTCTCAGGGAAAACCTGTTTCAAAACAAACTATTTCTAAATGGATTGGGTTTTGTATTTCTTTCTGTTATTCCCATCATGGTAAGGAGATTCCGGCTGGAATCAGACCTCATTCCACTAGAGCTACTGCCACTTCTACTGCCTTTCTAAGGGGTAGCTACAAAGATATTTTGGAAGCAGCCACTTGGAGTTCAGTACATACTTTTTCCAAGCATTACCACCTTCCTCTTTATTCTAAGTCTAGGGCTGGATTTGCCACTGCAATATTACAGGGCATTTTAGCAGCCCCTAATGCTTTATGATTTTGCCATCCTCCCTTTACCTCTGCTTTGGGATTCTACCCATATGTAAGGACTGCAGCAATGTGAGATGAAGAACATAGTACAGTTTTATACCTACCATAAATGTAGATGTTCGAAGATCCACATTGCTGCAGTCCAATTTACCCTCCCTCCTTCCCCTCTGTAGTTTGGCATGGTTATATGGTTGGGGTGATGGTTGTTGTTGGACATGTTTTTGGGGGGTATCCTGTTTTTGGGCTGTGGCCTTTCTTTTTAGGGCCTTCTGACATCTGGGGCAAGAAAAGACTGAGGATATGACGTCGGTCATGCGCTTT
>NC_056747.1:1335057174-1335147365 GCF_019279795.1 Protopterus annectens
GGGGTTGTCTATCCCTGCACTGGGAAGCCTGGCTAGACTTCACAAAAGACTTATGAGTGAGAAGGATAATATCCAGAGGTTATGTTGTACCCTTTTCCCAATACCCTCCAACAGCTCAGAAGAAAATCCCAGATGTTCCACCAGTCAGACAGAAGCAGTTTCTCTAGAAATAAATAAAAAAATAAATGCTAGGAGAAAAGTCATTCAAGAGGTCTCCCCAGACGAGGAAGGGTCCTGAACTTTTTCATGGTTCTTTGGTGCCAAAAAAAGACAGGGAACTAGAGACCAGTTTTGCATCTCAGCAAACTTATCCGTTCAATATACAAAGTTCTGAATGGTCATGGTTCAGTCCATTCTGACATTTCTGTACAAGAATGACTTTGTGTGTTCATTAGATCTTCAGGATGCGTACTGCCACATCAAAATGAACAGGTGCTCCAGAAGAAAACTTCACTTCTGGCTTGGAGACGGTCATTATCAGTTCAGAGTACTGCCCTTTTGTCTCACCACAGCCTCCAGGGTGTTTACCAAATGCATGGCAGTCGTGGCAGCTCACTTGAAACTGCTGGGATTTCGTCTTTCCATATCTAGATGATTGGCTCCTGACTTCTCCATCCAGCCATCAACTGGTTCAAACAAGCTATTTACTCCAGCTGTGAATACCAGTCAATTACAACACATCTCAGCTCATACCAAGTTTGGAATTCATTGATGCTCACCTAGATACACCCACCCAAATAGCTTCTCTTCCTCTACTGTGAACAGAAACCATCCAATTCCAAGTCAAGAAAAATAATACAAAATTCTTCCCTTCCAGCATGTCTAATACTTCAAGCTTTGCGATCCATGACAACTGCAATCAATCTAATACCACTAGCCATGTTCCATATGAGAATACTTCAGTGGACATTTGCCACTTAATGGTCTATTTTCCAACACTCGTCCTGTCAATCAAAATTACTCAAGCATGTAAGAATTACTTTCTTTGGTGGACCCACTCCAGTCAACACCACAAAGGACGTTGGTTTGTCTTCCCTTAACCCAAGGTCACAGTAACCCCTGATGTCTCTTAGCTTGGGTAGGGGGGCATTTCCTGGGAAGGACAGTCTGAGGCACAGGGTCTGCTGAAGAGGCTAAGGCACATCAGTGTTCTGGAGATGAGAGCTGCCCTCCTAGCATTGCAGGCCTTTCAAGATACTCTCCCAATTGGGAATGTTGTGGTACAGACAGACAATATGGCAGTAGTCTGGTAAATCAAAAAACTGGAAGAACCAGATCTTGCCCTCTTTATTGAGAAGCTATGAGAGTATGGCAATGGACGGTATCTTCCAATCTTTCTGATAGCAGTGCAAATCCCGGGGAAATACATTATGATTGCAGACAAGTTAAGCAAATCCAGGGGAAATGCATTATGATTGCAGACAAGTTAAGCAAATCCATTCTGCTACTTCATGAGTGGTCTCTCAGTATAACATGGCTGAGCCGACATTCTGTCAGTGGGACCAACCATGCTGTGAACTTTCCACTTCTCCCCTCAACAACAATTGCAGCCGATTCTTTGCCCTCATTCCCCCACCAGGGGAGTCACTGAGAGATGCTGTACTTCACACTTGGCTTTCTGGTCTTCTTTATACCTACCCCCTGTTAACCCTTATCCCCAAATTTCTGCAGAAAGCATCTTGATTGAAGAGCAGGTTATCCTTATTGCCCCTTACTGGCCTTGTCAGATTTGGCTTCCCTTCCTCTGGCCTCATCTTCTACATCCACCATGGATTCTGGATCCAGTTCCAGATCTTCTGTCTCATCTGAAATGACTCACCCGGATTTAACAGGCCTCAAGTTGACTGCATGGTTTCTGTAGTTCCATTGATTAACAGCCCATCTCCCCCCCACCCCAAATCACATTTTGTTACTTACCATAAAGCTTACACCAGAAAGATATAAAAGAGTAAATGGAAAAACTGTGGTTTTTGAGTTTAATATTAATCGGGTCATTAATCTTCCAGTGTTCTTTCCAAAGGTGAATATTTGTTGCATTTGTTAGATGTGCACACAGAATTATTTCTACCTTCAGAGAACTAAGGATCAAAGAAAGTCTGAACAACTGTTTGTTTCCTTTTCTGATTCTAAATTACGCAAACTAGTATCTCAAGCTATTATTTCCAAATGATTAACTGATTGTATTACCTTTATCAAAAAGTGGGCTTACCCTTGCTAAAAACCAGCTAGAACCCAGTCCACCAGATCTATGGCAACTTCATCAGCCATTTTGTCCAGAACTTCCTTGGATGATATTTATGCAGCTGCAACTTGGGCTAATCCTCATACCTTTATTGCTCATTACAAACTGGAGCTGGTCTCTAGGGGAAGAGCAACCTTTGCCCTGGCAGAGCTCTGGAATATCTTTCCTTAGAGTCCTCCCAGGATTTAGGTAGCCGGGGACTGTGTTCCAGCAATTGAGAATGAATGAAATGGACAATATTGGATTAAAAAGTTATGTACTCACCATAACGGTCCATCTGTGTTGTCCATTTTCATTCTTCCTCAACTTTCCACCCATTTAACCCTCCTCTCCTTTTTCTACTCGTAGAGAGATTGAGTTTTTGGAGGAACCTCTTTTCCTTGTTTGAGCTCCAGTTTCCATTCTTATTCTTTACTGCTTGGTCGTATCCAGACCCAGCAGATGAGGAAGAATGAAAATGGACAACACAGATGAACATTACGGTGAGAACACAACTTTTTATTTTCAGGACTGATTTACTTCTGCACAGGTTGTTCCTATTTTTGATGGTATGCCCCTATTTACAGGCTTTATTTACCCATTCACAGTTTTTTGAATTCCTCTATATTACATTTGATTTTGAAGCTGTCTAGTATACAGAAAACCACAATACATGACCAACATGCTAGCAGCAACAGTAATTTATTTAAAGGCTAAGGACACTCTTACATCTCCTCTTTTCTGAAACAAACATAACTGACTTGTGTGGTAGAATTTTTCAATACAGTTATTTAGTCTACAGATTTCAAACTGTCTCTTTGATTATATACTTATATTTTTCCATCAATGTTGTCATCTTTCTGAGTAGTATCCCACATTCCCATTGGAAATGGATAAGTTGTATGGTATTTGGTGTTCATATTTTATGCTAATTAGATGTCCAGACTTTTAACAGGATGTTCCTATTTTTCAGGGGTGTTTGTTCCTATGTTCAATGTCTGTGGGTGGAGAGGTATGCAGAGGATCTGGGCATCATTACTTCTCGCAGTCGACAATGTAGACATCGCAGTGTAGACAGTACTAGGATACAGTCAACAAATATGCAGGGCTGTCACCAAGGCAGAAAGCTGCTGCTTCCCATGTTGGCATGAAAATGACTGGTTGGTGTGCTTCCATGATGATGTCACCCATTATTACTAGAGGATGCAAGTCACTGCACTACTGTTCAAAGTAGGAATAACAGTCTGATGAAAACTAGTCACATTCCTCCTCTATTACATCTGTCAACTGTACAGTGTGAAGTTTATCCTTCATGACCTATTCCCCCCATCATACTCCTCCATGTGAAGAGTGACTGCCTCTGATCTCAGCTCCCCTCTTCTGCAGCCTGTGGCTTGATTACTTTCACAGAGCTACCAGCTCAAGCTGGCGTCCTTCTCAGAGTGTCTTTCTTGCAAGGACTTCTATTTCATAGATTTTCTACAGTTGACCTAGTTTCATAACACAGCCAAAATGTTCTGAATGGCATAGATCTATGAAGAGGGAAAGGAGGAGGCTACACAGTAGTAAGGCAATTAACAGGGGGAATAAAATACTACACAGACACTGACAGGCCACAACTGCTCAGGCTTAAGACTGTTCTGGCAACAGTAGCACAAGCTTTGCTAAAGACAGTAAAACACTTCTTACAGCTATTGAAAACCTAATTAAGTTTCCCAGGCCAACAGTTGATACAAGCAAAAGGTAGAAACCTCACGGTTGTACTGACGAGCAGCAGGATGCTCAAACTGCCAGTAAAAGAAGATGAAGCATTGTTAAAAAGTTGTGGCTATATTTAGCCAGCTGTACCCAGCATGTCTGCAAATATCCTCCTCCTCCTTTGCAGAGCCACTAATATATTTAAAATCTGTCTTTAACATTCAGTATATTCCATAAGCACTTCAAATAGTTTGTCATACTCCCATTTCTGAACATCCATGTCCTTAAGGACTGTAAATGTTTATATCCAAACTATACTCCCTGTCTGTGATATTTGAAAAGATGCTACAGAAGCAGATACATGACCCATAAACTGCTATGGTCTTGTAGGTGATCAGTAGCTTCCACAATACCTTTAATAACATTGTTTATTACTATAGACAACAATTACATTAACATAAATTGCAGATGTTCATCGTGTTTCACTGTTGCAGTCATGACTGTAGGGTTCTCCCCTGCGGGCAGGCAGTCCTCGGTCGGCCAGAATCCCAAAGTCTGGGTCCGGCGTCGGCTGTTCAGCCATGCTCCCTGACGTCAGAGCGCCAGGAGTACAAAGCTGACAGCTGACGCCATGTTCTCCAGTCTTTCTTGCCATGCGGTGATAGCAGTTCGCAAGTGCCCGTCGGCTGACTCCTGACAATTTTTTCTAATCAAACTTCAGTCCGAAGACTTTCTTCTCCTACTCAAAGCTAAGTGCCCCGTTGGGGAAACTTTTTTCTTGCTCCAGTCAGATGTCAGAAAAAGTTAATAATTGTATTTCATGTGGGAAGCAAATACCTCATAAGGATTTTCATTCTTACTGTATTCCTTGCTTAGGCCCTGACCACGACGTAGCTAGTTGTCGGTTTTGTGCTAGATTCAATCAACGTACTATTAAACAAAGGTACGATTTTGCTTTTCATTACTTCGGTAGGCGTTTTAATTACAAAATGTCGTCGGATATGGTTCCAGCTACCGGAGTTCACAAATGACGCAAGGACAAAGACAGGCCTCCGAGGTCCAAATCAGATGATATCGCACAAGCGGAGCCAGCTTCAGGTTTGGCCGTCATCAGTGAGGCGCTTTTGCAGCCCCTGTCATCGGCCATTTCGGAACAGATAGCCGAAATGGACTCCCACGAGGAGCCTACTAGGCCTTTGAATATTTCAGTTGGACCTTCGGACAATGCTCCTTCGGATGGGTCCAGAGCCGCTATGCAGGTACCGGCTTCCGAAGGGGTTTTCAGGCCTACTCAGCTTCTTATAAAGGCAAAGCCAAAGACAAAGGCAAAGACTCCTTTCAAATCAAAGACTGCAACCCAGGCCTCTTCTGATCCGGCTCCCAAGTCTCAGAAACAGTTACTTAAAATGGCGGAGGACTTGCTCACTATGATTAGGGGTTCACATCCCCCTCAAGATAAAAGGCCAAGGCAGGAAGTTTATTATGACTCCTCTGATCAGGCTTCTGTTTCTTCTGTTTCTTCTTCTTCTGACCAGGAATATTCTTTCCCTCCTTATGAGGATTCTGATGCTGAGGAATCCATTCCTTCAGCTTCTCCCCCTGAGGATTTCTCTTTTGGGGAAACTTTGCATGAAATGAGGGAACATTTCCACTGGAAAGGACAGGAATACTCGGAATCTAAGAAAAGACTAAGGGATTTTCTTCTTCTTCCCCAACATAGGCCCCTGGCTATTCCTCCTATTTTGGATATTGTGGATGATGCTTTTTTGGAGGCTAACTTAACTCCTGACTCTTTTCCTCCAGCTCCTGTTAAGCCAGACAGATACTATAGGGTTCCTGATTTCCACCAGTTTTTATTCAAGAACCCTACTGCTGACCCTGAAACCATTTCTCAGGGTCCTAAGGGCGTTAAGGCCACTTCTGCTAAAAACCCCATTCCCACTGAGAAGGATTCCAGATCTTTAGAAAGATGGGGCAAAAAAAGTGTACACTTCTGCTACTTTATCTATTAGGGCTTTAAACTGTCTGTTTCATATGCTGAAATACCAGCAATTTCTCCTGTCTGTTTTAAAGCAAAAGCTAACTTCCATTTCCGCCTGTGCAGATAAGGAACTACATGACTTATTGCATGCCACTGAACAAGTTGGGAAGCATGGTTTACACTGTGGATTTGATGCCTTGGAGGCTTCTTGTAGGGCTGCTGCCTCTGGCACAGTAATTAGAAGGCATGCATGGTTAAAGGAACAAAATTTGCCAGATCAGGTAAAGGCTAAATTATTGGATGCTCCTGTTCAGCATAATGTTTTATTTGGATCTAAAGATGAAGACGTGATTAAAAAGATGGAGGACAAGGCAAAGTCCATGCAAACAGTTAAAGATTTCTTACAAGTACAGCCACCCAGATTTAGCAGGAATTGGCCTACAAAAAATTGGTCCTTTCCCAATTCAGACAGGCCTCAGATGGGTAGATATAGACGCCCCCGAGGTAGGCCTCAAATGCAAGCCTCTTATAGACCAAGACAGTGGACTGCTTCCACCCCTAGGGGAGAAGAAGACAGGTCGCAAGCTCATTGAAAACAGACCCAATGACTCCCTCTGTTGGGCTGCAGGAACTTCTTGCCTGGAAGCCCCTCTCTGAGGAAAACCTTCTCTTTTTCATCTAAATTGGACTCATATAATCCAAGACAAGTGGGTTCTGGATGTGGTTTCAAGAGGTTACAAATTCCATTTTCATACCCCACCAAGGCCAAGCGGATGGCCAGATCTTCCAAAACATCAATGGTCAGAGGCATTAAACCAGGTGGATGCTCTCTTGGCTATGAAAGCCATAGAACTAGTTCCACTTTCAGAGATGGGACAAGGTTTTTACTCAAGGCTCTTTCTAGTCCCCAGGAAGCAAAATTCATGGAGACCCATTCTGGATCTGTCAGTCTTGAACACTTTTCTAGAGATACCAAAATTCAAGATGCTTACTCTACAGCAGCTACTACCAATGCTGACCAAAAATGCATGGATGGTAACTTTGGATTTAAAAGAAGCATATTTACACATTCCCATCAGACAGGAACGCAGAAAATACCTCAGGTTCAAGGCAGGATAGAGGCACTACCAATTCTCTGCAATGCCCTTTGGATTGTCTACTGCTCCCAGGGTCTTTACCAAGTGCCTGTCTCCAGTAATAGCTTATTGCAGACTCAAGGGAATTCAAATTTACCCTTATCTGGACGACTGTCTTATTCAGGCAGACAGCAGGGATGTCTTACTCCAGCATCTACAGTTTGTTCAGAATCTTTTCAAGTTCCTGGGATTCACTGTAAACATAAAAAAGTCAAATTTGACACCCTCACAACAGATAAGTTTTCTGGGCGCTTCTCTAAACACAACAACCCAGATGGCATTTCTGACATACGAAAAACAGTTACAGCTGGCTTCAACTTTCAAAACCTTGGCAACTACAACTCAGCTATCTGCAAGGAGATTCCTGCAGGCTCTGGGTTACATGGCCTCCTGCATCCTTCTTGTACCGTATGCAAGACTACATATGAGGAAAATACAGTGGTACCTAAAAAGTGTATGGTCGGTCTCAGCATTGTCACAGTTTAGACATACTGATCTCCGTCCTGCCTTCTCTTTAAAAGGAATTCCTTTGGTGGTCCAAGGCATGTACTCTAAACAAAGGAAAACCCTTCTGTCTGCCTCCTGCCACTCAGATTCTAACCACGGACACCTCAGATTATGCATGGGGAGCCCATTTTCGGGGCAACTGTCTGCAGGGCCTTTGGACAAAGGATCAGAAGCACCTGCATATCAATTTAAAGGAAATGTTAGCCATTCAGAAAGCTCTATTGGCCTTCAGGAATCTTCTACAACCAGGACAACTACTGATATGGACAGACAACACCACAGTTATGTGGTACATAAACAAGCAAGGGGGATCTCATTCCTACCCCCTTTCCAGACTAGCCATGGATCTTTGGAACACAACTCTAGCTTGCAATCTGGACCTTCAAGCACAGTTTCTACCAGGGAAGCAAAACTTCCTGGCAGACAGTCTGAGCAGAAACCTTTCGGATCCACACGAATGGATGTTGGACTCCGAAATATTCAAGATGATTACAGCAGTCTGGGGATGTCCTCACATAGACCTCTTTGCATCCCACTTCCATCATCAACTACAAATTTTTTGCACCAGGACTTTCCATGATCAAGCTTGGAAAATGGATGCTCTATCATTCAGTTGAAAAAACTTCTCGGGATATGCCTTTCCGCCACTTCCTCTTCTTCCATGGGTATTACTAAATATCAAGCAGGACAAGTCCAAGATGATAATCTTGCTGGCCCCAAATTGGCCTCGACAGTTTTGGTACCCAACACTGAGAAACCTTTGTCTAGAGCCACCCTGGGTTTTACCACAGATTCCGAACCTTCTGTCCCAACACCAGGGTCAGATTCTACACTCCCATGTCAAAACTCTCAGCCTGGCAGCCTGGTTAATCCAGGATCTTTGATTCATTCTCTCCTACCCAAGCAGGTTATGGATGTCATTTTAAAAGCCAGACGTCTTAGCACTAGAAAATCTTATGCAGGAAAATGGAAAAGATTTTGTTCCTGGATGCAGGCTCAGGATTCTGATCCTCTTATTCCTAACATTCCTCAGATTTTACTTTACCTGTCCGACCTCTTACATAAGGGTCTCTCTTTCTCTTCCATAAAGATACACACCTCTGCTATTTCTGCTCATTATAATACAGACCCTCCTATCTTTTCCCACCAGCTCATGAGACAATTTCTCAGAGGAGCTAAGAACTTAAGGCCCCCCTAGATCTCCTCCCATTCCTGCTTGGGATCTCAACTATGTTTTGGAAAAGCGCACCTTACCTCCTTTTGAGCCTGCTGCCTCATCTGACATAAAGTTTTTATCTTGGAAGACAGCCATCCTTTTAGCTCTGACCTCTGCCAGGAGGGTTTCAGAGTTGCAGCTCTTATGGCTGTGGAACCTTATAATGTTAAGTTGTCATTCTCGCCTTCAGTCTTGCTGGATGGGTTCGGAGCCGATCCTCGGCTCCGACTCAGCCTATATTATAGCTCGAGAGCTATTTTTACCGGCTCTAGGCAGCCCTATATCCCACAATACCATGCACTAACTCCCCAGATCTCGTTTGGCACTTCGCTGTGAGGTTGCTTTTTTACCGGCTCAGGTCAGTAAAGGATTTTTTTTCAACGAATTTCTAATTTTTTGAGATGGTTATTAGGCTATTTTCCCTACTTTGTTACCTATCGATTTTTTACTTAACAGAGTTTGTTTCTTAAGCCCTACCAACCCCTGTAGTTAACTTTTATAATCAGGCCTACAGGCCTTAGTTTCTTTACTCAAATTTGTGTGTGTGTGTTGTTCTTTTAATCAGTCCCCTCATCTCCCCCTTGTGTGTAAGTGAGTGAGCGTGTGTACTGATTGTGTGACTGTCTTAGGGCAATGTCCAAAGACATTAAGGTCTCGGGATTCAAGAAGTGTGACTCGTGCTGTCAGAAAATGTCTCTGTCAGACGGTCACACTTCTTGTGTCTATTGCTTGGGGCCTTTACACCTGCAGGACTCTTGTTCCGTTTGTCACAGATTTAGTTCAAGAGTCCTGCAGGAAAGGCGTAACAAGTTTATTCTAAGGGGCTTATTAAAGCCTGATGACTCCCCATCCAAGTCTGGCTTGGGGAAGCCATCAAAAACCACCAAACCCTCAGCTCCAGCTTCTGAGCCGAGGGCTGGTGTTGTCGAGACGGCTCCGAGGCGAGCAAAGTGGGTTCCTCTTCGAAACCATCATCTGAGCCGACCCCAGTGCGCAAGCGCTCTAGGTCCCCTTCTTTAGAGTCCGTCAGATCGGCTCCGAGGTCCCCCCTTCTATCGGAGCGGAGTCGTAGGACTCATTCATCGAGGTCTTCCAGGCTCTCCGATCACGACATCGAGAGGGTGGTCAGCAGACTCATAAAGTCCCAGGCTCTGGCCCATATGCTTCAGAGCCCATCTCACCAGACTGTGGCTCCTTCGATACAGTTATCCATTCCTCCTCCGACTCGTCTCTCGAGTTCGGAGCCGGAGTTCGTCAGAACCGTGACCTTGCCCACGTCAGAGCCGATACCCCCTCCTTCGGCTCCGGTGTCGTTGGCTCTGACCTCTTTATTGGTTCCGTCCATGGAGAGGTCCGGACGCCGGGACTCCATTGTCGGCTCAGAGGGGGCGAGTGGCATTGGACCCTTGTCCGACCCCGCTCTCCCTCTCGGAGCTTCGGCTCTGGTTAGTTCGGCCCCGACATCGTACTCGGAGCCTTCTCTGTCGGTTCCGGGGGCGGTTCCGGCCTCTTCGGAGCCGGGGCTACCTTTGGTGTCTGATAGGTGAGCCTTCAAGGTGATGAGGAGTGTGCTGGACCCAGTGTCCACTCCAAGGTTAAGTTCTGTGGCTCCTCCCTCTGTAGTGCCTGTTATGGTCTGTGGCCACCCTCCTATACCCGACAGCAGAGATCCAAAGCATAAGGTACCCACTTTGGGTGTCTCCTCCTCTTCCGAGGGTTCCCCTGAAGCTTCAGGGGAACCCCCTAGGAAAAGAAAGTGCAAGAGGAAGCACATAGACTCCCCCGAGTTTGTCACGTCGGACACCGACTTGGATGAGTCAGAGGGTTCCCCCAGATCCCCCTCTGAGGATGTCTCCTTTTCAGACATCCTGGAGATCCTAAGACAGAGGAGAAATTGGTCCACTCTCAAACCTTCTGAGGAAGAGTCGGTTTACCTTGACGCCTTTGGATCTCGCCCTTCCACCTCCTGGGTGTCTCCCCCTTTTGACCCACTAATGGAGGTAGTGGCTAGAAAGGCGTGGGCAGCTCCTGATTCCATGGAACCTACCCCTAGGAGGCCTTCGAAATTTATTTCTGCACCTGATTTTTCTCACCAAAGGTGTTTCAGTTGATGCTATGGTGGTAGCAGCAGCCACTAAGAAGGAATTAGCTGATCCTTCTGTACCTGTTCATCCTCCTAACAGAGTCCAGGACCATGGACAGGTACGGCAAGTGGACCTTTGCTTCAGCAACATTTTCTATGCGATCGCTGAACTATTTATGTCACTTCACCCGCCTTCAAAGAGACTTGCTCACAAGAGTTGGGTGAAACGGTACAGGATCCTTCTGCTGCGGGGTTTAAGGACAAAATAAACTCTCAGCTGGCTACCCTGAACTCCATTGTTAACTCCTCCATGCGGCTAATCTCTTATACAGCCGATGGAGCGAGTAGGGCCGCTGGCACAGGCATTGCGTTGAGACGCCATGCTTGGATGCGACTCTGTAATTTTGCCGACCCCTTCAAGGCGTCCTTCACCAACACCCCCTTTGACGGGTCGGAATTGTTCGGGCCTCAGGTGAAGAATACCCTCACCAGATGCGAGCAAGATGGTAAGACTCTCTCTGCCATGGGAGTCCATTTTTCCACGCCTTCTAGACCTTATCCTAAGGGACAGAGGGGTGGAAAGATGTGGTTCCGCAAACCACAGGGAGTCGCGCATGCCGCACATGGTGAATTTCCCCCTAGAGGCAGAGGGGGGAATAATAACAGACACCGCCCCAGGGGCAGAGGGGGTCCACAAAACCAGGGTTCCAGGGAATCTTAACCTGGCCAACCCTTTCAGCATCCCTGAGAAGCTGCCCGACTGTCAGTCGGGGGAAGATTATCTCTGTACCCGGAAGCCTGGCAATCCATTACTCAAGACACATGGGTTCAGAAGATCATATCCGATGGTTACAAAATTCCTCTCACTTTCCCTCCGGTACAACCGCCAAAACCCCTACCAGACTTACCACCCATGCAGAGGGGTCAGGCTCAGCTAGAAATAAAAAAGCTGTTAAACAAAAGAGTCATCCAGGCAGTCCCAGCAGATCAGCTAGATTCCGGAATCTACTCCAGGTTCTTTTTGGTACCAAAAAAGACAGGAGATTGGAGACCCATTTTGGACCTCAGCAGGTTAAACAACTTTGTGTTAAAGACAAAATTTCGGATGGTAACACTGCAGAGTCCATTCTACCCTTTTTGGGCAGAGACAACTGGATGTGCTTGTTAGACCTCCAGGACGCGTACTGCCACATAAAAATACACAGGCGCTCCAGGAGGTTTCTCCGCTTTCGGGTGGGAGTCAGTCATTTTCAATTCAGGGCCCTGCCCTTTGGTTTCACCACAGCCCCCAGGGTGTTCACCAAATGTTTGGCAGTGGTCACGGCTCACCTGAGACAAAAAGGATTCCAGGTGTTTCCATACTTAGACGACTGGCTCATTTCCGCTACCACCAAACAGGATCTCATAATGGCCAGGGATTACACTATTCAATTTTGCAACAGTCTGGGTATTTCTATAAATTTTGCAAAGTCCTCCTTGTCGTCTTGTCAATGTATAAACTTTATAGGCGCCGTATTGAACACCACAGAAATGTCTGCAACATTACCACTTCAGAGAGTGACGGACATAAGGCGGAATGTTCAGCTCCTTTTTCAGTCCAGCAGAGTCCAAGTCAAGCTAATATTGAAAGTGTTGGGCCTCATGGCGGCGGCGATTCTTCTACTTCCATTAGCACGCTTCCACATGAGGCTCCTTCAGTGGATGCTGTTTTCTCAGTGGTCCTTTCAGCAGCTGCCAATGACCCACATCATTTTGATAACACCATCTTGCAAGAAACATCTCTCCTGGTGGATGGTTTCCCCTCAGCTTTTTCAGGGCAGACCTTTTGTTCTCCCCCCTCCAGTTGCCACTGTCACAACGGATGCCTCCCTGATCGGGTGGGGGGGCATTATCAGGGCAGGACGGTCCAGGGCACTTGGCAACAGTCAGAATGCCACCTACACATAAATGTCCTGGAGATGAGGGCGGTGCTTTTGACTTTGCAGGCCCTTCAGAGCTCTCTTCCCACAGGGACTATAGCAATTCAAACGGACAATATGTCTGTAGTGTGGTACATAAACAAGCAGGGCGGAACTAAGTCCTACCCTCTCTGTCGAGAAGCACTCGGACTTTGGCAATGGGCGATTTCATCTCAACGGTTTCTGATAGCAACGCACATCCCCGGGAAGTCCAACGTCATAGCAGACAGATTGAGCAGAACCATCCTCATGCCTCATGAGTGGTCTCTAAATCAAGCGGTAGTAGACGGAATTTTTCAGAAGTGGGGCCAGCCTTGCTGCGACCTTTTCGCAACTCCGCAAAACAGCAAGTGCCTCGACTTCTTCACACTTGTCCCTCTACCAGGCCAGCCCCTCAGAGACGCTCTTGTTCACGTTTGGCCCCAGGGTCTTCTTTATGCCTTTCCTCCCTTTCCATTGATCCTACAACTAATTCAGAAAGCAACCGCTTTGAGATCCAAAATGATCCTCATTGCCCCGTTTTGGCCTCGACAAGTTTGGTTCCTGTTCCTGCACAAATACCTACTGGAACAGCCTTGGCATCTGGAACCCCTTCCAGATCTGTTGACCCACCTCACGGGCAAGCTGCATCAGTCTCTACATTCCATCAACCTCACAGCTTGGTTGCTCCACTTCCAGCCATAGCCAAGCTTCCCCTTATTTCTCCTCCTGTTCGTGATATCATTCTGGCTTCCCATAAGTCCAATACTAGGAAGACTTATGCGAGTAAATGGAAGCGTTTTTCACACTGGGCACAAACTAGATCTTTAGATCCCTTCCATGCACCCATTCATGAGGTTCTAGACTTCCTGGCGGAGCTTTTTCATTCAGGGTCATCATCGGCCACTATCAGGGTACAATTAGCGGCCATTGCTAATTTTCATGTTGGACTCTCAGAAGCAAATATGTCCCACAAACTCTGTAAAGCCTTTCTCAAGGGCATTTTGTTACTCAGACCTCCAGTTAAAGATCCACCCCCACAATGGGATTTGAATTTAGTTCTAACCTCACTAATTCTACCTCCTTTTGAACCGGCAGCTTCTTGCTCCCTCAAACTTCTTTCTTGGAAAACGCTGTTTTTAGTAGCTATAACATCTGCCAGAAGGGTATCGGAACTTCAAGCCTTGTCTGTCCGTCCTCCCTATTTGGTTTTTCATAAAGATAGGGTAACTCTCAGAACAAACCCTTCCTTTCTACCAAAAGTGTTATTGGAAGCAAATCTAAACCACTCCATTGATTTACCTGTCTTTTTCCCAGACTATACCAACAGGGCTGAACAAAAATTACATTCATTAGATGTTCATCGCCAATTACGGTATTACCTAGACAGGACAAAACAATTCAGAAAGTCAGACCAGCTCTTCCTCTCTTATGCTGCAGCAAGAAAGGGCTTCCAGTATCGAAAGTTACTCTTTCCAGATGGCTGACCTCTATTATTACCTTGATCTATGAGTTGAGACACAGGCAACTACCCTCTAGGCCTAAAGCTCATTCAACCAGGGCACTATCAACTTCAACGGCTTTTCAAGCAAGGTTACCACTAGATTCAAACATACCTTTATTGCCCATTACAAGCTTGATCCAGCCTCCAGAAATAGAGCTGATTTTGGTTTCACTGTACTCAGGAGTCTGTTCCATTGAGCCACCCAGGGCTAAGATGCTAGGGACGCTGTCCCATCCAGCAAGAATGAAGGCGAGAATGACATCTTAACATTAAGAAGTTAAGTCTTACCATAACGTTCCATGTTAGTTGTCTTCTTCTCGCCTTCTTTCTTGCGTCCCTCCCTCCTGCCCCCTAGCCTGGATAGACTCGAGGTTCTGAGTCCTTCCATTTCTGGAGATACAATATGTTGCGTCTTTCATGGTATCCTTAGTGTTACTAGCAGGTAATCTGTACTCGTAAAAGGGGATTATAATATTATTATTATTATAATATTACTTTTGATACTATGTCTTAGCTTCCAAACGAGATCTGGGGAGTTAGCGCATGGTATTGTGGGATATAGGGCTGTCTCAAGCCGGTAAAAATGGCTCTCGAGCTATAATATAGGCCGAGTCAGAGCCGAGGATCGGCTCCGAACCCATCCAGCAAGAAAGAAGGCGAGAAGAAGACAACTAACATGGAACGTTATGGTAAGACATAACTTATTATTTTTCATCAAGACAGGGTGTCTTTAAGGACTAATCCTACTTTCATGCCTAAGGTGGTTTCCAAAGTGGCTTTAAATCAAACTATTCACTTGCCAACTTTTTTCCCCACTCCTCAAAATAAAGGGGAAAGGATCTTACATTCCTTGGATGTACACAGACAACTACGTTTTTACCTGGACATCAGGAAATCAGAGCAATTGTTTGTTTCTTATGCTTCAAGTTCCCAAGGTAAAGCCATTTCAAAACAGACCATTTCTAAATGGATTGCTAATGGAATCAGATTTTGTTATTCACACCATGGAAAGCAAATCCCAGGGAGTATAACAGCTCACTCTACAAGAGCTGCTGCCACTTCAGCTGCCTTCCTCAGGGGAGTTCCTACCAAAGACATTTTGGAAGCTGCAACTTGGAGTTCAGTGCATACTTTTTCCAAGCACTACAATCTACCTCCCTACTCTAAGTCTAGGGCAGGCTTTGCTTCTGCATTCTTGCAGGGCCTTATAGCCGCCCCCTCTACTTTATGACCACCTCCCTTTCTTTCTGCTTTGGGATTCTACCCTACAGTCATGACTGCAACAGTGAAACACGATGAACATAGTACAGTTGTGTACACTTACCATAAATGTAGATGTTCGAGTGTCTTCACTGTTGCAGTCTGGGTTTCCCTCCCTCCTGTCCCCTCTTATTTTTTCTTTTGTGTGATTCCTTTTTTCACCCTTCTTCTGAGGTGTATTTGCAAAGGGTATGGGACCTTATTCATTTTGGAACTTCTGACATCTGGGGCAAGAAAAACTGGAGAACATGGCGTCGGCTGTCAGCTTTGTACTCCTGGCGCTCTGACGTCATGGAGCATGGCTGAACAGCCGACGCCGGACCCAGACTTTGGTATTCTGGCCGACCGAGGGCTGCCTGCCGGCAGGGGAGAACCCTACAGTCATGACTGCAACAGTGAAGACACTCTAACATTTACATTTATAGTAAGTGTACACAACTGTACTTTTTCTCACAAGTAGACTATTTCTAGATATGACAACGGCTTTTGAAACTATTAATTACCTGCTGCTCCTTAATAAACTAAGTATACTTAATTTTGGTAGCAACATGCTTATTAGGTTTAAAAGTTGCTTAGAAGAGTGAACACCATCTTCACCTATAATTCTGTCTGAGTTAGTCACTCAGTACTGGTGTACCACAAGTATTGGTACTTGAGTTACTTCTGTTTTTAAATGGTGTAACTTTCAATCTCTCCTCTGGTAACATAGTTACGCATGCAGTTGATCTCTGGCAACATAGTTATGCATGCAGCTGATCTCTGGCAACATAGTTACGCATGCAGCTGATCTCTGGTAACATAGTTACGCATGCAGCTGATCTCTGGCAACATAGTTACGCATGCAGCTGATCTCTGGCAACATAGTTACGCATGCAGCTGATCTCTGGCAACATAGTTACGCATGCAGCTGATCTCTGGCAACATAGTTATGCATGCAGCTGATCTCTGCTAACATAGTTACGCATGCAGCTGATCTCTGCTAACATAGTTACGCATGCAGCTGATCTCTGCTAACATAGTTACGCATGCAGCTGATCTCTGCTAACATAGTTACGCATGCAGCTGATCTCTGCTAACATAGTTACGCATGCAGCTGATCTCTGGTAACCTAGTTACGCATGCAGCTGATCTCTGGTAACCTAGTTACGCATGCAGCTGATCTCTGGTAACGTAGTTACGCTTGCAGCTGATCTCTGGTAACCTAGTTACGCATGCAGTTGATCTCTGGTAACATAGTTACGCATGCAGTTGATCTCTGGTAACATAGTTACACATGCAAAACCAGCAGGGCAACCAATAAACAATTCCAAATAATTCGTAATGAATTCCAAGGAAGATGAACGGTTGTACTAAAAGGTTAACTTTATTCCGAACTGAACGAAAGAACAGTGTCACAAACACCCACTGGAAACCACAGCAAAAATTGCCTGCTGGTTCGGCTTTTGGTTTTTGGTCTCACTGAGTACTTTTTTGTTTGTACATAGTTACGCATGCATCTGATCTCGTCATACTTGCTGAATCTGAGGAATTCAGTTTCGTCGTACAACACAGGCTGCATATGAGCACTCAGCAGGCTACTAATCAACCCAGATAAATCGAGTGATGTGCTGTTTGTCCATCAACCCTCTTCCAGTTATAAAAGACAATACAAGTATCAACTAGTATGAACAAAGATGCACTTCATCCTGCCTTCTCCTTTGCTGAACTCACCAAAAAGACTGCCTGTAAAACAGTTGCTCAACTAAAACTTTGCCTCAAGGTCTTCAGTCTCCTCTCCATTCCATTCTCATCCCTTAGCTGGAATCATGCCTTTCATTGCTAAACAGTCATTCCAGGTCTAATACTCATAAACTTAAAATGGCTGAAAAAATATGACTATTTACCTTCTTAGCTGAAGTACGCACCAATCACTGTGACCTTCTAAAAGGTTTCTTTTGGTTTCCAGTAGACAGCAGACCAAGACTGGTACTTGGCTCCACTATATTTTAAATTGTACTAGGTGAATGTCCACCATTCAAAAACAAAATCACCCATTAGGAACCACGTATATTCTCATAGACATGGTCAAAATGAAAGTCTTACTTTAGCTAAGGCCGAGTTTAAATCTGCTATAGGAGAAAGGCATTTATTAGGCTGGGGCCAGCCACAGGGAGTCATGAAGTAAAGAAACAAGCAATGAGTTGCTTTAAAGCTAAACTAAAAAACATTTAGTTAATGAAACTCACCTGCTTAATTTCCAGAATTTTGGATAACCAGATTGTTTGCATTACTTCAGCCAATCAGCTTCTCCTGTTATTTAATATGTACAACAACTGTAAAACAATAAAAACTCTGTAACCACACTCTAAACACAAAGCACAAGACTCCTTAATGAGGCAAGGAATCAGGACACCAGGGAGAATAAGGTAATTAGTGCTTTCGTTCCCTTTATTCGTCATAACAAAATGGAACTTCATCAGATAAAAAACCTTACCTATTTCTTCTTTATATACAGCTCCCAAAAATGCATCAACCAATAAAAATAATCACATTGTCATGAAACAACGTTGTTCAACGCATTAATAAATTCCCTTAGCCCATAGTATATATTAGGGAAGAAGTATGTACTAAACAGGTCTTCTATCTAAAGTTTTCATAGTTCTTTGTGTAACCTAATTACTTTGATGTATAAAACTAAGCCTATCAAACCAATTCTGCTCTTGAATTCAAAATACTACTGATGGAAACAGATGGAAATCCTATTGTTGATTCCAGGAGAACTAGTGGCATTTAACAACACCGATAGGATTTCCATCAATAGTCTTTTGAATTCAAGAGCAGAATTGGTTTGATAGGCTTAGTTTTATACATCAACGTAATTAGGTCATTTCAATGGGTTCCATTTCTACACTAAGTTTTTGGCTTCCTGGCTAGCTTATGGGAGTTTTAGCAGTCAACTCACATAATTTACATAAAGATTTTCTGCATGGAGACAAGTGAGGCATGGAGAAGTCTCCTAGACTTGTAGAGCATTTTACACCTCAGCTGAAAAGGTCATTGAGAGACATCTTGTTCATTAATTATTAATTTCCTGTGACTGGTGTTTCCACAGACAGGTGGAGCTGTTTAGAACAGCATGAGAGCTAGTAGTTAATATGAATGACTACCACGCTGTTTACTTTTTTCCTTGTGCTAAATTAGCAAGTAGCAGAATCTGCATTTTACATTTCAGCTGAAACCCTAGTAGAGGGCACTTTTTCATTCATGTCGTGTTTAGTGACTGGCGTTTTTGCAGCAAGGTAGGATTGTCTAAAGTTTAAAAGAATATGACAGGCAGAGTGTGTCTTGAATGCAAGTGGCGTGCCACCACTCCAAGAAAAATTGTGTGAAAATGTTTGTAGTTGATCCTACTGATGAGAACAAGACAAGACTATTACTTGTGACTTTCATAGTAAATGCTGAATTTTCAAAGTTACTATTCTAAAAATGATGCATTTTCAACCTAATTTGTACAGAAATAAGGTTATTTTGTTTTAGGAGAGTCTTGATGTAAACAGACTAGTGTGTAAACTAGTTGCCCCAGCAGTGTATCAGTTAATTAATGACACTTGTAAGAAGATAGGTCGGGATATTGCAATTTTAATGAAGGAGACCTTAACTATTATGTCTCTCATTTCCTAACCAATCAACTCCTCTATCAGCCAAACTAGAACAATGTTATAATAAAGTAGTCATTTACAATCAACCAACAATATAGATCTTACCACTGCCTCTCTCTAAAACAACTAAACTACCTCAAACGAGATAATTCTCTGTTGCAGTCACAATTACAACTTTCAAACTACTGCATAATCCTGAAAACGTCTTAACTCTTCATTCCATCATTTAACCTTGTACTACTAAGAGACCCCTGCGCTCTACTAACAAATCATTACTATCCATAACTAAACCTAACAGTAATGCAGGATACTCCTTGTATTCACATTGCATTGCTAATAACCAGAATGCCATCCCATTCCACTTAAGAACAGTCTGTAACCTGAAAGATTTTAAATATCAACTTAAGCAACACCTGATGGGCAAATGGATGTGCACCTGCATCACCCCCCCTGGTTAAACTGGCGCTAACCTAGCTATATGAATGTGTGCCATACCGCTGCTGCACAAAACTTTATTATGACAACTATAACCGCCTTTATCATCTTTTCTGTTTTATCTTCCTTGTACCTCCTCCCCTCCTTTCTTTCTTTGGGCTGCTCTGTTTATCTTCCTGTGTTCTAGATTTTGAACAACTCTTTTTATAGTAACACATATTCTTATGTAAAACTTAACAATCTATGCACATTAATCATTCCAGCTGTCTGTGGTATTTTGAGTTAGCTGCCAAGGTAACCCAGTACTGCCCAGCTTTCAAAAGCTCAAGTTTCCCTGCTTCTGTCTTCCTGTGACAGCTGATTGGCTGATCATATCCTGAGATGGAGGCCTTGAACTGTTAGAGGAAGTAAGTGTTCAGTCCTCTTTCTGCCACCGAAAGAAGGAAGCCCTCTGATGCTTCACAGTATCCAGTGACTATTTTTTTTTCTGGTTTGCTCATCAGATAAGCCCAATTTGAGGGTCCCTTCCTCTCATTTTATTAGATTTATTATTCTTTCTAATTTTTTATGTTTATTTAAAAATATTTATTTCACATTTTATTTATGTCGGTGTTTACAATAATTCCTTTTTGAATGTCTGCCTGTAGCCGTATTTATTTGGCTTCTGTCTTTGACAGTGTTTGCTTTTACCGTTTCTCAGGAAACTTTCAGAATTTCTCCAAGAAGTACAATATGCATGCTGTTAGACAACTAAGGTCTATCTCGAGCTTTCAGAAACCTGACTTTCATGTTGCTCTGCTTTATTTTCATGCTTTGACAGGAGAATATCTCAGAACTTGGATGTTTTTCAGCATTTATACATTATTTACTATATGCATGATTCTACTCTGTGCTTTTATTAAAGCCACCATCCACGTAACATTGTCATACTTACTTGAACAATTTCCTCTGTCGGGTTTGCAGTCCACTTCTTATAATGCCATTTGTCACAACATACATTAGGTATTCACCGTCTTTATTCTAGAATGTATTCACCGTCATTTTTCTAGTGCAATATGTGGTTCCAACAAATTAACAATGAAACTGAAATTGTGCTGGCCTTGGTATTAAACCTGCGTCATATCTATGCATAACTATGACCAGGCTTGAACTTATACAGTGTATTTGATTAGGAGCTTCCTGCATCATAAGTTTATCCTTCATATAACCTTGTTAATGTTAGCTAGCCACATGGCTGACTATAGTTTAGTCATGTAGAAATACAGATAGCATGAGGATTGGCACACACTTCTCACCTTACTGAAAGAGGGCGACCTATGGGTAGGGTGAGTACAACAAACCTTATTTATATACAGACATGTAGCTGTACAGTAATAGAATAGTGAATGTATGTGGAAACTTGGACTGTTCCCTGGTAGGAAGATGGCTACCTATGGGTAGGGTGAGTACAACAAACCTTATTTATATACAGACATGTAGCTGTACGGTAATAGAATAGTGGATGTATGTGGAAACTTGGACTGTTCCCTGGTAGGAAGATGGCTACCTGTGGGTAGGGTGAGTACAACAAACCTTATTTATATACAGACCTGTAGCTGTACGGTAATAGAATAGTGAATGTATGTGGAAACTTGGACTGTTCCCTGGTAGGAAGATGGCTACTTATGGGTAGGGTGAGTACAACAAACCTTATTTATATACAGACATGTTGCTGTACGGTAATAGAATAGTGAATGTATGTGGAAACTTGGACTGTTCCCTGGTAGGAAGATGGCGACCTATGGGTAGGGTGAGTACAACAAACCTTATTTATATACAGACATGTTGCTGTACGGTAATAGAATAGTGGATGTATGTGGAAACTTGGACTGTTCCCTGGTAGGACGCCAGCCTGAGATAATGATAAGATGAGGAGCAAATGTGCAGACTAAACTAGCTTACTTGGTATAGATATGATGAGCCTGTCACATGCTGCATTATCCCACATCACTCTGTCGGTACTGAAGGAGATGAGCACTGCACCAAGCCCACCTAACTGAATTCTGGGAGCTTGTACATCCCAATTACATGATGTGGGTCAGCTGACCTCCAAGATGTTGATAAACATAGAAAGGAGGCTAGTAGGACAGTATAGTTAGCTAGTTGTGACTGCTGATAAACAGGTGTGTTTATGAATTTACAATGTGTGATTACAGAAAAGCCTTTTAGCCACTTCTGGGTGTGTTTACTAGACAGAGAAGAAGGAATTTCTTACTGCCTCTCAGTTTGAACTTGTACTGCTGTTGGACTGCTGTTCCTATAGGCTGTACAGGGATGGGGTAAGGGATTGTAAATCATACTTTGCTTATCTACACATGGCGACATGCAGAGCAGACAGTTCAGTAGTTTTAACAGATTTCACTACAAATTTGTTATTCATGTTGCACAGTGTGTAGGTGTTTTGATCATCCATTGTAACCCATCAAGCCATCTCTGTAAACAGAAATCTACTAAATTCACCAAGCTGCATATTGTTAAGATTGGGGATCCTCTAGTGTTAGTTTTCCATCTGCACGTTTTAGGGAATCTGTTAAACGGGTCTATATCACGTTATCGAAAACCCGTATCATCGAACACTAGAAGACCGACATGTAAAGCGCGAACTACAGTAACGGTGAATGTACAAAACTGCGAAATGTCGAAGTGTCATGGTTGGCCCGTCTGCGGTATAGTTCTGTAAGGTAAGTGTGCGCTAGTTACGGACCTTAGGGTTAGGGTGCGGGTTAAGGTAAGTGCATAGATAGGTAATGTATGTAAGGTTTAGTGTAGGGTTTTGTTAACTATATGTGTGTGGATTATTTGTTTTGTTTGGGTATATGTCTGTAGGGTAAGTGTGCGATAGTTACGGACCTTAGGGTTAGGGTGCGGGTTAAGGTAAGTGCATAGATAGTAATGTATGTAAGGTTTAGTGTAGGGTTAGAAGTAGGGTTTGGTTTGTGAAAGTATGTGTTTTATTTATTATGTTTGGGTATGTAGTATGTAGCGCGCAGTGATGTTGGCTGACTATGATAGTTCGAGATTTGTAAATTTGCGGTTTAGGGTGTTCGGCGTATTTGCGGTTCAGCCTGTGTGTGTCTGTGTTGTGGTGTTCGATGATACAGGTTTTTGATAACGTAATATAGACCCTGTTAAACAGCTGGAAAATTCTGTCATGGTTTAATTTTGGCAAAATCACAAAACAATAAATTCACTGAATGGATTTTTCCACAATAATAGCTAAAATTGAAAGGGTGGGACAGAAGTGGGAAACCTCTAAAAGAAAAACTGGTGCAGTGCGTCAAGCTGCCCTTGTTGCAGGCTGGTGCAGATGTAAAGGGGATAATGGCGGTCTTCTCTTCTAATCTTTTCTTTCTTCTTCTTACCAGCTACAGAATATCTCTGGAACTGAACAGCTTGAAGATGAGGAAGCAAAGTTGCTGCCATCTCGAAATTTGAAATTCCTTTGTGTTGTAGAGATAAACTTTAGAAATCATGCAGTGCACAGTCGAGGAGTTGGTGTTGCAGAAGAGGATCTAGAAAATAATAAAGGTACAGTGAGTTATTCTTGAAATACTTCTCTTTATTGAGATGAGTTGTATTCTCTAACACTCATCTCTTATCTTGCAGTTTGCAGTACTTAACTGGAATCTGTGAAGGCTTACACTTTTAAATAAGATTAACTGAACATAGGAAAATAGTATATACAAACTAACCAATATAAACAGAGGAAGTGCAACTACACATGTATATTTTTGTTTGCATATTTATACTGGATAGTTTTAATTGCATCCATATTTTAGGGTCACTATGGAGAGCATAAGTGCAAGAACACCTTCCTGTTCTCAACACAATACATCAAGTACTCAAAGAGGGGGATACACACACCCACACGTGTGTAATATACACACACACACACACACACACACACACACACACACACACACACACACACACACACACACACACACGCGCATACACATGCAGATACACCCGTACTTGCGCACAAATATACAGGAAAGTGTGCATACACATAGCCTTGCAAGTTATTTTTTCAGAGTTCTTCACATTCTGACATACAATCAAGAGGTAAAATCTGATGTTATGGTGGAGACTGGTACATTTATATTTTTTATACTGTACCCCGGGGATCACGTCAGTCGCCCTGCTAGACAGGGGTCCAGGGAAGTAAATAGTGTGGGAAGAAATAGCCAGGGAATTGTTATGGCTAGGCTTGTATAGGCCCAAGGGCCTAGTACCAACCTATGAACCTATAATCTGTTGACTACATGGTGACTCATCTTTCTAGAATAACATGCTTAATAGACTTGATTGACTTAATATAACTTGTTTATTGTATTTCAGATAAAATAATACAGCAACATTTTAATTCTGATATATCCAAAATAAAATCAATACCATTTTGGAGGCACTTTAGGGAGAAATAAATGGGCATAAATTTTTTTAACAGGTGGGACAAGGGAAGGACCACCATGTTGAAGAAGCACAATTTAAAAATGATATAAAGGTATTACCTCATAGAAAGTGTGGTGGGCACCAGGAAAATATTTCCACTGGTAATGGTTAACCAAAAGAATGTAGTAGGCTGTAAAATGTCTCGAGACAGCTGGGGAAAGCACATCTTTATGTAGTAAACTACAACATCTGAATAGTTTGGTTAGACCATTTGTCTCCCTCCAGCTTTACACCAAGCAATGTTTGTGTTTCTTGGTAGCACATCATAAAACACGGAAACATGAGGGTAAAACAGTCTGAAAATATTGCGAGCGATTTCTGGTTGACATATTAGGCAATGGGTGTCTTTCTTTTTCAATTGCAGCATTAAACATGTCTTTTAAGAATGGCAAAAGCCCCCATTAGTTATATTTGAATACTGTACCTGGCTGCATGTGTATTCGAACCTTGTGTTTCTAGTTTCTGCTCTGTAGCAGTGTGAAAAGTGGCTGCCTTATTGTTAAATGAGCAGTGTTTCACTGTTTTGTAATCTGCATATTTAAACATCAGCTTAGAACACACAAATACATTTGCAAGGCTAGAAGTTTGCTTAAATGTTTCCAATAGATGTCACATTTTAATAACCTCTGCTGTTGATAGTGTCTGATAACCTGTAGCCACCACAGTTATCTGTGCTTAACGAGAAGTTGATTGCTTTGTCTCTCTGAGGTTGCACATGCACATCTATTCTTTGCTTCCAATTTTATGAGCATTATTCCTGTATTTTTAATTTTTAAAAACAAAATGAAAACTCCAGCAAAGCTAGAACTTCCACTGTGTGACCTCCCAAACCTCATGTGCCAGAGGCACATGGGATATATGCAAATTACCCTTACGAACGTCAGGTGTTTCTGCTAATTGGCGATTCTGAATGCCCGTGACTTGTTTCGTCATTTTAATGGACAATTTCAGGCCAATAAAGCCCAACCCCACTAGCTGTGGATATGTATAGTAAGTAAAGTAGTTCCTTCAGCCCCTTCAAACGCAGTCTGGATGAATTGGTGGTTAACTGCAAATGCACTCCTGATGTTTCCCCACAAACCCTTGCAGAAAGGGGTAGCAGTCAGTAGAACTGCAGTGGCTGCACTACAGATTATCTACCTAATCAGTTGTGTAGTAAATAACTTATCAGCTTATGAACCTATTTTCTGGCTTTGGCATTGGGATAAGGAGCATTGTGTTACCCAATGAAAGGGGAAGGAGAGTCTTGGAGAATAAGAAGCTGGTTAGCAGGGAGAGGCTGTAGTGTGGCTCCTTTGTATTACTAAAACAGTGACTTAGAAAGGCACTTGCAACAAATGTCTTTAAACCAGGATGGAAATGGAATCTCACCTCACGCTTTGTGCCTGCTGAATGGCGCACAGCAACGGTTATCCCACTCCACAAGGGGGGAGCCACCACGGACCCGGGGAACTACCGCCCCATTAGCCTGGCGAGCCTGGTCTGCAAGGCCATGGAACGTATCATTATGGAACTTATAAACAAAGATATTGGTAATCTCCAAACTCTGGATCCCACCCAGTTCAAGTTTGTAAAAGGCAGATCATGTCTCCTAAACCCGATAGACTTCTTTGAAGCAGTCACCAAAGCCGTAGACAAGGGTAAGGTGGTTCACACAGCCTATCTAGATCTTGCCAAGGTTTTCAACACCATCCCCCACTCTGGAATTATAGATAACTCACTAAACTAGGTATAAATCCCCATGTCATAAGATGAGTTGCCAACTGGCTCACTGACAGAACCCACACTGTGAAAGTAGCAGACACCAAATCCGACTTCAGACCAGTGACAAGTGGAGTACCATAGGGTTCAGTCCTAGGTCCTCTCCTGTTTGGTATCTACTTCTCTGAAGTACAGGCTAACACAGAAGGTGTTTGGCTAATGAAGTTCGCAGATGACTGTAAACTAGGAGTCATAATCGAAACTTCTAATGATGTGGACATCCTACAAAAGGGCCTCACTGAGACAGATGCCTGGTGTCAAAGCCATGGCCTCAAGCTCAGTGCCAAAAAGTGCATTGTCATCCACTTTGGTAAAAACTCTGTACCCATGAACTACAACATAGGCGGTAGTATACTTAACACCGAAAGTGTGATAAGAGACCTTGGGACACAGGTGGACAGTAGTCTCTCCTTTGATAATCACATCGCCACAGTAGTCAGGAAATCCTTTTACGTGGCACACCTCATCACAAAAGGTTTCTCATCCAGAAAAAGAGGTCATTGTTCCCCTCTACTCATCACTCATTAGACCCATTATAGAGTACAACGCCCCTTTTGGTATGTACCTCACAAGACATCTACAACAACTGGAAAGGCCGCATGAAATACCTCACAAAGAGGATTACCGGCCTCAAACAGATGCCGTCGGAGACAGTCTCAAAAACTCCAGCTTTACTCCGTGCATATCGCCTACTCAGAGGTGATCTCTACCTAACATACAAAGCTATGTCAAACCCAGAGCTGTTGGACATGCTCCACTTAAGGAAATCCCTGTCCCTCCGAGCTACACATTCTAGGGACCTAAACCTTGTACAATAAACAGAACTTGCCGGAGGGATAAATTCCTGTCCCAGAGACTTCCCATACTCTGGACTAAACTACCTATATATATCAAACAAAGCTCCTCATTAGCACTCTTCAAGAAAAATCTTGATGACTGGATGGGAAATAGGAAATTTACCCCTGGGATCACCTCTGTGGCTCTGCTCGACAGTGGCACAGGAAAATAATTTTCTTGTGTGGCAAAAGCCAGGGTACCTTTTTGGCTGGGCTTGAATAGGCCCAGGGCCGATAGCCTAGTACCTACCTATGAAGTGGTAAGGTGAAGGCAGAATTCAAGAAGACTAGAACCTGGTAGCAGAAAGAATAGCATGAAAAAGGTATAATGGGAAGGAGGAATTCATAAAGGGATTGATCCTAAAAAGAAAGGATAAATTAGAAAAACAAGTAATGAGGAGAAATAAGAGAAAACAGCGATGCTAGAAAAATGTCAGTGGAAAGTTTAGGTTCAGTTACTCAAGATATAAATTGCGTGAAGTCCTGAAACAACATGTAAGACAGTAGGATATGGGAAATGGATAAAGTTGGTACTCTGGAACACTACAGATCTAGAAACGAAAAAGACTGAACTGAAAGCATCAGTACTGGAGAATGGCTCTGTTGAGGTTGGGATAATGGAAACATGGGATCTTAATGGAAGGGGATGTGGCTTGGTGGCACCCTGGTACTAAATGTTTAGGGAGGAAAAGTTTAGTAGGGATGGGTGAGAAAAAGGAATAGGATATAAGCCTCTTCAAGTTTGCTGTACCATCACCTGTCCCCCCCCCCTCCCCATTTGACACTTCTGGTAACTTTTGTTGAGACAGGCATGATTGATCATTGTCCCCTTAGGCCACAAGCTTGTCTGCTGATATTCTGTTTTAAGGGACAGATAGGAGGAAGATGAAAATGAGGAGTTTGGGCAAATAATAAGCGGGAAAGAATGGTTGGGTTGATGAAGGGGAGGAAGGAACAGCTTTGTAGCAGTAAAGGTGCATAGAGCAAAAGATAAAAAGGATAACATCAGCATTCTCTACCAGCTACTAACATAATTAAAATTTAATTTAAGTTAGCAAGGAATAGTGCCATAGTGAAGTCAGTTGATGCCCTCGGCATTCCACAGAGTGGTGCCCCCCCCCCCCAACACAATGTTGTGGGCCAAAAAAATTAAAAGGGTCCTTTGTAACCATTAACTATAGTAAGTGACTTTTGCTGCATATGCACACTCACACTACAGAGACAGTTATTTAAGCAGATGGATATCTGCTTTTACTCCTTAATTGAATGTTGTTGCTGCACTTGAGCCAGTCGTCAACATTTATGAGGTGACAATTGCACAATGTAAAAGATTGTATCCAAGGCAGCTCCCCACTTTCCCCCACCATAGCTATGGTACTAGAGTAGAGGAACAAGAGTGGGGAGGAAAGAAGAGGATTGTCATGACTGGAGATCCCCTGCCAAATGCACTCCTGATGTTTCCCCACAAACCCTTGCAGAAAGGGGTAGCAGTCAGTAGAACTGCAGTGGCTGCACTACAGATTATCTACCTAATCAGTTGTGTAGTAAATAACTTATCAGCTTATGAACCTATTTTCTGGCTTTGGCATTGGGATAAGGAGCATTGTGTTACCCAATGAAAGGGGAAGGAGAGTCTTGGAGAATAAGAAGCTGGTTAGCAGGGAGAGGCTGTAGTGTGGCTCCTTTGTATTACTAAAACAGTGACTTAGAAAGGCACTTGCAACAAATGTCTTTAAACCAGGATGGAAATGGAATCTCACCTCACGCTTTGTGCCTGCTGAATGGCGCACAGCAACGGTTATCCCACTCCACAAGGGGGGAGCCACCACGGACCCCGGGAACTACCGCCCCATTAGCCTGGCGAGCCTGGTCTGCAAGGCCATGGAACGTATCATTATGGAACTTATAAACAAAGATATTGGTAATCTCCAAACTCTGGATCCCACCCAGTTCAAGTTTGTAAAAGGCAGATCATGTCTCCTAAACCCGATAGACTTCTTTGAAGCAGTCACCAAAGCCGTAGACAAGGGTAAGGTGGTTCACACAGCCTATCTAGATCTTGCCAAGGTTTTCAACACCATCCCCCACTCTGGAATTATAGATAACTCACTAAACTAGGTATAAATCCCCATGTCATAAGATGAGTTGCCAACTGGCTCACTGACAGAACCCACACTGTGAAAGTAGCAGACACCAAATCCGACTTCAGACCAGTGACAAGTGGAGTACCATAGGGTTCAGTCCTAGGTCCTCTCCTGTTTGGTATCTACTTCTCTGAAGTACAGGCTAACACAGAAGGTGTTTGGCTAATGAAGTTCGCAGATGACTGTAAACTAGGAGTCATAATCGAAACTTCTAATGATGTGGACATCCTACAAAAGGGCCTCACTGAGACAGATGCCTGGTGTCAAAGCCATGGCCTCAAGCTCAGTGCCAAAAAGTGCATTGTCATCCACTTTGGTAAAAACTCTGTACCCATGAACTACAACATAGGCGGTAGTATACTTAACACCGAAAGTGTGATAAGAGACCTTGGGACACAGGTGGACAGTAGTCTCTCCTTTGATAATCACATCGCCACAGTAGTCAGGAAATCCTTTTACGTGGCACACCTCATCACAAAAGGTTTCTCATCCAGAAAAAAAGAGGTCATTGTTCCCCCTCTACTCATCACTCATTAGACCCATTATAGAGTACAACGCCCCTTTTGGTATGTACCTCACAAGACATCTACAACAACTGGAAAGGCCGCAGAAATACCTCACAAAGAGGATTACCGGCCTCAAACAGATGCCGTACGGAGACAGTCTCAAAAAACTCCAGCTTTACTCCGTCGCATATCGCCTACTCAGAGGTGATCTCTACCTAACATACAAAGCTATGTCAAACCCAGAGCTGTTGGACATGCTCCACTTAAGGAAATCCCTGTCCCTCCGAGCTACACATTCTAGGGACCTAAACCTTGTACAATAAACAGAACTTGCCGGAGGGATAAATTCCTGTCCCAGAGACTTCCCATACTCTGGACTAAACTACCTATATATATCAAACAAAGCTCCTCATTAGCACTCTTCAAGAAAAATCTTGATGACTGGATGGGAAATAGGAAATTTACCCCTGGGATCACCTCTGTGGCTCTGCTCGACAGTGGCACAGGAAAATAATTTTCTTGTGTGGCAAAAGCCAGGGTACCTTTTTGGCTGGGCTTGAATAGGCCCAGGGCCGATAGCCTAGTACCTACCTATGAAGTGGTAAGGTGAAGGCAGAATTCAAGAAGACTAGAACCTGGTAGCAGAAAGAATAGCATGAAAAAGGTATAATGGGAAGGAGGAATTCATAAAGGGATTGATCCTAAAAAGAAAGGATAAATTAGAAAAACAAGTAATGAGGAGAAATAAGAGAAAACAGCGATGCTAGAAAAATGTCAGTGGAAAGTTTAGGTTCAGTTACTCAAGATATAAATTGCGTGAGGTCCTGAAACAACATGTAAGACAGTAGGATATGGGAAATGGATAAAGTTGGTACTCTGGAACACTACAGATCTAGAAACGAAAACGACTGAACTGAAAGCATCAGTACTGGAGAATGGCTCTGTTGAGGTTGGGATAATGTAAACATGGGATCTTAATGGAAGGGGATGTGGCTTGGTGGCACCCTGGTACTAAATGTTTAGGGAGGAAAAGTTTAGTAGGGATGGGTGAGAAAAAGGAATAGGATATAAGCCTCTTCAAGTTTGCTGTACCATCACCTGCCCCCCCCCCCCCTCCCCATTTGACACTTCTGGTAACTTTTGTTGACACAGGCATGATTGATCATTGTCCCCTTAGGCCACAAGCTTGTCTGCTGATATTCTGTTTTAAGGGACAGATAGGAGGAAGATGAAAATGAGGAGTTTGGGCAAATAATAAGCGGGAAAGAATGGTTGGGTTGATGAAGGGGAGGAAGGAACAGCTTTGTAGCAGTAAAGGTGCATAGAGCAAAAGATAAAAAGGATAACATCAGCATTCTCTACCAGCTACTAACATAATTAAAATTTAATTTAAGTTAGCAAGGAATAGTGCCATAGTGAAGTCAGTTGATGCCCTCGGCATTCCACAGAGTGGTGCCCCCCCCCCCCAACACAATGTTGTGGGCCAAAAAAATTAAAAGGGTCCTTTGTAACCATTAACTATAGTAAGTGACTTTTGCTGCATATGCACACTCACACTACAGAGACAGTTATTTAAGCAGATGGATATCTGCTTTTACTCCTTAATTGAATGTTGTTGCTGCACTTGAGCCAGTCGTCAACATTTATGAGGTGACAATTGCACAATGTAAAAGATTGTATCCAAGGCAGCTCCCCACTTTCCCCCACCATAGCTATGGTACTAGAGTAGAGGAACAAGAGTGGGGAGGAAAGAAGAGGATTGTCATGACTGGAGATCCCTGCATCCAAAGTTAGTACGGAAAACAGCAGAGTTTGTAGATGTTGAAACAGAAGTATTTGAACTGAAGGTATCATATGGAACCTCTGTAGCAAAGGCAATATGACGAATCTGCAGATCAGAGCTATGTCTGGCTAAAAATGACTACAGTACAGTTTTGTTCATGTTGGTCACAAAGGAGCACTGTACAGCTAGAAAGACCAGGGACAGGATTCTAAGCAAGCAGTTTTTTTTTGGTTGATGATCCCATTGTGACCATCAAATCTTCCCTGTACCTACCCCAAGTCATCCTGTTGATCCATTTTAACGATAAGAACTCAAACCCTTTTAAGAGATAGAGTCAAGCAAATGGAGGGTTTTCATCTGTGGTTGGTTCAAGAGTTTTTTGCTACAATCCTACAATTGTCCTTCAGCTGAGACTATTGTATATTACTTGCAGCTGTTAATGAATGTTTGCATCATTTCCTTTCTTGCAGCATATTTTGCATCGTCAAATAAAAACAAGCATCACAGTCATCCTACCTGGTCCAGCTGTGGGCTTTATCCCAGGGTGGGCAAGCCAATAATTGCCTATTTACTTTCACCTTACACTTTCCAGCTCCGTCATCGCTCAAGCTACTATTCAAGCTCATATGGACTGGGGCACAATCGGGGTTTTATTCCTGTCACCATATAGATGGCCTTATAAAGTTGGTTATATTAAAAGCAATATGGGGAGGTGGTCAGGGTAATGAAGGAGTGGATTTAAATATCGAAAAACACAGAGAAAAACATAAAGGAGGTGCAGTCTGAGAAGAGCTGGATAAAGGTTTGAAAAGTAAAACTCCAACGTTCTGGTTCAGTAGGGTGTTTGGGATCATCATAAGGGGAAAAGGAAAGGAATTTGGGAATTCGATGTATAAAAGAGATGATTGCTGAAAAGAACATGTGGTGATTAAAACTGGAATTTCAAAAAGCTCCTGAAAACTGAAAGGAAATAATGGAAAAGAGAGAGGGAGAGAAGGTGGGGGGGTTTAACTTCAGAGAGTGATAAACCCTGAAAAACTGAAAGATTAAATTGAGAAGGGACAAATATAAGGAATCCAAGTAACAGGTGAAAATTCTGAAATCTTTTTTTGCATTGGAGTTTACCAAAGAAGTTATTGGGTTAGTACCAGTCTTTGAAGGTAAGCCAAATGAAGATAAGGAATGGGTAGACTGGGAAATAACAGCAAACATAATGGAAAAGACACTGAGGGGGGTCTAAAGGAGGATATGACAAGTGGGTCAGGTATGATTCTACCAAGGAACCTAACAGGAACATGATGGGATTTTGGTGAAACCTCTGGCCAAGCTAATAGGAGAGCAGATGCAGTTAATAGTGGTGCTAATCAATAGTGGGAGTGTGAGAACTACCCAGGAGTACAGACCAGTAAGTCTAATCTCAGTAGTGGGCAGCATCAAAGCCAGGGTTTATAAGGCTCATAAAGCACAACTGCCTACTTTGTGAACCCCAGCCTGGATTCATCTTGGGCAGATCTGTCATGCAGACTTGCTCAGCTTTTGAATCATCAAGGAGCTGGACAAGGCAATTCCTGTGGATGTAATATCTGTGTATTCCCACAAAGTCATTGTCTCAATTCTTGACAAGTGTCTATAAATATGAGGCAGAGAGGAGTGACAGCAAATTGTTGAACTGAGAACATAAATTAATATTCATGGGTGAACTGTGTAAGACTGTGATGGGTGGTGGTCATAATGTGTGGATCAGACCTTTGTCTACATCAGTTTCATTTGCTTGTCACTGATCTTAGGCAGTGCATGAAAAAGTGGATCAGTCTGTAAATGACACCATGATAAGGAGGGGTGACAGATGAGTCAAGTATGAAGAAAGACATCAGAAGATCAGAGGCAGGATCTAAATGGCACCTTCATGTCATCCTTCCCAAATGTAAGGTGGTGCAACCAGGGAATAACCTATAGGCAGAATAAAGAAATGAGCCCGGAACAGGGAAGGATCCTGAGAGTTATTACTGAAAGTCTTCCTCATCATGCATAAAGTGAGAGGGTATGTGCAAAGGCAAACAAAGTGATTGCAGTATATGGGGAGGGGGATCCGATCCAGTATTGGGAGTGTTTTGATACCTGTTTCCCAGGCACTAGTTAATCCACTTAATTTGAAAACTACACCATCTGTGCCACTGACTTTACACAAAGAAAAGAAAGCACAATGCCGGAAAGTGTGCAGAGGAAAGCATGTAGGACTATGTGTAACAGAGGGAGTGACATCTGAGGACATGCTAGAGAAGTTTGACATTTCATCTGACAAGAGGGCAAACTGTATGAAATGGGTATATAATGCATTTGGGGGAAATGTGATGGGATTCTATTTAAAAGAAAAAAAAATAGAACAATGAGAAGTAGGACCAGTGGATCAAATTAAGAAACCTTAACCTTCCTGTATGTATTCTCGCACCAAAATACTACAAACTGGCAGAATCATCTCTTCTAGCCTTGAGTCTTTCCATAGTCATACAACCCAAAAATCTTATTACTGCTTGACACAGACTTGTCACCGTGTTCTTGAGGTTTATTGTGGCTGTGATCAGATTCCCCATGTGATTTTTTTCTGCCCACTGTGTTTTAGCCTGAACCCCTCCCCTCCTTGCATATCTGTAAACCCAGAATGATTACTGTTGAAGTGTAATCCAGAAATCTAAGGGGATTATTCATTTTTTACATTTTTTTCCTCCGTGCCTCCAAATCATCAAGCCTTCTTCCAACTGATGATGACTCTAGATCCCTGAATAGTGAGATGACTCCTCTCAAAGTGCAGGAGAGAAAGCTGGCCAGTGGAGGGCCATCATTCATGCAGTCATGATGATGTTTTTGTCCCCTTGCCAGGATTCTGACAATTGAGGGCATTTCTAATGGTCTAACCCACCCCTGGGTGGAGGGGCATATGAGCCACATCACTGCTTAAGCCGCCTACAACACCCGACTTGAATGCTTCTGTCCATCAGTGGCACTGTGAGTCTAAAGCCTACCTCAGGTTGCATATTTGCATCCCACCCCTACCTCCAGGAGATTTGCAGTACATGACCAGTTCTGCCCTAATTCCTCACTCAGAATGGGCATCCCCTGACTGCTCTGTCAATCTCCTGAGCTACTAATCTATGCAGGGTTGCCCAAGTCATAATCCAGGCTTTATCCCTGTATGCCATCAGAGGTAGCTGAGATTATTTGAGGGTATATGCAATTAAGTAGGACATTGTTTTTAACATGTCCTATGTTAAAAACATAGATTTTTACTGTATAAAAAAGTAATGTGAATTATACCATGGCTAATTACAGAAGCAGAATAAATCTGTCTTTGCTTTAGTCTATAGACTTAGTAGGCTCATTTACAACATGCTGAAGCTATGGTTTACAAGTATGTAGTGTACCAGAGATATACATTTATCAAGCTATAAACCACACTACTCTCTGAAATTGTCCAGTGTCATACTGCTGAGTCACCGTTTTTTTCCTGCCCCTTTGGATTATGGAGAGGGTGCATTAGAGTGAGTGCCTTAGCTTGAAGCCTTAGTTTTTCATAATTATTCTGATTCCTGTATTAATTATTGCAAGGGAAAACCGAAGCACAGTTTTATGTTCTTATTTTTCTCCTTTGAATTTAATGTCTGTTAATTACTGCAGTATATACCTTTCACATGACCATGAATGATAAAAGGCTTGATAACTAGTTTACTCACGAGATGACCCGAAAAAAATGACAATAATCCCTTAGATGCGGGTGCCAACTGTACTTGGCATTAACAGTAAACCTTACTGTTACAGGTATTAATTTGTACCATTTTATCAATGCTTGCTTTTTAGAATGTATTTGAAGTGATTTGTTGTACTAATATGTCATCTGCAACTTAAATTAGAAATGGATAGGGAAGCAGGACTACATTACAAGCAGGTCAGCATTAGTCTTGTTTCCAGTCCAATATATATTATTATGCAACAGACATTATATTGCTATTATGACATCATTCCACCAGCTATCTGAGGTGTACCCTGTTGGAACCAAACACTTAGGGATCCACTGAGGGGGAAAAAAGCTGTGAAAAATGTTTAGCCTCTGTATATATGGAGCAGAAAATACACTTATACGCTTGCAGGTATTACTTTGGGGTTGGGGAGAATGTATTTGAAAATCAGCCTCTGTCTTTAAATGAGCACATACCTGCCTTTGTTGTTTTATCATTATAAAATGATGTCATTCATCAGAGACTGGAGTTGTAAAGAAGCTGTATTTAGCTAAAGCAAATGTTTATAGTTTTTGTTTTCATAAACACTGGTTGTACATTCCGCATAGTAAAGTGTACTTAAGGTATGAAACAAACTTCTCATTTTTTAAACTCATTTACATTCTCTGAATACATTGCCATATCTGGACACTAGTTCATTGGACTCAGCCTACCCACTAGGCTAAAAGCCTCTGTCAACAGGAAACCTGTCCAATTTGAAATCCAAATGGGAAGAAGTGACTTGGACTCTTTTTACAAAGAGTGAAATGCTGTTAGCTTTTGTCAGGTGCTGCCTTACTTCTAGATTCAGCACAGTGGATGGCATTCCTGAAAGAGAGTTAAAGCTGCATGTCATTTTGCCTGCATAATTGTGTTGGACTTCTGAGTTACATTTATCAGGAATTCAATACATCTTTTTAGCAACTGGTATTGATATGTCCCTATAAACTGCTAGCAGGAAGTTTTCTCAGTGCTATCTGTCTGTTTTAAACATGTTAGTTTTACATTTTCTTTCTGCAGTGTTTACAACTGCTTATACATATAATTATATAATTTATATAATTTTAAATGCTTGGGTGGTGATTTATTTATTTTTAGCTTAAGGGTATGTGCATTGGTTTGGGGAGCTAACAACTGTTGGCCTTTACTTTTTTTTTTTCCACACTTTGCTCCCAGTGCCTGACAGTCAATGTCAACAGCTTACTTTTTAACTAAATGGCCTATTCATTCCTCATCAATGGATGAGGATTGACTGAAAGTAGCCATCATTTAGGCAGCCATTAAGTTGGGTTGTAATTTTTTTTCTTTACTTTTTAGCCTTAAGATACTCTGCACTACTGTGCACACTTGGCTGGTACTAGGGAGGGAATGAGAAGTGGGCTGACTGCAAAGGACATCCACAAGGAGTGTTTTTTCAGGTAGTTCGACCTCAACACCTGAAGCACAGAAGGTGGTTTCTCTGGTCTGTCTCTGGGAGCTTGTACTTACCTTGTGTGTCCTTGAATGCATGCAACCCTTGCCTCTCCCTGGGAGAGATGAGCAAGGCTATGCCCCTTCACTGATGTTCTTCGTGTTTCACTGTTGCAGTCATTACATTTGGGTTATCTGCTTGCAGTAGCCCTCAGTCGGCTTGATTAACAAAGTCTTGGGTCCTGCATCGGTTGCTGTCTCTTCTTCCATAATGTCAGGTTTTCAGGGGTATAAAACATGCAGCTGATGCCATTACACCAGTCTTTCTTGCCATGCGGTGCCCGAAGCAGAAGCAGTTCGCAAGTGCCGGTTGGCTGACTCCTGAAATTTTCGTTTTAGAGTTTCAAAACCGAAGTCTTCAACTAAAGCTAAGTACCCCTTTGGGGAAACATTTCTTGCTCCTTACCGATGTCAGTAAAAGTTAATAATTGTATTTCTTGTGGAAAGCAAATACATCGCAAAGATTTTCATTCGTACTGTATTCCTTGCCTAGGCCCTGACCACGAAGTACCTTGCTGTCGGTTTTGTGCTTTATTTAATCAATGCACTATTCAGCGGTACATTTTCACCTCTAAATATTTTGGTTCTTTGTTCAATTATCCAGAAATGTCGTCTGTTAGCCATCCGACTACTGGTATTCCAAAAAAACACAAGGATAAAGACAGAGACAGGCCGCCTAGGTCCAGAGCTGCTGACTATGCTTCTCCTAAGCCAGTCGCCAGTTCGCCAGTACTCAGGCGCTTTCGCAGCCCCTGATACCTGCTACTTCTGATTCGCAGGCCTCTACTTAGACCCATTCGGAGTCCGGTATGCCACGAGATGCTTCAAATGTGGAACCTGCGGATGTCTCTAACTTGGATGGGTTCAGAGCCGCTGTGCAGATACTGGCTTCTGAGGGTGTAGTAAGGCCTACGGACTTGCATATTAAACCAACGCCTCCTTCTTCTTTATGGCCTATCTCCCGAACCATGCCTAAGAAACTGCATGCATGCTCAGGCCTCTATGCCTAAAAAACAAATGAGAAGAATGGATGAAGATCTTATAACTCTAATCAGGGGAAGCCAACCACACCCTTCTAAGAGACCTAGGACTGAATTTATTTATGAATCTTCTGACCAGGATTCTGTTTTTTCTGATTCTTCTGATGATCTGGATATACCCTTATCTACTTATGAGGATTCTGGTGCAGAGGACTGTATTCCCTCTGCTTCCCCCTCCAGAGGATTTTTTCTTTTGGTGAAACCTTACACACTCTAAGGGAGCATTTCCACTGGGAAAGCCAGGATTTTTCTGATTCAAAGAATAGGCTTAGGGATTTCTTACTCCTGCCTCAGCATAGGCCTTTAGCTATACCTCCTGTAGTAGACATTGTTGATGATGCCTTTTCGGAATCTACTTTGGCCTCTGATTCTTTGCCACCTGCTCCCAGAAAACCTGATAGATATTACAGGGTTTGTGATTCTCACAAGTTCCTTTTTAAAAATCCTATTGCGGATCCAGAGACTATTTCACAGGGACCCAAGCACATTAAGGCTTCTACTGCTAAAAATCCTACCTCTTCTGATAGAGACTCCAGGGCGCTGGATAGATGGGATAAGAAAGTTTACACGTCTGCAACCTTGGCCATTAGGGCCTTAAACTGTCAGTTTCATATGTTAAAGTATCAACAACATGTTATTGGATTGCTTAAACAGAAAATGATGATGATTCCTGACTGTGCTGAAAATAAAGAATTACAGGATTTAATGCATTCTGCTGGACAGGTTGGAAAACATACTTTGCAATGTGGATTTGATTCATTAGAGGCCTCTTGCAGGGCTGCTGTCACTAGGTCTGTACTTAGAAGACTTGCTTAGGTTAAGGTGCAATCTTTGTCTGATCATGTTAAAGCTAAACTGTTGGATGCTCCCTTAAATCAGGGCCGCCTGTTTGGCAACAAAGCTGAGGAAGTTCTTAAAAAGATGGAAGATAAAGCTAAATCTATGCAAACTTAAAGATTTCTTACAAGTTCAGCCTCCAAGATTTAGTAGGCATTGGCCCTCTAAGAATTGGTCCTTTCCAGCCCCTTCCAGGTCTTCTCAATCCAAACCCAGACACAGCAGAAACCCCAGGTTTCAGTCCCAGGGGACGCGCAAGACTAAGCAGTGGGGGGCTTCTGCATCCAAATAAGGGAGTAGTAAGACTCCCCCCTATGGAAAACTGTCTCAATTACTTGCTTTTAAAGCTTCCAAGCACTTCTCAACTGAATGCTCCTTTAGGCGGAAAGATTGGTCTGCAGGCCAGAAACTGGGAACTCATTACTCAGGACAAATGGGTTTTAAATAGTGTCCCAAGGATACGGATTTCACTTCCACATGTTACCAACACCAAGCGGGTGGACAGATCTACCCACAAATCAGTGGGCAGAGGCCCAAAAGCAAGTATTCTCTCTATTAAACATGGGGGGCTATTCACTTTGTACCAGAAAAGGAAAAGGGACAAGGTTTCTATTTGAGACTTTTCCTGGTAGCCAGAAAAAGACCATTCATGGTGTCCTATCCTGGGCCTTTCTACTCTAAACTTTTTGGTGATTCCAAAATTCAAGATGCTGACTCTTCACCAGTTGCTTCCTATGCTAGGCAAAGATGCCTGGTTGGCAACACTAGATTTAAAAGAAACATACCTGCACATCCCAACCAGGGAATCTTGCAGAAGATACCTATGCTTCAAAACAGGCTACATGCACTATCAGTTCTCTGCACTGCCCTTTGGCTTATCTACTGCTCCCAAGGTATTCACAAAGTGCCTAGCTCCAGTCATTGCATTTTGCAGGCAAAGAAATATTAAAATATACTCATACCTGGACGATTGTCTAATTCAGGCAGAAAGCCAGGACATACTTTTGAATCATCTGGCCTTCGTACAAAGGGTGCTAACTTGCTTTGGGTACACCATAAACAAAAAGAAATCACACCTGGTACCCTTTCAACAAATTATATTCCTGGGAGCAAGCTTGAATACAGCTTCCCAGATGGCTTTCCTCACACCAGAGAAACAGATTAATTTGACAACCTACTTCAAACAAGTGGCCACAAAAACCCTGTTATCTGCAAGGCAAATACTGCAAGCCTTGGTGTTCATGGCTTCCAGCATTCTTCTAATTCCATATGCAAGACTGCATATAAGGAACCTACAATGGTATCTAAGAAGCTTATGGTGTCAACATTCTCATGATGTAGAAGCAATGATTCTTATCCTACCATGCCTACGCCTAGAGTTCCTTTGGTGGGCAGAAGCCTGCCACCAAAAAAAGGGTCCACCATTCATACTACCCCCTGCCGTCCAGACCTTAACAGACACATCAGACTATGCATGGGAGGCTCACCTGGCAGGGAAGTGCATTCAGGGCAAACGGAACCCAAGTCAAATGCACCTGCATATCAATCAAACAGAAATGTTAGCTGTACAGAATGCTCTGACAGCCTTCAAGGACCACATTCTTCCAGGACAACTAATGGTAAAGACTGACAACACCACTGTTATGCGGTACATAAGCAGGGGGGGTACACATTCTTACCCCCTCTGCAGATTAGCCATGGCATTGTGGAACACAGCCTTGAGCTACCAAATGAATCTACAAGCTCAGTTCCTGCCAGGAAAACTAAATACACTGGCAGGTGGACTAAGCAGAAACCTCATGGACCCACATGAGTGGAAACTGGAACTAAGGATTTTCAACATGTTGACAAACAAATGGGGGAGCCCAGATATAGACTTGTTTGCCTCCCCCCAGAGCTATCAATTAGGCAAATTTTGCACAAGGATTCCCCACAAACAAGCTTGGAAAGTGGATGCTGTGTCCTTCAGCTGGAAAAAACCTATCAGTTTATGCCTTTCCTCCTCTGCCTCTGCTCTCCAAGGTACTCCTAAAGATCAAACAGGGCAAGCCAAGGACGATTTTGATTGCACCAGACTGGCCATGCTAACACTGGTGTACCCCCTCTTGCGCAGTGTGTCACGGTTGGCCCCATGGCACCTGCCTCAGACTCCGTCCCTGTTGTGCCAGCAGGAGAACCAGATTATGCACCCTCAGCTTCAAACACTGAACCTAGCAGCCTGGCTAATTACCTAATCTCTCCTTTACCATCTCTCTGTAAACCAGTGATTGATATCATTTTAGAGGCAAGGAGGCCTAGTACTAGAAAATCTTATTCTGCAAAATGGAAAAGATTCTGTGCCTGGAACCAGTCTCAAGGGATGAGCAGAGCATCACCCAGTTTACCTGAGATTTTACAATACTTAACTGAGATGCTTCACAAGGGCTTGTCCTTTTTCTCCATCAAAATTCACGCCTCAGCCATTTCAGCTCATTATGACACAGAACCTCCCTTCTTCTAATACCCACTGCTCAAGCAGTTCCTCAGATGGGCCAAAAATTTAAGGACACCCAGGAGAGATCCTACTCCAGCTTGGGACCTTAACTTTGTCTTGGAGAAATTCACTTTTCCTCCTTTTGAGCCAGCTGCTACTGCAGATTTAAAATTCCTTTCTTGGAAAACAGCGTTCCTTTTAGCAATCACTTCAGCAAGAAGGATATCTGAATTACAGGCCCTTATGGCAGTGGAGCCTTTCATCATCTTTCATGCGGATAGGGTGTCCCTCGGAACCAATCCCTCCTTCATGCCCAAGGTGGTATCCAGTGTGGCTCTTAATCAGTCCATTCACTTGCCAACTTTCTTTCCTAATCCACAGAACAAAGGGGAACGGATACTGCACTCCTTAGATGTGCCCAGACAACTTAAATTCTACTTGGACAGGACTAAACCTAAAAGGAAATCTGTACAACTGCTGGTGGCATTTGCTGCAGGGACAGAGGGGAAGGCTATTTCAAAGCAAAGGCCATTGCATTCATTTCTGCTATAAGCACCATGAAAAACCTATCCCACAGGGCATCAGACCCCATTCAACCAGGGCTGCATCTACCTCTACAGCCTTTCTCAGAGGCGTCCCTACCAGGGACATCCTAGAAGCTGCTACCTGGAGTTCTGTACATACTTTTCACCAAGCATTATCATTTGCCAATTTTCTCTAAATCTAGAGCTGGCTTTGCCACTGCAGTCTTGCAGGGCCTTATAGCTGGTCCTAATGCTATTTAAATTCCTCCTCCCAACGTTAGCTTTGGGAATCTACCCAAATGTATTGACTGCAACAGTGAAACACGAAGGACATAGTACAGTTGTGTACATTTGAGTATATTCACTGTTGCAGTCCTGGTTACCCCTCCCTCTAGCCCCCTGACATCTTTTGGCTATACCTCTACTCTCCTTTACTATGCTTAAAAGCTTTTTGGTGTATTTGCTTTTTTGTTGGAGGTATAACTGTGTGTGTGTGTGTGTGTGTGTGTGTGTGTGTGTGTGTGTGTGTGTATGTATATCTATATATATATATATATATATATCTATATATATATATATATATATATATATATATATATATATATGTGTGTGTCTGTGTGTGTGTCTGTGTGTGTGTGTGTGTGTGTGTGTGTGTGTGTGTGTGTGTGTGTGTGTGTGTGTGTGTATATATTTAATTGCTTCCCATTGGGGGGCACCTGACATCTGAGGCAAGAAAAACTGATGTAATGGCGTCGGCTGCATGTTTTATACTCCTGACGACCTGACGTTACGGAGGAAGAGACAGCAACTGCAGGACCCATGACTTTGTTAATCAGGCAGACTGAGGGCTACTGCAAGCAGATAACCCAAATGTAATGACTGCAATAGTGAATACACTCAAACATCTGCATTTATGGTAAGTGTACACAACTGTACTTTCCTCCTCCTTGCCTAGCTGCTCCAGTGCTGAGGCCAATAATCAAGCCCTGGTCACTCCATAGCAGTTAAGGTTCCATCTCTTTGTATTTTGGAGGAAGAATGGCTTACTTTTTCAAAGAGCAACTATCAAGCTATATTTAACTGCTGGCTGAATTTGAGTAAACAGTATTTTTTTATATGCTAGTGTGGTCTAGCTGATGGCAGCATTATCATTAAAACAAGAAAGGGTGGGCACTGGTACTGAAGAGATGTCTGGTACTGGCAGTATGTCATCAACCCCATCTGGAAAAGTTTGTGCACTTGTTTTTGTGAAAAATAATCCAGGACAGGTTTCGGCTACTACTACTGGGAAGATTACACTTAAAGGCACTGAGTGTGGTCTGAAGTGGAAGAAATCTTGGTAAGTCCACTGATTATAGTTCTGATCTTGAGCTGTGCAGCATAAAACCTGTCTGGGCATAGAAGGTGTTTGCTATTACCCAAAATAGCATTGTACACATTTACCATATGCTCTTAAGGGCAGTCTTCCCTCTTATATTACTTAGTGCCAGAGGTGAGGATTTAAAGCCCATACTACCATATATAAGTTGTTGGCAGTAGTGCAAATTATGAGAGCATAGGCCCTGTCTGTCACATTTAATTAGCAGTAGTGGCGCTGACTGCGAGACCATAGCCCCCTGATCACTGCATATTAATTGGTTTGTAGTTGTCTAGCTATACTGCAAAACTAAACATGCACAGCCTGCAAAATAGTTTTGTCACCAGAGAGTGCATACATGTTGCCATGAGGTAATGTTGCATAACCATTTTTACTTTTTAGACAGATTAGTCAGGAAAATGGGAGGCATGAGCTCTGTAGAGTATGAAAAATTGTCACAGCTGACTAAGAATGCATACAAGAATCTTAACCCATTGGTATTCTCAGTTAGAGCGTCTTCTGTGTGGCGACATGTGTGAATGGGCGTTCCTTCGTTGAAGGTTATGCGTTAGGCCCAGCAAGCCAGCACATAAAAACTGTACTGCCAATCATTAGCGGACCGGAGTTCCGCTGTGGCAGCCCTTAACCGGGAGAAGCCGAAATACACAAATAAAATTGTCAATGATGAAGTAATAGCTGCTTTAAGTGCAACTGTGATTCAGTCCACTGAACCCAGAGACCGCTTGTTAGCAGGTGGGATTGCAGAGCATGCAGTAAAGCATCTCAATCCATCCCCAGATAACCTCAGAGTGCTACTTGAACTTAAATAAACATTAAAACTGGAAATGAGTCACATTGAAGCAGCCAAGAGAATGAAACAACATGAGGGGCAAAGGGAGGTGGACAGGTAGCAATACAGGTAGCAATAAAGGAAGGAAAGTATCTGCATGAGCTAGTCATGGAGCAGGAAAGAAGAAAGCAGCTCCAACATGAGAAAGATCTGTCAACCATACACCAGGAGCACATGAGTAATAGAGGGGAAAATGGAGTCCTAGATGCCCGAGTCAGTAGTAAATTGTTTCCTCCGTGTAAAGAAGGGTTGAATTTGATAGTTTCATCTTGACATTTGAAAAGGTGTATAAGCACCAAAATGATGAGGGGCAGTGGGTGAGTTTTTCCTAATTATTCTGCTTACAGATAAGGCAATACATGTATCAAAAATGAATGAAATGGAATGTTCTGACTAAAAGTGAAAAATGTACTTTTTAATTTTTTTAATCTGCTGAAACTATCAGAGGAGAAGTTTAGAGAATACAAGATAAAGGCCGAGGACAGCATTTGTGATTTCGAAGCAGTGGTAAGCACTTGCTTTCAGTGATGAGTAAGTGGAGGGAAATTCAAGAAGGAAGGAGTTAGATTTTGGATGGAGATCCTTAAGGAGAATAACAGCAATAATACTATATTAATAAAGTAGCAGAAAGCATACGAAGAACTTTGCCAACATGGGAATAGAGAGATGATATTCTGCCAATAGGGATGACTGCAAGTAGGAATACAGAGAACAGGCAAGAGGAGGCTGGCATTTGCTCGAGGAAACTGGCAAAGGAACCAATGTATTGGGAACAAATATTTAGAGAGGGAAAAGTAATGAAATGGAAAGAGGCCAAGAAGACATTTGGACTGCAGGCTAGTGATTGCCTTTTGAATCAAGGATTGATATTAGAGTATAGGCAAAGAGAAAGAAGGGGATAGAGGAATCTTAAGTGAAAGACCTGCAGTTTTTGAGTTTTTAGCCAAATCTAGATTAGAAGCTCTTGTTAAAAAAAGGGTAGTTAGTAGGGCATATAAAATATTGCACAAAAATGTAGGAATCAATCAGAGGAGTTTAGAAAAGATTGGGAAGAGAGATCAGATGAGGAATTTACAAAGAAACGATGAGAGGGCATATGCATGGCTCTCAAATATGCAACAAAGTCAAAAAGATGTAGGATTTTTGCCTGGAAGTGTTTGCATAGGTGGTTTTATATCCCAAGCAGACTCCAGAGAATTTTTGGCAAAAGTTGGAGGTGTGATGGGGAAGAGAGAGATCTGGGAGCACATGTTTTTGGAGTGTAATGAGTTGGCAGATTTTAAAAATTCCTTGCAGAGTGCTCTTGTCAGGAATACTGAATGAGCAAATGAGGGTAACTAAGAAAATTATTTTTTTGAACTGGATTGCATAGATATAGTATGGCCTTGTTAAGTTTAATTCTGGTGGTTGTCAAAAAGGAATTACTAGGAAATGGAAATCAAAGTCTAAACCCACTGTACTTGAAGTAGTGACTATAGTAACAGAGATAAAAGAACTGGAAGTGGGATCTTTAGAAAAGGGTAGGAGCAAATTACATAGAAACGAAATTAAAATTGTGGGAACAGTACAATGTTTTGGAGGAGGAATGAGGTTTAAGGGAAGGCAGGCATTGGATAACTTTTATGTAATGTTGGATTGACTATATTATGTGGAACAATATATGTGATCTATAATGTTGGTAAATATGAAGTAGTTTGATTACTTTTATATAAAAGTAAGTTTGCCTATGTCTTTAATGATAATTCAATAAAGATGTTTACAAACAATAACTGCTAACCATATTTTCCTTCAGTATAATTTTAAAGAGGTCTGACTCGCCTTAATCCATGTCTAGCTGGTTTTAAGGGCTGATCAGCATTAAGGGGTGTGTCATCCACCTTCTGGATAATACCGATCCGAAGTTGTCGCCTTCATTTGTTCTTCAATCTGTGGGTTCAGATCTGAGGCTCCGATCTGACTTGGCCTCATACTAAAGCTCTAGGATCCGAAATCTGAGCTCCGCCCCTGCCTATAATGTTCCACTTGCCCTCATCCCCCAGATCTCATTTGCTGCACTTCAGGGAAGCATCAGAATTGTGTTTTTTCTGGGCTCCTCAGGGGTTTCAGTAAGTCTGAGAAATTTTCCCTTTTTTTCCTTCTATTATATATATTTTCTATTTGTTATATATATATATATATATATATATATATATATATATATATATCGTAATTAGTTGTCTACTGCTAGTGGTTTTCTTTTGTATCCCTTCCTACCCGCCATCTTTTTCTTTATCCATATAAAAAAAAATTCCTCTTAAATTTGTATGTTTTTTCTCTTGGAGTTATAGTGTGCTTTCTAGTTGGTGTTTTTGCTGTTTATCTTGATTATTGCAGTACTGCTGACTCCAAACCCATGGGTTTTAAGAAATGTCATGTGGGCACAAAATTTCTCTCTCCGATGCCTGCTCTGAATGTGTAGTCTGTCTTGGAGCCATTCACTTAGACTACTTCTGCTCCATATATGCTGATTTAAACCATCATCTTCTTTCGGCTGTTCCCTTTAGAGGTCGCCACAGCGAATTATCTGTTTCCATTTCTTCCTGTCCTCTGCATCTTCCTTGTGTCACACCAACCCACCTTCATGTCCTCTCTCACCACATCCATAAACCTTATCTTAGGCCTTCCTCTTTTTCCTGTTACCTGGAAGCTTCATCCTTAGCATCTTTTTCCCAATATACTCAACATCCCTCCTCAGCACATGTCCAAACCAGTGTAACCTTGCCTCTCTGGCTTTGTCTCCAAACCTTCCAATCTGGGCTGACCCTCTAATATACTTATTCCTGATTCTGTCCACCCTCGTCACACCCAGTGCAAATCTTAACATCTTTAACTCTGCCAAATCCATTTCTAACTCCTGCCTTTTTGTCAATACCACTGTCTCCAACCCATATAACATAGCTGGTCTCACTGCCCTCTTGTAGACCTTCCCTTTCACTCTTACTGGTACTCGTCTGTCACAAATCACTCCTGACACTCGTCTCCACCCTCTCAGGCTTGCCATCAGTGCTGATCTTGTAGTTTTCCCCTGAGCCAGTTGCCTTGAGGCCCAAGTCCCCTGTCCTATTCTTCAACCATCTAGACTGGTTACCAGATCACCGTCTGTTGCTTCTTCTGCTAGGTCTTCCCGCTGCCTCTCCAAAGCTGAGGTAGACCGTCTGATGATGAAATTCCTCAAGGCACAAATCCAGCTGGGGATTTTGCTTGCTCAGTCCTCCTCTGGATCATTGAGCCACGTACCTGCCTTTGCTGTGATATCTGCTTCTCTAATCTGACCCCCCGTTTCGGAGTTATCGGGCCCAAACATACTAGAGCTGAGGCATTGCAGCTGACAGATGCGGTTACCTTGACTCCAGTCTCCTGATTCGCCCGGCTCCGACCATATCAGAGTAGAGTGGTTCTCAGAGCCATAGCTTTGGTGTCTGGTCCGAAAGGGTTGACATTGGTTACGAACATTTTGGAGCCCCCCCCCCCCCCTCCTTGGGGCTTCGGTGCTTGATAGCTTGGCTCAATGAGCCTGGCACAGTGGAATCTATCCCTAAACACCCAGATGAGATCTGTCGCTCGTCCCTGTCTAACATAGATGACAAGCAGGTGGGTAGATGCTTTAATGCATAGAAACGCATCAGGATGGATAGCAGCGTCATAAAATGTAAACTAACTGGTTAACAGACAGACCTTGCAGACATACATGCTTACATCACAACAGCTTACTACAAAATGGCAGTCGGGCTCACACGTGCTCTGTATTTATGCACTTGTGCAAGCCCATGGATAGCTTCCTAAAGATACATGCACATACTTTGATCTACATCCTCCCTCTTAAAAAGACTGCCCTTCATAAAAACAACATTGGATTTAGACATGCATTATTATAGACATTAGAAACAAAACACAATGTTCATGTCCAAGTTGCCATGTATCGTTACATGGTCTGGAGATATGACCGTATCTAGTAATACAACAATCTGAACTGAATTTATCAACAGGCACAGTCTTCGGTGAACAACTCTTATCAAGAACCTCTGGATTTGTCACAAGAACGGGAATGTCCTTTGGAACTTCCTCTGGAATTGGAACACTGGACAACTCACTCTTAGATAAGAGTCTTTCTCACAGGCTATATGCTGTGGTATAGGCTCAGACACTGGCATCAAATGTTTCTGATTCCACCAAAACTCTGCTCCTTGTGATTCCACAATGTACACTCTCGGCAAATACTCTTCACGACTCCAATCCAATCATAACCTTTGGACGTTTGCATCCTTACCACCACTTCTTCTCATAATGGATTGAGCAGTTTGCTGGTGTTATCATAGTAGGATTTCTGGGTTAAATGCTTCTTCAATAGATTGATTTTCATTAATCTGTTGTTGTTAACACATGGAACCAACAACTGCCTACTGATTAGTAATGAGGTTCTGGTTTGTCCTGCCAGAGGCAAACTGGAATGCTTTGATGGCCAAACTTGATTAATAAAGTGGTTGAGCCTTTGTAAAACTGGATCTGTGGCTGTATGGTCTCTCAGCTCATCAAGACGTGTGGAAGAAAAATTTCTCACTTCCATGACTGCAAAATCAAGGTTCTCATTCTCATGCTGTTCAGTGATGTTCCTTGGCGATCTCGATAATGTATCAGCAAGATAAAGAAGTTTGCCTTTTTTGTAGATGAGTGAAATTATACTTTTGCAATCTTAGCATCATGCTTTGCACTCTAGCTGGAGCTATATGCGTAGGCTTTCTCAAGATGGTGACTAGAAATGGCGGACTAGCACTTCTGCGTTTCAGGACATCAAATGCTCTTTGGTGTTGCTCTAACCAAGAGCAGGATATATCTTTACGTGTCAGCTCTCTAAGCAGTGATGATAGTTGGGTCAAGTCTGAAATGAACCTGCCTTGATAGTTAACCATTCAAGAAAACGTTGCAGGGCTTGAACATTTTCTGGAGCTGGCATCTCTAAGATGGCTGTTTCCTTAGAAGTGTCTGGTCATAGGCCAGAACTAGTAAATAAATGATCAACATAAGTAGTCTCTTGTAGCCTGAATTTGCATTTCTGTGGATTGAGCTTAAGATTCACGTGTTCTTTTCAGAACTTTTCTGAGGTTTGTCATGCTCAGCTTCACTATTACCTCCTAGTAGTATGTCGCCTACTACAATAGCACAAGGAACCCAGAAATAAATTGCTCTATTTTACGCTGAAAGACTTCGACTTCGCTCGGAGAATTTATCCCAAATGGCATTCTCAAAAATATGTACCTGCCAAACAGAGTACTAAACGTGGTGAGCAATGATGATTTCTTGTCAAGCTGAATTTGTCAAAATGAACTCTCTGCATCTAAGATGGAAAAACATCTGGCATTTGGTATCAGAGCTGTGACTTCTTGGACTGTGTACCTTGGATGATGGGGTCTTTTTAGTGCTTTGTTCAAATCTCGTGGATCAATACATATTCTGATGCCATTTGAGCTTTTCTTATGAGCTACCACCATGGAAGAAACTCATTCAGTTGGAGCTGATGAACCTACTGGACAAATCACACCTTGTCACACCATTTTATCTGCTTTGACTCTGTCCTGCATAGATATTGGAACTTTTCCAGCTGGCATGCTGACATCTGGGTCTAACTTCATGGAGTACACAACTGGAAGTTTCCGCAATTTGTCTTCAAAAAGATCAGCATAGGTAGAAAAAATATACTGGGTGAAATTAGAGCAGTGGTCTTTCAAGATAACTTGGTGGACTTCCTTATTAAATGAAAGCAGTCCCATTTTCAGTCTCTGAGCCCTAAGGACTGGACGTGCTTCTTGACAACATAAAATAAGTTGTAACATCTCCCAGCAGAGTAACTTGAAAGCACTACAGAGCCTTCAGTTTGAATTTCTTAACCACCATAAGCAACAAGTTTCGCACACCTTGCCAAATCACCATGACACACTCCAAATGTTTCTGCTGACATAACATTGCACTTGGAACCTGTGTCAACTTTGACCTCTTTGGGTTTTCCATGTATGTGAACAGTACAAAATACTTAATTCTTTGCCCTTAAATCTACTGCATTAACCGTTTCATGATGCACTGGCACATCAGCAACATAAAGAGTAGGGTTGTGGCTTTCTTAGTGATCAACTCATTTCTTAAAAATGTCCCCAGTGGGGCTTTTTATTTACAAAACTTCTTGAAATTATTCCACTTATAGCATTTGTGGCATTGCTGACCAAAAGCTAAACATTTCCCCTATTGGATTAATTATTTACACCACAATTATGACAGTTGGCAATGGAACTATGTTAACATGTGCCCTCACTCTTATGCCTGTTTGCTAACTCACTCTTATACTTTACTGAGACTATGTGAACTCTGGAGTTTGCTGGAAAGCTCTGGGCTTTACCAGTGGGTGCTGCAGGAGCTGCAGTTGCTGCCATGTGCTTGCACCTGTTTCTTTTAACCACGGGCTGTGTACTATCAACATGAGCTCTGGAAGTTACTGGAAGCATGCGTGTCTCATTTGTAAGCATATGTGTGTGCTTTTCTGTGAGCTCATATATCTGACAAATCTCAATGGCCTTATTCAAAGATAAATCACTGTCCTAAAGCAAAGTTTTTCCTCACAGCATCATCTTTTATACCCCACACAAGTCTGTCTTTTATCAACTCATCCCTTAAATCACCAAATCTGCACATTTTAGCCTTGTTTCTCAAGTCAGTTATATATGCTGCAAATGTTTTGCTAGGCTTTTGATCTCTTATATAAAATAAGTGCCTTTCTCCTTTGTAACATTTAGCTGGGGTTACACATTTCTCTAAATTTATGTTCAGGGTCCTCCCTTGACTCAGCTGGTACAGCAATATGACTGCTTTCCCTCTCTCCTGCATAGACAGCAGGTGCATAACAAATGAATGTTCCCTTTGTGTGGCTTATGATCCAGCTAAATTAAGCAGAATAAATGCCTTTGTATGGACATCTTTATCAGAAAATGCAGCCTGTATGAAAATTCCATACTCTTGCTCAAACACTCTCCAGTTCTCTGCAATATTTTTGTCAAACACAAGTGCACTTGGTTTTCTAAATCTGTCTGCCATGCCCACAAAGTATGCAATGACACTGAATATCTGGCCCTTGTAATTATGTATGAACAAACTGTTCTGTCAGCTTATAATGACATTCATATGCAGAATAAACTTTTTCAAATACTGTACTTTGCAAAATATGCTCTGAAATGACTGTATCTTGCAAAATAAATTTACTGCAATAATGCACAAACGTGAACGCTTTATACACTTCTGTTAATTCAAATATCTTTAATACAAAAAATACGTGCTTAGCGAAAATGCCATTGTTTCCTCTTATTCGTTTTCTGCAATTCAGACTTTATTTAAAACATTTTTCTTAGTAAATCTAATATTTTATCTATATCGGAAATATCAGTTTATTCGAATATCATTTAGACTCTTCTGTATGCCTTGTTTCATATATTGTGAATACGAAATAAGTAACCAGAACACGAGTAAAAAACAAGAAAATCTTGAATATTAACGCAGTTTTATTTTTTAAGAAAAAGCTGCGCCACATACAAAATTTTCCCACAAAGATAAACATGACAGTAAAATCAGTTGTAAAAGTTCCCTCTGAAAACTTTAAATACCAATAAATAAATGAAAAAAAAAATAATAAAATAATAAATATAAATAAACTATTAAAAAAAAAAAAAAAAAAACTCTCAAATTATCTCCCTAAATTTTTAAACTGCATTGATATTACAGTTTTTTTCATTGTCCGGGGCTTTGAAGGCATTCAAAATTGCCATTCAAGCTCACGGGACTCAACATCAACCCAAGTGGTCCACCCAATGTCCCTTGGTCCAAAATCAATAATACCAAAATAAAGGCAAAAGAACATCCTTTGTCAACATGCTTAGCTAAAGCTTTGTCACCCTTATTTTTTTATTTATAATTATTATATGTTGGTAATAGGGCTTCCTCCGTTCTTCCACGTCTTTCCAATTCCAATGTAGAAGGCAAGCAACACAAGCTAACACAAGCACAGCAACATAGGTTAATTTTAGTTTTTTTTAGTATTTCCTATTCCCAGAATTTTCCAATTCTTAGGTTTTATATAAGGGAATATACAGGTTTTACATTACAAGAAAGAACTTATTTATTGCTTTAATTTTAAAAATAAATGTTTTTTTCTTTTCCTTTTCTTTTAAATACTATTAAAGGAAACTTAAATAAATTTAAAGGGGAGGCGAACCAAAATTTTCATAACAGTTCTTTCAGCACCAAAAATGAACCAGAAGTTGATGCCATGGATGAAATTAATATCACATTAAACGTAATAATGAAAATAATAATGATCAACATGAACTGTTTATCACTATTTTTATTTTGATCAAAGTTTAAAGGTGTGTTTAACAATGTGTTATGTAAATTTAACTACATCAAGATTCAAAATATTCAAAGGAGTGATCTGAGAAGTGACTAGCTTGAAGTGACCCTCAAAACCTCATTAGACAACTCACAACTCACAAAAACAATTTAGAAGGATAGCAATCAAACAAAACATCAAAAACAAAAGGAGAGTACTGCAGGCTCTAAAAAAAGCTGAATTCTTACAGCTTATTAGCTCCAGCCCTTCCTTTACTGCTGCCCTTTTGTTTGTCTGAATGAAAGGTGCAAAAAGCTTTCAAAAAAGAAAAAGAAGTGATGGAAGATGTTAATACATTGGGCCCCTAATACAATTGGACATCAAGGTAGTCCTCCTCCTTTGTAGAAAAGTTCTCCTTTAAAGTTCAAGAAAGCTCAAGAAATTGATGTTTTTGACAATGGCGTTGACACTTATTGATTTTAAATCATTATCAAACAGGAAACAGGATGAATCACCTTTCCAAGATCTGAAAATATCATGCAAAAAATTTCAAAAAAAGGTGATAAAACAAAAAAAATCTTTCCAAAAAAGTTGCCACAAAGAGATTCCACACACACACACACAAATTTTCTTTGAAAAATCACCCCACAAATGAAAAAAAACAATGCAAATAAATAAATGAAACAAAAATGAAAGGACAATTTCCAATAACTCAAGAGACCAGATCAAAATCTATCCCAATCCCCTCCCCGTGCCGTCAAAATTACAAAAACTACCTATATCCCAATTGATGATGCAGAATGGAATTATCTATTACATCTATTGTTAGAAAATTTATTATGCCGTCAGAATGGAGGTATTTTGTTAATATTGTTAATATTGCTTAGGAATGACCATGAGTCCTTACATATGCTTGAAATTGTCTAATGTATTTAGACATAACCATGAACATGGGTGAGTCAATGATGAACTTCCATATGATATCTCTCATTCTATGATCTTGGGTGAAGGATTTATTGGATCCATTATAATCTATCCAATGCCAATATAATTTTAGCTTTTAAAAAATTCATATAAAATAAATAAAATTATATCAAAAACATAAATCCCTGTAATAACCTAAATATACCTAATAACCTCCTGTTAATATCAATATAACATTCTGCTCACCTCATTAAAAGAGGTCAATAAAAAATAAAATTCATCCCATATATGAAAATTCATCCATCCTTACTTAATCCATGATTACTTCCCCCCTCCTTTGTCCGGGTAATTACTAATTGATCGTTTTGCATGCCTCCTGTTCTTTTTTGGGCCTGTTGCTTTTTCTTGTGAGAAAAATAAACTTTAAGAAAGTCAACTTTTGCGTTGAAAAAAATAAATTAAACAACATCTCAAAAGCAAAAAAATAACAAACAAACTTGGGTTAAATTAAAACATAAATTTACCAAGAGTTAAAAAAGTAAGGGGCATGTATTCAAAAAAAAAAAACTAAAAACAATTATAACCTAAAAACTTTTCAGTAACTAATTCATGGAACAATAGTAGAAAATAGTTGGGTCTAAAAGGATGCTTCAAATAAATATAGATCATAGAAAATATTCAGAAAAGAAAAAATATCAATAGTTAGTCATTATCCTAGAGCCAAAATAATCTAGTAAACAGGGCCAAGGATAGGCATTCAGTGGGGCTGAACCATCAATAGAAGGATAGGTATAGATTCTAGGCAGGGGTTAATGGTATCAAACCAAGTTTTTATGATTTATCTGAAGAAGCTGCAGTGAATACGAAATAGATTGAGCAAGTTTTAATATTTGAAATCCGTTTCTGACCTGTTTTGCAAATTGAGTGCAGTAGGGATGATTCAGTGCTGTATATTCCTGCAGTACCAAATGGGTGCCTCTCAGACTCAAATGGAAGAAACTGGAGCTCTTTCTAGCAACAAGTCATTTTCACCATGCTTCCTTTAACACCATGCCCTTTTAGACATCCCACTTCTGACAACATGTTGCTCATCCCTCTCTAACATAGATGACAAGCAGGCGGGGTATTTCATTTAGATGCCATAGATATAGCCAACCTGTTGGCAGACAGCTTCAGTGAAAACTCACCCCCCGTCACTCCATCAGTAAACCAGGACATCACCAGTACTTGTCCCCCTCCCCTCATCACCAGGGAACCATCTTTAATGCCCTCTCAAAGGCAAAAAGTACAGTCTTCATGGGACCCAGTAACATTCTTGGATGAATCCTACATGAACTCTGTTATGAGCTCTCAGCTTCATTAGGCACCCTATTCAATCAAAGCCTGAGCACCAGCTTTCTCCCAGCTGAATGGAGGGCAGCCACTGTCATCCCTCTACACAAAGGTGGAACATCCACTAACCCAGGCAGTTATAGGTCCATCATCCTAACTAGCTTGATCTGCAAGGCCATGGAATGCATTATCATGGACCTTATAAACAAGGACATTGGCAACCTACAAATGCTTGACCCCACACAGTTTGATTTTGTCAAAGGTCGATCATGCCTGTTAAACTTGGTCAATTTCTTCAAAACAGTCACCAAAGCCATAGATGAGGGGAAGTGCATACCGCTACCTTGACCTAGCCAAAGCCTTCGACACCATTCCTCACTTGGACATAATAGATAAACTCTTCCAGCTAGGCATCAACTTGTATGTTGCCAGCTGGGAAGCTAACTGGCTCACTGATGAAACCCACTCAGTCAAAATAGGGTAAGCCAGCTCTAGTAGTAGACCCATAATGAGCAGTGTACCGCAAGGATCAGCCTTGGGGCTTCTACTGTTTGGGATATACTTTTCTGAGGTGCAAGCCAAAGCCAGTGGTCTGTGGCTGACAAAGTTTGCAGATGACTGCAAACTGGGTGCTGTCTTAAATTCCCCTAGTGATGTGAACATCCTCCAAGAGAGCTTTACCCAAACTAATGACTGGTGCCAGAAGTGTATCCTCAAACTTAATACCAAGAAATGCATCATTATCCCCTTTGAGATAAATGGCACCCTCACTAATTATCACATTAATAACAATGTACTAAGCACACAATCAGTTGTGAAGGACTTGGGCACCCAGGTTGATAGCAACCTGACTTTTGACCACTACGTTGCATCTGTTGTGCAGAGGGCTTTCTCCATGGCCCACCTCATAAATAAGGGTATTTCATCCAGGAACAAGGAGGTCTTAACATCCCAGTACTTCTCCCTTACCAGACCCATTATCGATTACAGTGCCCCTTTCGGCATGTACCTTGCCAAACACATGCAGCAGCTGGAGAGACCACAGAGGTTCCTGACCAGGAAAATCCAGGGTATCAAACACCTGTCATATACAGATAGGCTAAAAGCCCTGTCCCTCTACTCAGTCTCATACAGACTGCTCAGAGGTGACCTGTATCTGGCATACAAGGCTATCTTAGACCCAGCCTTGATGGAGTTGCTGCATATCCGTACATCAAACTCCACTCACACAACGCACGTGCAAGGCCTTAACCTGGTCTATGACATAAATAGAACTTGTTGGCAGAGAACAGATTTGCGTCCCAAAGACTCCCCCATCTGTGGAATAGACTCCCTCTCCATGTGAAGCAGAGTATCTCTCTAGCCCTCTTTAAGAGGAACCTGGACTGGATAGGAAACAGAAAATACACCCCTGGGATCCCACCTGTGTCCCTGCTGGACAGCGGAAATGGATGTTGACTCTGAGGGAACATGGGCGAAATTCTTGGCTAGGCTTACAAGGGCCTCCAGGCCAGTAGCCTAGTATTATCATATGAAACTATTTTAATACATATAAACACATCAGTATGAATAGCATCATAAAATATAAACAAACTGATTAACAGGCAGACTTTATAGACATACATGCTTACATCTCAACAGCTTACTACAAAATGGCAGTCAGGCTCACACGTGCTCAGTAAAGGAACTGAGCCAGCAAAGCTTCACTATCCCTCCCACCCTGAAACAGGGAATCCAGGGCTTTGGACAGTTTTGATAAGCGGGTATATGCTTCAGTGACCTTTGCATTGCGAGGGCTGAATTATTTGGAACATGTAACCAGGCTACAGAGGTAATTAGTAAAGGAACTCTGTAGTTCTGCCACAGAGTCCATGTCTTTTTCCTCCAGGATGGCCACCCTACAGTCCGTTTCTAAAATGGTCCATGAGGTTAATGTCTCATGCTGCAGAAAGTACCTGTAGGGTGACTGGTTCAGGCATTACAAACAGTCACCACACCTGGATGCGGCAGTTTGATTTCTCAGAACCTTATAAGATATCTTTCACCAATGCCCAGTTTGGAGCAACCCTATTTGGACCAGCAAAGATGCACTCTCCCAAAGTGAAAAGGACAGAAAGACCTTGTCTGCTGTCGGAATCTGCTTTGCTACCCAAAATGGGCCTTTTTGGGGTACCAGTGTGGGAGTAAAAAGTTGTGGTTTCAAATATCCCAAGGTCCTTTCCTGGATTTACAGGGAGACTTTCCTGGCAGAGGGGGAAATATTCCTAATGGCAGACGCTGCCCCTGAGGTGGGGGGGGGGCGTCCGATGAACCAAGGGTCTCTGGATACCTTCCCAGACAGGCCCAATTGACATTCCTGAAGGACTGCCTGACTATTCATCTCTGCAAGCAGTCGGGGGACATTTGTCATTACAACCAGCAGCTTATTAAGCCATCACAAATTTTTTTTTGGTGTTAAAAATTATATCCAGAGGTTATTTCATACCCTTTTTCCAAAGTACCTCCCCAACCAGGAATCTCCCTGATGTTCCACCCAATCAGAGGGTGGCTGCAGCCGTAGATTTCAAAGCTGCTCGCAAAAAGAGTCATCCAAAGTGTCCCCCAAGTCCAGCAAATCAGGAACCAATCACAGTTCTGAGTGTTTGTTTCAGTTCATTCTGCCCTTCCTACAGAAAGTTGATTTTGATGTGCTTTGTAGACCTCCAGGATACGTACTATCACATCAAGATGAACAGGGACTTCAGGAGGTTTCTCCATTTCCGGCTGGGGACCAGTCACTACCAGTTCAGAGTGCTACTCCCCTTTGGTGTCACCACAGCCCCCAGGGTGTTCACCAAATGCAGTAGTGGCAGCTCACCTAAGACTATAGGAATTCCAGGTGTTTCCCTATCTGGACGATTGGCTCCTAACTGCTCCCACCAGGTATCGACTCCTAAAAGCTTGAGACTTGTTTGTCTTTCGGCTTTTCCCGGTTAGAGGTTGCCACAGCGGAACTCTGGGCCGCTAATGATTGGCAGCGGATTTTTATGGTACCGAGTTGCCAGCCCGACGCCCAACCTTCAAAGAAGGCACACCCATTCACGCACAGACCTACCAGCATGTCTTTAAACATCACTTGACCACCGGGAGGAAATACAGACCCCACACAGGAGGCGCTCCAGTTGAGAATCGAGCGGGAGAACCTCTTACTGTGAGGCAACAATGCTAACCGCTAAACCACCGCAGCCTAAAAGCCTGAGACTATAAATCTAAAAAAGTCTCATCTTCAACCAGTACAGAAAATAGATTTCACTGTTGGCCCTCCTGGACACCACTTGTTCTTTAGCTCTTCTTCCTCCAGACAGAATCTCCACCTTGAGAACCCATTTCAAGCAAATCCTGGATATTCCTTCTCCACTGGCAAGTCTTGTTCTAAGAGCGTTTGGGTCCATGGCTGCCAAAACTCTTGTTCCAATAGCATGACCTTCGTATGAGAGTACTTTACTTTATTGGACCTTGGCAAGTCCAATGGTCCTTTCGTTGATATCCGCTGAATCATCAGATCAGAATCTCTCGAGCATGCAAACAATCTCTTCTCTGGTGGTGCCAATTGGCAGGCCTCCATCAAGGCCGACCATTCATCCTTTGTCCTCCAAAGGCCGCAGTGACCATGGATGCTTCCCAGTTTGGGAGGGAAGGGCATTATCTGGGACAGACAGTCCAGGGCACGTGGTCTCCTCTAGAGACCAGTTTGCATATAAACATCCTGGAGATGAGAGCGGTGCTTCTTGTGTTGCAATCTTATCTTCCAGTGGGAACCACTGCAATTCAGATGGACCACATGTCAATGGTCTGGTACATCACCAAACAGGGAGGAACCAAGTCTTGCCCCCTTGTGTCTAGAGACTGTGAGGTTATGGCAATGGGCGATCTCTTCCAACTGCTTTCTAATAGCAACGCACATTCTGGGGAAGTCAAACATCCTGGCAGACAAGCTCAGCAGAACCATTCTGATGCCTCACGAGTGGTCTCTAAATGCTACAGTGGCAAATATGATCTTCCAGAAATGTGGACAACTTTGCTGCGATCTCTCTGCATCTCATTCCATCATCAAGTACAGTGAGTTTTTTGCCCTAATCCCTCCTCAGGGGCAGTCACCGAAAGACGCTCCATGTTTGGGCCTCTGGTCTGCTTTATTGCTTACCCTCCTCTTCCTCTCATTCCCAAGTTTCTGTAAAAAGCTCAGAGGTTGAAATGCAAAGTAATCCTCATTGGTCCATTTTAGCCTCGACAAGAATGGTTTCCTCTCCTTTTGTCTCTCCTAGTTTGTCCACCATGGACTCTGGATCCCTCTCCAGATCCTCTGTCCCACCCATCAAGGTACTCGCACCCAGATCTTCAGAAACTGAAATTAACTGATTGGTTACTTCATTTCCAATGATTGGTTAGAACTTCTAGGCTTTCATCCTCAGTTAGGAAGATTCTGATTGCAGCGCACAAGCCATCCATTAGGAAAATGTAGCATAGCAAGTGGAAGAGGTTCTCCATTTGGGCTCATCAAAACCAACTGGATCCCTTTACAGCTTCTGCTTTTTTAGACTTTCTGGCATCCATTTTTCATAATGAAGCTTGTTTCTCTGTGGTGAGAGTGCAATTGGCAGCCATTTCCAACTTTCACATTGGGGAAAATTCTCGCTCTTTGGCCTTGTCTAAGTTGTGCAAGGCCTTTTTGAAAGGTACCATTCTTCTTCACCCTCCTATTAAGAATCCTGCTCTACCTTGGGACGTTACTATGGTTTTGAAAGCTCTAGTTTTCCCTCCTTTTGAGCCTTCTGCTAAGGTTGATTTAAAGTTTTTGACCTGGAAAACCATCTTTTTAGTGGCCATCACTTCAGCTGAGAGTATCTGAATTACAGGCTTTATCTTGTAAGCCTCAATATTTAATTTTTCATAATGACAGAGTTGCTTTGTATATTAATTCTTACTTTCTGCCCAGGATTGCTTCTGAGAGTAACCTAAACCAAGTTATCAATCTCCCTATGTTTTTTCCCCTAATTTCCAAAACAAAGGAGAGTAGCAACTTCATATGCTGGAGATGCACAGACAGCTTCACTTCTACTTGTACAGGACTAAACTTTTCAGAAAATCTGACCAGCCTTTCATTTCCTTTTCAAAGATCAAACTGGGAAAACCAGTTTCCAAGGTCACACTGGCCAACTGGATTACTAGTTGCATTGCACTTGCTTATTCTACAAAGGGCATTCCTTTGCCTTGTTGGATTAAGGCCCATTCCACTATATTTGTGTCTACTTCCTCCTGCTTTCTGGTCTAAACTTCCCATTAATGAGATTTGTGCAATTACAACCTGGTCAAACCCCCTGTACCTTTATATCTCATTACAAGTTGGACGTTATTTCCAGGAACAGGGCTTCCTTTGGGTCTGCTGTGCTCCAGAATATTCTTCCATGCGGGCCTACCAAGTTTTTTTCTGTAGATGGAGACTGCCCCACAGGTTGAAGAACAAATGAAGGCAACAACTTCAGATAAAGAAGTTATATACTCACCATAACATTCCATATGAGTTGTTACCTCTCAGTTGTTCTTCAACCTTCCCTCCCTCCATCCCCCTACCTGTTTTGTAGGGCCTAGCAGAGATGTATATAAATACTTCCTTGCTCTTTGAGCTCACGATGTGATCCTTTCTGGTTTCCTCTGCCTTTTTGTGTGATCTGCACACACAGACACACACGCAGACAGACACACACGCAGACAGACACACACGCAGACAGACACAGAGATGCAGACAGACACAGAGATGCAGACAGACACAGAGATGCAGACAGACACAGAGATGCAGACAGACGCAGACACATACACACACACACATGCAGACACATACACACACACACATGCAGACACATACACACACACACATGCAGACGCAGACACATACACACATGCAGACGCAGACACATACACACCCACACACATGCAGACGCAGACACATACACACACACACATGCAGACGCAGACACATACACACACACACACACACATGCAGACGCAGACACATACACACACACACACACACACACACATGCAGACACACACACACATGCAGACACACACACACATGCAGACACATACACACACACGCATGCAGACGCAGACACATACACACACGCAGACAGACACATACACACACTTCCTCATATCCAAACCCACAGGTTGAAGAACAAATGAGGCAACAACTCAGATGGAACGTTATGGTGAGTATATAACATTTTCTTTTTGCAGATGTGGCTGCACTGACATGTAATGTGAACTTAAGTTGCACTTTGTTCATAGGATGATTAGGTGTAGTAAAATTATGACTATTGTAATACATACATAACATACTAGATTATTTAGTGAGTTTTACAAGAGCAGTAACTAGTCTTGTTTTATTCAAAATGACAGTTCTTGTTATGGTGGTATCATAAAGAAATGTATTTAGATTTTTTGTCTTTAAAGATCCCACAGAATATATCATGAAGCTGAGAAAAGTGCAGAAGTTTGCAGTGCAAAAAGCTGTATCAGATGCTTTTCAGAAGGTACTACTTATCATTTTAGGTAAGTTGCTTGTATCTTATCGTAATACAAGTTCCTGACAAAGCAGCTTATTTAAAATTAATGAAACTAATTTTCACAGCTTTATGTCTGACTTCCTGAAAATGAAGACCACAAAATACTTTTACGTGGATGTTTGTTAAACAGTTTCAGATCTCTCTCTCTCTCTCCCCAACTTTCTTGTAAGTAAGCTAGACAAACATCAGTGTCGGGTGTTAGGACTGCTGAAGCAAACAGCATTGTGCAAGTCTAATGTTGGTCTGTGAACGAGTCCTAATAAAATATTGTGTTTCAGTGGTCTCTACTGTTTGTCAACTAGCTTCATGTTGGCAGTTCCTGTATGAAAGGTGTACTCCTTCCAGTTCTTTTTCAGAGACATTTGACATTATTATAGGAGGGGACTTTGTGGGTGAGAGTATTTTTTTTTTCTAAGAGTGACATGCAGTAAACTAGAATTGTGTTCTCAGTCTTAGCCTAGACATGACTGGTGTGTCAGTAACAGAAATAACTGGTTTCACAGGGCAAGAGATGGGGGGATAAAAGATGATGAAAGAACCTTTGATAAGAAGTCTGGCATTTAACTTGGATGAAGGGGAGATGCTGCTGGATTCAGAACCAGAATCAGACCAAGAAAAGAAGAGGGGGGCTGCAGAAGAAAAAGGAGCAGGGTAGGAAGAAGTGGGGGGGCATAGTTATAGAGATCTATTAGAAAAAAAAAACAATTGTATGTATAGCCCAACTGAGAAATGCCAATGCTGAGATGGGGATAGGGTTACCATTAGCATTATGGTAAAGGTTAGAGTTGGTGTACATAAGTAAGGGAAGGGCAGTCACTAAGCAGTGTGCACACACCTACATCTAAACCTAAGCCTATCCCTAGACCTAACACACACACACACACACACACACACACACACACACACACACACACACACACACTACTGATTTTTGGTATTTCCCCAGAGTGCTTGTCATTCCACACATTTGCAGATGGTAATTGCTGGGTAATGGACATGCCATTCTGAAGTTGATTATTTTGACTTTGATGCAATGACAGGAACCTAGGGGTTATACACAAAGTACTTCAAAGGTATAACATTGAGCCTCAGTATTCAACAATGTTTGTTTAACAGTTTATGTTTAGAGGTGTTGGGAATCACAAAATTATTTTTTTCACTTTCAACAGGAAGCCCATAAAATGCATTACTTGACTTCCAAATTAATGGTAGTAGGAAGATAAACCAACACATTTGAGTATGTTGTGAGTGCCTGGAGTATTATTCATAGCAAAAGATGAAAATAACTCTAGAATGTTTCCTGGCTCCTGAGTGGAAGATTTAGAAATGATCTTGTAAAATGAGATCCATCTTTGGCCAACATTACGACTTACACCGCAGGCATTGGGACTTCAACGTTAATAAAAACTTACCAGGCTGCCAGTCTACCTCTCCATTTCCATAATATTCACCATGTATCCCTCTCTCGGTTCTTAATTGCCATATGAAATTTGTCAGTCAGTCAGAAACAACCTGAAACTATATTCTTCAAAACATTTTGCGTGAATTTTAAGGTGTGCTCTTTTTTATTTTTCTATTCCCTCTTCTTCATAAGACTTTTTTCATTCTTAAAATAATTTTTTATTCATTTTCTCCTAAGTGCTGGCCTAAGCCCACCATTTCTTATTCATGACATCCTCTCCCTTATTACAGAAATCTACTTACAGCAGGGCTTTCCCTGCTGCCAACAGGTACTTCATTTATTTGTAATGTCTGGACTTGTCATGATAACCTTAGTAAGGGCCTCAGTGATGTGACTAACACCAGTGCCACAGTACAGCTGAAGGCTTTATACTATCACAAAAAATAGTCTTTATAGCATTATTATTCTCAGACTCTCTTCTCATCCTGGCAGGCTGTTAACAAACCTAAAAATGAAATGTAATCATTTGGAGTTTTGCAGAAAAGTTGCTTAAGATATTCTTTCAAGGGTCTCTCTCAAAAAAAAAAAATGGTGGAAGGCCCTTCCTCTTTGGGACATTTATGTCCTCTTGTGGAAGAGTCATTTGAATACTGAAAGTTAACCTTCAAAGTTGTAAAGGATTATAGCTGTAGAACAGTTCTCTCCTTCTACAAAAGAGATGCAGGTTTACTTATCTGAGCTTATGTGGAAGTGGGTCTATATTAGATGAGCGACAATTCCAATGTTCGAATCCTAGATGATCGACATCATATAATTGAACGTCTAAAGGTCAAAGGTGAAAGTCAACGGCTTTTCACATGCAGAATGGGAAATTTTCCCTTTCTGCACTGAAGTGCGTTCTCGGAGTTGGTATATTTAAGTAGGGGGGTGTGGGGGGCGCATGGGAGCTTGCCCCCCTTTTCAGAGCGGTAAGATAATTTTTTTTTCTTTTTTTTTTCTTTTATGTAGTCAATGTTTCGAACTTCGCTCATACAAGTTCGCTCATGTGAGGTTCAAAGTTTTGAAACTTCGACTATGTAATATAGACCCTGTGGGGAGTCCCTATGCTTCTCGCTCATTGATTATGACTTAATACCTGCTGCTTTTTTTAACACCTTTATTGAATTATCACTTTAGACATGGGCAAGTATACATTTACATAAAAGAAAAACTATTTTAATGTGTTCCTACTTACAAACATTGCGCATCACATATGTGTTATACTGAATAGCTGTCATGAATCCATCATTGCATAAATTGCTCAATTCCTGCCTTCCCTTAAATCTCACTCCTCCCCAAAACATTGTTCTGCATGTATTGTTGATAAAACTTCAATATTTTTCTGTGTAACGTGCTCTTGCCCTTTTCTAAATATCCCACTTCAAGTATTTTATATCTGTCACAATATGTGTTTCTAAATATCCCACTTCAAATCTTTTATATCTGTTACAATATGTGTTTCTAAATATCCCACTTCAAATCTTTTATATCTGTTACAATCTGTGTTTCTAAATATCCCACTTCAAATCTTTTATCTCTGTTACAGTATGTGTTTCTAAATATCCCACTTCAAATCTTTTATATCTGTTACAGTATGTGTTTCTAAATATCCCACTTCAAATCTTTTATCTCTGTTACAGTATGTGTTTCTAAATATCCCACTTCAAATCTTTTATCTCTGTTACAGTATGTGTTTCTAAATATCCCACTTCAAATCTTTTATATCTGTTACAGTATGTGTTTCTAAATATCCCACTTCAAATCTTTTATATCTGTTACAGTATGTGTTTCTAAATATCCCACTTCAAATCTTTTATATCTGTTACAATCTGTGTTTCTAAATATCCCACTTCAAATCTTTTATATCTGTTACAGTATGTGTTTCTAAATATCCCACTTCAAATCTTTTATATCTGTTACAGTATGTTTCTAAATATCCCACTTCAAATCTTTTATATATGTTACAGTATGTGTTTCTAAATATCCCACTTCAAATCTTTTATATCTGTTACAGTATGTGTTTCTAAATATCCCACTTCAAATCTTTTATATCTGTTACAGTATGTGTTTCTAAATATCCCACTTCAAATCTTTTATATCTGTTACAGTATGTGTTTCTAAATATCCCACTTTAAATCTTTTATATCCGTTACAGTATGTGTTTCTAAATATCCCACTTCAAATCTTTTATATCTGTTACAGTATGTGTTTCTAAATATCCCACTTCAAATCTTTTATATCTGTTACAGTATGTTTCTAAATATCCCACTTCAAATCTTTTATATCTGTTACAGTATGTTTCTAAATATCCCACTTCAAATCTTTTATATCTGTTACAGTATGTGTTTCTAAATATCCCACTTCAAATCTTTTATCTCTGTTACAGTATGTGTTTCTAAATATCCCACTTCAAATCTTTTATATCTGTTACAGTATGTTTCTAAATATCCCACTTCAAATCTTTTATATCTGTTACAGTATGTTTCTAAATATCCCACTTCAAATCTTTTATATCTGTTACAGTATGTGTTTCTAAATATCCCACTTCAAATCTTTTATATCTGTTACAGTATGTGTTTCTAAATATCCCACTTCAAATCTTTTATATCTGTTACAGTATGTGTTTCTAAATATCCCACTTCAAATCATTTATATCTGTTACAGTATGTTTCTAAATATCCCACTTCAAATCTTTTATATCTGTTACAATATGTGTTTCTAAATATCCCACCTCAAATCTTTTATATCTGTTACCGTATGTGTTTCTAAATATCCCACTTCAAATCTTTTATATCTGTTACAGTATGTGTTTCTAAATATCCCACTTCAAATCTTTTATCTCTGTTACAATCTGTGTTTCTAAATATCCCACTTCAAATCTTTTATCTCTGTTACAATCTGTGTTTCTAAATATCCCACTTCAAATCTTTTATCTCTGTTACAATATGTGTTTCTAAATATCCCACTTCAAGTCTTTTATCTCTGTTACAGTATGTGTTTCTAAATATCCCACTTCAAATCTTTTATCTCTGTTACAGTATGTGTTTCTAAATATCCCACTTCAAATCTTTTATATCTGTTACAATGTGTTTCTAAATATCCCACTTCAAATTTTTTATCTCTGTTACAATGTGTTTCTAAATATCCCACTTCAAATCTTTTGTCTATGTTACAGTATGTGTTTCTAAATATCCCACTTCAAATCTTTTATCTCTGTTACAGTATGTGTTTCTAAATATCCCACTTCAAATCTTTTGTCTCTGTTACAATATGTGTTTCTAAATATCCCACTTCAAATCTTTTGTCTCTGTTACAGTATGTGTTTCTAAATATCCCACTTCAAATCTTTTATATCTGTTACAGTATGTTTCTAAATATCCCACTTCAAATCTTTTATCTCTGTTACAATCTGTGTTTCTAAATATCCCACTTCAAATCTTTTATATCTGTTACAGTGTGTGTTTCTAAATATCCCACTTCAAATCTTTTATCTCTGTTACAGTATGTGTTTCTAAATATCCCACTTCAAATCTTTTATATCTGTTACAATATGTGTTTCTAAATATCCCACTTCAAATCTTTTATATCTGTTACAGTATGTGTTTCTAAATATCCCACTTCAAATCTTTTATATCTGTTACAGTATGTGTTTCTAAATATCCCACTTCAAATCTTTTATCTCTGTTACAGTATGTGTTTCTAAATATCCCACTTCAAATCTTTTATCTCTGTTACAATGTGTTTCTAAATATCCCACTTCAAATCTTTTATCTCTGTTACAATGTGTTTCTAAATATCCCACTTCAAATCTTTTATCTCTGTTACAATGTGCTTCTAAATATCCCACTTCAAATCTTTTATCTCTGTTACATTATGTGTTTCTAAATATCCCACTTCAAATCTTTTATATCTGTTACAATATGTGTTTCTAAATATCCCACTTCAAGTCTTTTATCTCTGTTACAATGTGTTTCTAAATATCCCACTTCAAATCTTTTATCTCTGTTACAGTATGTGTTTCTAAATATCCCACTTCAAATCTTTTATCTCTGTTACAATATGTGTTTCTAAATATCCCACTTCAAATCTTTTATCTCTGTTACAATATGTGTTTCTAAATATCCCACTTCAAATCTTTTGTCTCTGTTACAGTATGTGTTTCTAAATATCCCACTTCAAATCTTTTATATCTGTTACAGTATGTTTCTAAATATCCCACTTCAAATCTTTTATCTCTGTTACAATCTGTGTTTCTAAATATCCCACTTCAAATCTTTCATCTCTGTTACAGTATGTGTTTCTAAATATCCCACTTCAAATCTTTTATCTCTGTTACAGTATGTGTTTCTAAATATCCCACTTCAAATCTTTTATCTCTGTTACAATGTGTTTCTAAATATCCCACTTCAAATCTTTTATCTCTGTTACAATGTGCTTCTAAATATCCCACTTCTAATCTTTTATCTCTGTTACAGTATGTGTTTCTAAATATCCCACTTCAAATCTTTTATATCTGTTACAATCTGTGTTTCTAAATATCCCACTTCAAATCTTTTATCTCTGTTACAGTATGTGTTTCTAAATATCCCACTTCAAATCTTTTATATCTGTTACAGTATGTTTCTAAATATCCCACTTCAAATCCTTTATCTCTGTTACAATCTGTGTTTCTAAATATCCCACTTCAAATCTTTTATATCTGTTACAGTATGTGTTTCTAAATATCCCACTTCAAATCTTTTATCTCTGTTACGGTATGTGTTTCTAAATATCCCACTTCAAATCTTTTGTCTCTGTTACAGTATGTGTTACTAAATATCCCACTTCAAATCTTTTATATCTGTTACAGTATGTGTTTCTAAATATCTTACTTCAAATCTCTGTTACAGTATGTGTTTCTAAATATCTTACTTCAAATCTCTGTTACAGTATGTGTTTCTAAATATCCCACTTCAAATCTTTTGTCTCTGATACAATATGTGTTTCTAAATATCCCACTTCAAATCTTTTGTCTCTGTTTCAGTATGTGTTTCTAAATATCCCACTTCAAATCTTTTGTCTCTGTTACAGTATGTGTTTCTAAATATCCCACTTCAAATCTTTTATATCTGTTACAGTATGTGTTTCTAAATATCCCACTTCAAATCTTTTATCTCTGTTACAGTATGTGTTTCTAAATATCCCACTTCAAATCTTTTATCTCTGTTACAAAGTGTTTCTAAATATCCCACTTCAAATCTTTTATCTCTGTTACAATGTGTTTCTAAATATCCCACTTCAAATCTTTTATCTCTGTTACAATGTGCTTCTAAATATCCCACTTCAAATCTTTTATCTCTGTTACAGTATGTGTTTCTAAATATCCCACTTCAAATCTTTTATATCTGTTACAATATGTGTTTCTAAATATCCCACTTCAAATCTTTTATCTCTGTTACAATGTGTTTCTAAATATCCCACTTCAAATCTTTTATCTCTGTTACAGTATGTGTTTCTAAATATCCCACTTCAAATCTTTTATCTCTGTTACAATATGTGTTTCTAAATATCCCACTTCAAATCTTTTATCTCTGTTACAATATGTGTTTCTAAATATCCCACTTCAAATCTTTTGTCTCTGTTACAATATGTGTTTCTAAATATCCCACTTCAAATCTTTTGTCTCTGTTACAGTATGTGTTTCTAAATATCCCACTTCAAATCTTTTATATCTGTTACAGTATGTTTCTAAATATCCCACTTCAAATCTTTTATCTCTGTTACAATCTGTGTTTCTAAATATCCCACTTCAAATCTTTTATCTCTGTTACAGTATGTGTTTCTAAATATCCCACTTCAAATCTTTTATCTCTGTTACAGTATGTGTTTCTAAATATCCCACTTCAAATCTTTTATCTCTGTTACAATGTGTTTCTAAATATCCCACTTCAAATCTTTTATCTCTGTTACAATGTGCTTCTAAATATCCCACTTCTAATCTTTTATCTCTGTTACAGTATGTGTTTCTAAATATCCCACTTCAAATCTTTTATATCTGTTACAATCTGTGTTTCTAAATATCCCACTTCAAATCTTTTATCTCTGTTACAGTATGTGTTTCTAAATATCCCACTTCAAATCTTTTATATCTGTTACAGTATGTTTCTAAATATCCCACTTCAAATCCTTTATCTCTGTTACAATCTGTGTTTCTAAATATCCCACTTCAAATCTTTTATATCTGTTACAGTATGTGTTTCTAAATATCCCACTTCAAATCTTTTATCTCTGTTACGGTATGTGTTTCTAAATATCCCACTTCAAATCTTTTGTCTCTGTTACAGTATGTGTTACTAAATATCCCACTTCAAATCTTTTATATCTGTTACAGTATGTGTTTCTAAATATCTTACTTCAAATCTCTGTTACAGTATGTGTTTCTAAATATCCCACTTCAAATCTTTTGTCTCTGTTACAATATGTGTTTCTAAATATCCCACTTCAAATCTTTTGTCTCTGTTACAGTATGTGTTTCTAAATATCCCACTTCAAATCTTTTGTCTCTGTTACAGTATGTGTTTCTAAATATCCCACTTCAAATCTTTTATCTCTGTTACAATCTGTGTTTCTAAATATCCCACTTCAAATCTTTTATATCTGTTACAGTATATGTTTCTAAATATCCCACTTCAAATCTTTTATCTCTGTTACAGTATGTGTTTCTAAATATCCCACTTCAAATCTTTTATCTCTGTTACAGTATGTGTTTCTAAATATCCCACTTCAAATCTTTTATCTCTGTTACAATCTGTGTTTCTAAATATCCCACTTCAAATCTTTTATCTCTGTTACAGTATGTGTTTCTAAATATCCCACTTCAAATCTTTTATCTCTGTTACAGTATGTGTTTCTAAATATCCCACTTCAAATCTTTTATATCTGTTACAATATGTGTTTCTAAATATCCCACTTCAAATCTTTTATCTCTGTTACAGTATGTGTTTCTAAATATCCCACTTCAAATCTTTTGTCTCTGTTACAATGTGTTTCTAAATATCCCACTTCAAATCTTTTATATCTGTTACAATCTGTGTTTCTAAATATCCCACTTCAAATCTTTTATATCTGTTACAGTATGTGTTTCTAAATATCCCACTTCAAATCTTTTATATCTGTTACAGTATGTGTTTCTAAATATCCCACTTTAAATCTTTTATATCTGTTACAATCTGTGTTTCTAAATATCCCACTTCAAATCTTTTATCTCTGTTACAGTATGTGTTTCTAAATATCCCACTTCAAATCTTTTATCTTTGTTACAGTATGTGTTTCTAAATATCCCACTTCAAATCTTTTATATCTGTTACAGTATGTGTTTCTAAATATCCCACTTCAAATCTTTTATATCTGTTACAGTATGTGTTTCTAAATATCCCACTTCAAATCTTTTATATCTGTTACAGTATGTGTTTCTAAATATCCCACTTCAAATCTTTTGTCTCTGTTACAGTATGTGTTTCTAAATATCCCACTTCAAATCTTTTATCTCTGTTACAATATGTGTTTCTAAATATCCCACTTCAAATCTTTTATCTCTGTTGCAATCTGTGTTTCTAAGTATCCCACTTCAAATCTTTTATATCTGTTACAATATGTGTTTCTAAATATCCCACTTCAAATCTTTTATCTCTGTTACAATGTGTTTCTAAATATCCCACTTAAAATCTTTTGTCTATGTTACAGTATGTGTTTCTAAATATCCCACTTCAAATCTTTTATCTCTGTTACAGTATGTGTTTCTAAATATCCCACTTCAAATCTTTTGTCTCTGTTACAATATGTGTTTCTAAATATCCCACTTCAAATCTTTTGTCTCTGTTACAGTATGTGTTTCTAAATATCCCACTTCAAATCTTTTATATCTGTTACAGTATGTTTCTAAATATCCCACTTCAAATCTTTTATCTCTGTTACAATCTGTGTTTCTAAATACCCCACTTCAAATCTTTTATATCTGTTACAGTGTGTGTTTCTAAATATCCCACTTCAAATCTTTTATCTCTGTTACAATATGTGTTTCTAAATATCCCACTTCAAATCTTTTATATCTGTTACAGTATGTGTTTCTAAATATCCCACTTCAAATCTTTTATCTCTGTTACAGTATGTGTTTCTAAATATCCCACTTCAAATCTTTTATCTCTGTTACAATGTGTTTCTAAATATCCCACTTCAAATCTTTTATCTCTGTTACAATGTGTTTCTAAATATCCCACTTCAAATCTTTTATCTCTGTTACAATGTGCTTCTAAATATCCCACTTCAAATCTTTTATCTCTGTTACAGTATGTGTTTCTAAATATCCCACTTCAAATCTTTTATATCTGTTACAATATGTGTTTCTAAATATCCCACTTCAAATCTTTTATCTCTGTTACAATGTGTTTCTAAATATCCCACTTCAAATCTTTTATCTCTGTTACAGTATGTGTTTCTAAATATCCCACTTCAAATCTTTTATCTCTGTTACAATATGTGTTTCTAAATATCCCACTTCAAATCTTTTGTCTCTGTTACAATGTGTTTCTAAATATCCCACTTCAAATCTTTTGTCTCTGTTACAGTATGTGTTTCTAAATATCCCACTTCAAATCTTTTATATCTGTTACAGTATGTTTCTAAATATCCCACTTCAAATCTTTTATCTCTGTTACAATCTGTGTTTCTAAATATCCCACTTCAAATCTTTTATCTCTGTTACAGTATGTGTTTCTAAATATCCCACTTCAAATCTTTTATCTCTGTTACAGTATGTGTTTCTAAATATCCCACTTCAAATCTTTTATCTCTGTTACAATGTGTTTCTAAATATCCCACTTCAAATCTTTTATCTCTGTTACAATGTGCTTCTAAATATCCCACTTCTAATCTTTTATCTCTGTTACAGTATGTGTTTCTAAATATCCCACTTCAAATCTTTTATATCTGTTACAATATGTGTTTCTAAATATCCCACTTCAAATCTTTTATCTCTGTTACAATGTGTTTCTAAATATCCCACTTCAAATCTTTTATCTCTGTTACTGTATGTGTTTCTAAATATCCCACTTCAAATATTTTATCTCTGTTACAATATGTGTTTCTAAATATCCCACTTCAAATCTTTTATATCTGTTACAGTATATGTTTCTAAATATCCCACTTCAAATCTTTTATCTCTGTTACAGTATGTGTTTCTAAATATCCCACTTCAAATCTTTTATCTCTGTTACAGTATGTGTTTCTAAATATCCCACTTCAAATCTTTTATCTCTGTTACGGTATGTGTTTCTAAATATCCCACTTCAAATCTTTTGTCTCTGTTACAGTATGTGTTACTAAATATCCCACTTCAAATCTTTTATCTCTGTTACAGTATGTGTTTCTAAATATCCCACTTCAAATCTTTTATATCTGTTACAATCTGTGTTTCTAAATATCCCACTTCAAATCTTTTATCTCTGTTACAGTATGTGTTTCTAAATATCCCACTTCAAATCTTTTATATCTGTTACAGTATGTTTCTAAATATCCCACTTCAAATCCTTTATCTCTGTTACAATCTGTGTTTCTAAATATCCCACTTCAAATCTTTTATATCTGTTACAGTATGTGTTTCTAAATATCCCACTTCAAATCTTTTATCTCTGTTACAGTATGTGTTTCTAAATATCCCACTTCAAATCTTTTGTCTCTGTTACAGTATGTGTTACTAAATATCCCACTTCAAATCTTTTATATATGTTACAGTATGTTTTTCGAAATATCTTACTTCAAATCTCTGTTACAGTATGTGTTTCTAAATATCCCACTTCAAATCTTTTGTCTCTGTTACAGTATGTGTTTCTAAATATCCCACTTCAAATCTTTTGTCTCTGTTACAGTATGTGTTTCTAAATATCCCACTTCAAATCTTTTATCTCTGTTACAATCTGTGTTTCTAAATATCCCACTTCAAATCTTTTATATCTGTTACAGTATATGTTTCTAAATATCCCACTTCAAATCTTTTATCTCTGTTACAGTATGTGTTTCTAAATATCCCACTTCAAATCTTTTATCTCTGTTACAATCTGTGTTTCTAAGTATCCCACTTCAAATCTTTTATCTCTGTTACAGTATGTGTTTCTAAATATCCCACTTCAAATCTTTTATCTCTGTTACAGTATGTGTTTCTAAATATCCCACTTCAAATCTTTTGTCTCTGTTACAGTATGTGTTTCTAAATATCCCACTTCAAATCTTTTATCTCTGTTACAATATGTGTTTCTAAATATCCCACTTCAAATCTTTTGTCTCTGTTACAGTATGTGTTACTAAATATCCCACTTCAAATCTTTTATATCTGTTACAGTATGTGTTTCTAAATATCTTACTTCAAATCTCTGTTACAGTATGTGTTTCTAAATATCCCACTTCAAATCTTTTGTCTCTGTTACAATATGTGTTTCTAAATATCCCACTTCAAATCTTTTGTCTCTGTTACAGTATGTGTTTCTAAATATCCCACTTCAAATCTTTTGTCTCTGTTACAGTATGTGTTTCTAAATATCCCACTTCAAATCTTTTATCTCTGTTACAATCTGTGTTTCTAAATATCCCACTTCAAATCTTTTATATCTGTTACAGTATATGTTTCTAAATATCCCACTTCAAATCTTTTATCTCTGTTACAGTATGTGTTTCTAAATATCCCACTTCAAATCTTTTATCTCTGTTACAGTATGTGTTTCTAAATATCCCACTTCAAATCTTTTATCTCTGTTACAATCTGTGTTTCTAAATATCCCACTTCAAATCTTTCATCTCTGTTACAGTATGTGTTTCTAAATACCCCACTTCAAATCTTTTATCTCTGTTACAATGTGTTTCTAAATATCCCACTTCAAATCTTTTATCTCTGTTACAATATGTGTTTCTAAATATGCCACTTCAAATCTTTTATCTCTGTTACAATCTGTGTTTCTAAATATCCCACTTCAGATCTTTAATCTCTGTTACAGTATGTGTTATTAAATATCCCACTTCAGATCTTTTATATCTGTTACAGTATGTGTTTCTAAATATCCCACTTGAAATCTTTTATCTCTGTTACAATATGTGTTTCTAAATATCACACTTCAAATCTTTTATATCTGTTACAGTATGTGTTTCTAAATATCCCACTTCAAATCTTTTATATCTGTTACAATCTGTGTTTCTAAATATCCCACTTCAAATCTTTTATCTCTGTTACAGTATGTGTTTCTAAATATCCCACTTCAAATCTTTTATCTCTGTTACAGTATGTGTTTCTAAATATCCCACTTCAAATCTTTTATCTCTGTTACAATATGTGTTTCTAAATATCCCACTTCAAATCTTTTATCTCTGTTGCAGTATGTGTTTCTAAATATCCCACTTCAAATCTTTTATATCTGTTACAGTATGTGTTTCTAAATATCCCACTTCAAATCTTTTATATCTGTTACAGTATGTGTTTCTAAATATCCCACTTCAAATCTTTTATCTCTGTTACAGTATGTGTTTCTAAATATCCCACTTCAAATCTTTTATCTCTGTTACAGTATGTGTTTCTAAATATCCCACTTCAAATCTTTTATCTCTGTTACAATATGTGTTTCTAAATATCCCACTTCAAATCTTTTGCCTCTGTTACAGTGTGTGTTTCTAAATATCCCACTTCAAATCTTTTATCTCTGTTACAGTATGTGTTATTAAATATCCCACTTCAAATCTTTTATATCTGTTACAGTATGTGTTTCTAAATATCCCACTTCAAATCTTTTATCTCTGCTCCAATATGTGTTTCTAAATATCCCACTTCAAATCTTTTATATCTGTTACAGTATGTGTTTCTAAATATCCCACTTCAAATCTTTTATATCGGTTACAATCTGTGTTTCTAAATATCCCACTTCAAATCTTTTATCTCTGTTACAGTATGTGTTTCTAAATATCCCACTTCAAATCTTTTATCTCTGTTACAGTATGTGTTTCTAAATATCCCACTTCAAATCTTTTATCTCTGTTACAATATGTGTTTCTAAATATCCCACTTCAAATCTTTTATCTCTGTTACAGTATGTGTTTCTAAATATCCCACTTCAAATCTTTTATCTCTGTTACAATATGTGTTTCTAAATATCCCACTTCAAATCTTTTATCTCTGTTGCAGTATGTGTTTCTAAATATCCCACTTCAAATCTTTTATATCTGTTACAGTATGTGTTTCTAAATATCCCACTTCAAATCTTTTATATCTGTTACAGTATGTGTTTCTAAATATCCCACTTCAAATCTTTTATATTTGTTACAGTATGTGTTTCTAAATATCCCACTTCAAATCTTTTATCTCTGTTACAGTATGTGTTTCTAAATATCCCACTTCAAATCTTTTATATCTGTTACAGTATGTGTTTCTAAATATCCCACTTCAAATCTTTTATCTCTGTTACAATATGTGTTTCTAAATATCCCACTTCAAATCTTTTATCTCTGTTGCAGTATGTGTTTCTAAATATCCCACTTCAAATCTTTTATATCTGTTACAGTATGTGTTTCTAAATATCCCACTTCAAATCTTTTATATCTGTTACAGTATGTGTTTCTAAATATCCCACTTCAAATCTTTTATATTTGTTACAGTATGTGTTTCTAAATATCCCACTTCAAATCTTTTATCTCTGTTACAATATGTGTTTCTAAATATCCCACTTCAAATCTTTTATCTCTGTTACAGTATGTGTTTCTAAATATCCCACTTCAAATCTTTTATATCTGTTACAATGTGTTTCTAAATATCCCACTTCAAATCTTTTATCTCTGTTACAGTATGTGTTTCTAAATATCCCACTTCAAATCTTTTATATCTGTTACAGTATGTGTTTCTAAATATCCCACTTCAAATCTTTTATCTCTGTTACAGTATGTGTTTCTAAATATCCCACTTCAAATCTTTTATATCTGTTACAATATGTGTTTCTAAATATCCCACTTCAAATCTTTTATCTCTGTTACAGTATGTGTTTCTAAATATCCCACTTCAAATCTTTTATATCTGTTACAGTATGTGTTTCTAAATATCCCACTTCAAATCTTTTATCTCTGTTACAATATGTGTTTCTAAATATCCCACTTCAAATCTTTTATATCTGTTACAGTATGTGTTTCTAAATATCCCACTTCAAATCTTTTATCTCTGTTACAGTATGTGTTTCTAAATATCCCACTTCAAATCTTTTATCTCTGTTACAGTATGTGTTTCTAAATATCCCACTTCAAATCTTTTATATCTGTTACAATGTGTTTCTAAATATCCCACTTCAAATCTTTTATCTCTGTTACAGTATGTGTTTCTAAATATCCCACTTCAAATCTTTTATATCTGTTACAGTATGTGTTTCTAAATATCCACTTCAAATCTTTTATCTCTGTTACAGTATGTGTTTCTAAATATCCCACTTCAAATCTTTTATATCTGTTACAATATGTGTTTCTAAATATCCCACTTCAAATCTTTTATCTCTGTTACAGTATGTGTTTCTAAATATCCCACTTCAAATCTTTTATATCTGTTACAGTATGTGTTTCTAAATATCCCACTTCAAATCTTTTATCTCTGTTACAATATGTGTTTCTAAATATCCCACTTCAAATCTTTTATATCTGTTACAGTATGTGTTTCTAAATATCCCACTTCAAATCTTTTATCTCTGTTACAGTATGTGTTTCTAAATATCCCACTTCAAATCTTTTATCTCTGTTACAATATGTGTTTCTAAATATCCCACTTCAAATCTTTTATCTCTGTTACAGTATGTGTCACTTTAAATGCAATCGGTTTAGACTTTGATTTCCATTTTCTAGTAATTGCTTTTTTGGCAGCCACCAGAATTAAACTTGACAAGGCCTTACCTTTCCAAGCAATTCAGATTTTGTATCCCAGCACACAAAAATCATTTCCTTAGATACACCCATTTGCTCGCCCACTATTTCTGACAAAGTACTCTGTAGGAAGTTATTGAAGTCTGCCAACTCATTACACTAAAAAAAAAAAAATATGTTCCTAGTTACCTCTTTCTTCCCCATCATAGCTCCAACATTTGGTATCTACTTAAGAAAAAATCATTTGTAATCTGCTTGGAGTATAAAAATATCCATGCAAACACTTCCAAGCAAAATTCTTAAATCTTCTAGCGTTGCATACTTGAGAGCCATACATATGTCTTCTCATTGCTTCCTTGTGAATTGCTTATGCAGTCTCTTCTTCTAACCTCCTCTGATTTGATTTCTATAGTTATGCAATATTTTATTTGCCCTACTAATTATCCATTTTTAACAGCAGCTTCTGTTTCATATTCAACTAAAAACTCTACTAGAGCAAGTCTTTCACTTAGAATTCCCTTATTCCTTTCTCCTTGTCTGTACTCTGATATCAATCCCTGATAGGGAAGGCAATCTCTAGCCTGCAGCTCAAATGTCTTCTTGGCCTCTTTCCATTCTATCAGTTATTTGCTCCCAATACCTGGGTTTCTTTGCCAGTTTTCTCCAGAAGTTCCAGCCCCGTTTCCTATTCTGTGTACCCCTACTTGCAGTCATCCCTATCAGCAAAATCTCCTTTAGTTTGAGTACTTTCTGTTACTTTATGAATATAATATTCTGTATGACTACTGTTTTTCTCTTTAAGGATGTGCATCCAAAATCCAACTCTGTCTTTATTTCTTGAATTATCCCTGCTTCATCACCATCCCTTTCCACTTTGAATTATAGCTTTCTGCTTTATTTTATTTATACAAGCTTTAACTGTGTAGCTCTAAATATTCTGTCAAATGAGAGAATCCTAAACCACCTTGTTCTGTTAGAAGTATCAACCTATCCCAAGTCACTCTTGCCCTCTTCCCCTCCCAGATAAATTCCTTTGACTCTGTTAATTATTGTCCATAACTTCTCCGCTGATTGATAAAAATATGCCTGACCCTGTATATAAAAGTAAAGGGACTAAAACATTTTTACTGCTTTTATCCTGCTATCCATATCCATAAACAAGAACTTCCAGTTTCTCATTTTTTTGCATTATCTTTTGTTTAGTCTCTCATTAATTTTATATTCTGAAAAAGACTTGAAATGGTCTCAAGATGTTCTACAACACTGAGATGTTCTTTTCTGGTTTTAGCAGGTGCAAAATAACAATGTTTGCAAATAAAGCCAACTTTTTTGACTAACATGCCAATTATATTCTTGAAATTCTGAGTCCTTAATTTTCTTTGCCAGTAGCTCTAAATATAAAGTAAGTAATAAAGGGGAAAGAGTATGCCCCTGCCTGGTTCCTCTCTTCAGACTGAACTTGTCAGAGAGGAACCCTCCCACTTTACTTTTGGCCTATGGTCTGTTATACATCATCCTAATTAAACCTATTGTATCAGGAAATGCAAATGCTTCCATTGCCATACTAACCCCAGCTTACTCTATCAGAGGCTTTTTCTACATCAAAACCCACCAAAAACAGCAATGTTTTCTTACACTCCAATTCCTTCGTGATCATCATCATTCTAGTAATGTTGTCAAATGTTTGCCTCCCCTCCATAGAATGACATTGCTCCATATCTATCACTTTTTGCAGCACCTTTGCCATTCTTTAGCTATTACAGGCACAAAGACTTTATAATAATGGTTTAAAATTGAAATGGGCCTATATGAAGCTGAGTCTGATGGGTGTTTACTGTATTACAGCCACCACAGCTTTATACCACAATGCTGGTACTTCCCTTCCTTTTAAAACACTGTTAATATTTCAGATCTTTATCACTGTCTTCCCTCTTAGCGTCCATACCGCCACATAAATATCATCTGTTCCTAGAGATGTTCCTGTAGATTGATTGTACGTCACTGTTTCTATATCATCTCCTCCTATCTGTTAATTGTTGAGCCTGATCTACCTCTGACATTGGTATACTTAAGTCCTCCATAAATATTTCCATTTGTTCTCTTTCTTGATTTCCACATTTCTGTGCTTTATAAGTGTTTTAATAAAATATCCAAACTATCTCAAAATACCTCTACAGGATCTTCAGTTACAAATGTATTTTTAGTTTTGCAAATAAAATTCCATTCCCAACTTATAAGTAATATTCCCTGCTGAAAGCTGATTATTTCTCCCAAATTAGCAGTTTTAGGTGGAATATCAATACATGCCAATGTTATACTCCTCCCATGCCAGTAGCCCCTTACTACTATGATGACCTCCACTGGACCAATAATCAAGGAGCTTCAATCCTCACCACTGACAACAGTGGGAGACGTTCACTGAAAGGATGACAAGTACACACACAGTATTTCCAGATACAACTTTCTGCATCACGTGCAATTTCCCTTAAGAGCACACAGAGACCACAGTTAGTCCGGGGCTGGTTTCTCACTCTTCCTCCAGATCCCCAAAAAGACTCCCCACTGGCACAGCTATCGACTTGAGATCTCAGCTGAGTGACCAAGCCAAGACCTCCAGCACCCTCTCTGACCAACCAGTGCTTTGTGCCCCTGCCCAAGTAGCTGACACATACCCTTTGAGGTTTGATTTACACACACACACACACACACACACACACACACACACACACACACACACACCTGGGAAAGGCTGGCAGAGGTTTACTAGCTATGCCCCCTTTCTGCCAAGACTATAAGATAGTTTCCACTGCCACCAGTCAACTCCTGATCATCTACTTTAAGGCCCTTAACAAAGGGTGTCCAATCTTACCTGTAATATTAATATTAACACAAATGGTAGTTTGACCAACAGCAAGACTATTAGGAGTGGCCCACGGTGTCAGCAAATATGCAAGTACTCTTAAAACTTAAATATCTGTACACAGATCAGCCACAATGAAAGATCTAAATATATTAAATAATAATAAAAGAACAAGACAACATTGATTATATTTTTACAGTGACATGAGAGTTCAAAACCACAGGAAATATTTAAAACAACATTGTAGGACAGTCTCAAATAAATAAAGAAAAATATCTAAACTAAGCTTTAGTATATTCGTGACTGTATCTAAGATAATTATACTATTCCCTAGAAACATACTTCATTAGAGCAAGGCATATGTGCTGAATGGATCTTCTAGTTATTGTCCGGTCCAAGACAGAATGCAGAATGTTCTGTCTCACTGAAACTTCTCAGATTAATATCTCAAATATTACTGCTGACTTCATTTCTTGTCATATGACTGCTAGTTCCAAGGCCAAACAACCATTGATGAAACTGGCAGTATTTAGCATCTACCTGTAAAAATATACAGACAAGGGCATCTCCTCAGATCTCTGGCAGATGCTGGAAGTCATAAAACAATTGCATTCCTTCATGCTTTCACGACTAGTAATTACTTCACCCTAAAGACAATACAGAAAGTTTCCTAGTACAGACATTGTGTTTATTGTTGTATTGAAAACTGAAATATACCATCATTTATGGTCTAGCCATAAAATAATTTAATTTCAGTTATTTTTCTGACGTTAACCTCTTGTATTCCAGTTTCCACTGTCAAAATATATACATTTAAACAGTTAGTCCATGTATACTTCTGTTCTCTTCCAATAGAGCTCACTGTGGCTACAGTTAAACAGCACTCTGCAAATACCCTTTGCAACACACACATCTGTACAGGCAGTTTGATATATGCATGACATACAGTTCTAATATGTTTGTAACACAAGCATCTTGTATAAATCATTTTGATATTCACCAGTGACATATAATTATTTACAAAATTCCAACTAGCTGGGCTGGCAGTATCTCCTTTCATCAGAACTACGACAAATCTACCATTATTATCATCTTTCCCTTTCTGTCACCGTTGGAGCTGTTGTAGAAATTAGTATAAGTTCTTCCCTTTTCCTTTGTCCATGATACTCTGCTAAATTTATCAAATTCACATGCTCACTTCTTTCCAAATGTAGCATTGCTATTTGTACTTAGCATTGAACGCCCACCCAGTAAACCAGTATTGTTCTTGAGTAAACCTCCTTTACCACATACCATCTCCTGCTCATTTTCCCATAGCTCAGCATCATTCCAGAAATCTTTTACTTGTAGCCAGGGCCAATCCAGGCAAGGTTAATTACATTTCATTGATTGCTAAATTGAACTTTAATTATTTTCAGTGATCACTTCTGTTTCCTGCCTTTATGTGTTCATTCCATTGACTTTTTGTTTAAAATAAAATGCTCCTCCTCTTACTGTTACTGTCCTGAAATTACCTTCAGCAAGGGATTACTAGCTAGTTGTTTAGGTGGTTTGTTTTAGCATTGCACTTGTGGGACTCTTCTACTGTGTTTTTACATTGAGGACTGGGTATTTTCATCTTGTCATACACAAAAGGACTTCTAGTGTAGTCATTTTATCAGCCAGAGGGCTCATTGTTTTAGTTTTCTGTTTTTTTTTTTTTTTTTTTTTTTTTTCTGTGCTGCTGTAAATTTGGCATGTTTGTGTTAGTTAGCGGTGCCCTGTACAGTAGCAAACACACAGAAAGCAAATTTTCTCTGTAGAGTGAACCATAGAACTGTAACATCTAAAGCAGCAATATAGTACAAATACCTTGAGCACCAACAGGCTTACCGAAGTTAGTTGGATCTTGAATAGCAATACCTGCAGATTTAGTAGAATTCAATATTGTGTAAACGTTAAAGATAGTAGAATTTTTAGTACTATTTAGATTAATCTGTCCCATTAAAGCACCCTTATTAGTCTGCACAAACAAAGCACCCTTAATAGTCTTCTAACCCCAATACAACACCCCATTGTAGCTCAGAAATCAAAGGACTGAACATTATGGATATGCAGTTTTCTAACTTCTCTGTAGCCAGCTTGTTGGATATGGGCATTTAAGACAATGCAGCAATTGTGTCATGTTTACTGACAACCACTTAATCCTTAAATAATCAGACACAGTACGCAAGAGGTGTAATTACACAATGACACTGGAGGCTAAACTTACATACAAGTCCACATCAACTTGTTGAAAGCAATCTGTCTAAAGAGCAAAAATCACCTAGACCACCCACTGTCAGTCATTCCTCAGTGAGCCCAAAGCCACTCGGAAAAAAATACCTAAAACCATGCATACCCTCACTCTCAGTAGAGTCCCAAACACTAAGCCCCTAAGGTAAGCAAACACACTTCCCATGGCTCTCATCATAGGGGACTCATTGTAATATATACTGATGCCTCTCTAACCAGGCTGAATAAGGAAAAATAACTGTTAGTTGCTTATCTGGAGGCAGGATCCACCAAATCATGCATGCACTCAAGTCATCGTGCCACAGGTACCAGTATGATTCCATCGTAGTTCATGTAAGTGTAAATGACCTGAGATAGACCTCTCTGGACTATACAAAGAGAGACATTATGGAGCTTTCAGACTGTGCGTCTCCGGCTGATAAGAGTCTGGCACTGAGCAGCATATTATCGTCACTGAGGATGGTGCCACAATACGAGCAGAAAAATGATTGATTTCAACAACTGGGTGCCTTTCTGTTCTCATTCTAAGGGGATCCAGTATTTGTCATCTTGGGAGGACATAGTTAACAGGTTGGGATGGTCTGCACCTTTCCCCATCAGGCTTTTGAATATTGGCTAAGGCTTTGTCCACTCCAATAGTGCATTTTTTTAGGCAATGCCAAATTGACAGACCTACTGACCTAGCAAAACCAACTCAACAAAACCTCGAGTTGTCACTGCTCAATGCTAGGAGGCTAAGTTAAAAACTACACTCCCTCCAAGCCCTTCTCACATCGAGAATATAGATATCTGTGCAGTTGCCAAGACATGATTTAAAGTGGCAGAAAGTATCCACAGTAGTGCAAGGCTTCAATGCCCTACACGCTTTAGAATACTAGCTGCACAGACCAAGTTTAAAGGTGGAGGTGTCTTGATATACATCAGTAATAAGCATACCTCTCTGGTAGTCAAACAGGATGATGCTCTGGATTTCTTCCATGTGCAGATCACCATAGACAAAATCCCTTACCGTATACTAGCCAGCTTTAGGTCACCCTCCATGTTACAAGGTGCTCACAATGCATACTTGGACCTACTGGAGATATTTACCATCCAACCTAATGCCCCCATTCATGGGAGATGTATGTTAATTGCCCCTCTGTAGACTGGAAATGATACACAGCCTCAAATCTACAGGCACAAAAATTCATGGACTTCGTAAATTCCAGTAACCTTGACCAAATAGTAAATACACCCACTCCAACATACTGGACCTCAGGCTCACAAATATGGGAAGACACTACCCCCCCCCCCCATGTCTCACCCTCCCTGGAATGGTTCAACTATAAAGCTGCCTCCTTTGAAATCAAAAATAAACTCCATAATCCTATTAAAACCAGCAACAGTTAGGAACTATTCCGAAGCAAATTGCCTTTTATTAAGTGATGAATTGTCAAAATTATGTGCTCCTCCAAACCCAAAGAACACACAAGACTGTGCTGAATTGCTGTCAGAAACTGTACAGCCAAGTCAACAACAGCATACAGGCTGCTGTATTTACCAGAAGTAAGCTCGGAGCTAGCCCCAGAAAAAAACTGTCTTGGTAGCATCTCAAATTAAACAGGATATACAAGAAAAGAAAAAAATTGCAAAACTCAGGAAGGGTAATTACCATGAAGATAAAAACTCTGTCATCAAAGTAAATAAGCAATTAAGAAGGCTAATTATGTCAAGCAAAGCTAACTTTGAGGTTGAGATCTTCCCAGATGAAAGATAGCCATAAGGCCTTCTACAGCTAGGTCAGAAATATCAAGGGCAGCACACAGCGATGTACTGAACTGGTGGTTAATGGTGCCACATTCACCAAGCCTGGTGATATAGCGAACAAATTCAGTTGTAACTGTACCCTCTCTCACCACACCCCACCCCATAATACCCTCTAACATAAACCCTCCAACTATAACTAGAAAACATGTACAGCTGTGCTCACTACAGCCAAGAACACTGCCTCAGTGGGCCCCGATGTCTCAGGATGCTTCCTGAATACTCTAAAATACAACTTATCAGGACCCATGGAGTCATTATTTAACTGTAGTATTAAAACAGGCTTTGCACCACGTGAATGGAGGACTGCAGCAGTCACTCCCTTCCTATGGGAGAACCTTCAACAGATCTAGAAACTACAGACCCATTAGTCTGACTACTCTTGTTTGCAAAGACATGAAAAGAATTTTCAAGGAAATTATCAACAAGGACAAAAAAGACCTCCAGACACTGGATCCATCCCAGTTTGGCTTTGTCAAAGGAATGTCATGCTCACTGAATCTGGTGGACTTCTTTGAAAAGGTTATGTAGGCAATGGATGAGTGCGTACCTGCCTGCATAGATCTGGCTAAGGTATGTGATACAATACCCCACGCGGGCATTGTCAACAAACTTACAAAACTAGGTATAAACCCCTTTATAACAAACTGGATAGCTAGCTGGCTTACTGATAGGACCCAGGAGGTTAGAATCGGTGAGGCCACCTCCACAAAGAGGTTGATCACCAGTGGAGTCCCCCAGTGTTCTGTGCTAGGCCCACTCCTCTTTAGCATCTACTTTTTGGATGTTGAAGCCTATATCAAAGGTCTCTGGCTAAACAAGTTTGCAGATAATTGCAAACTGGGAGCAGTCATTGAATCTGCCCAGGATGAGAACACTCTTCAGGAATACAGGCAACCGCTTGGTGCTAAAGCCATGGCTTAAAGCTCAATACCAAGAAATGCATTATAGTACCTTTTGGGAAATCTGCCACACTGGGTAACTACATCATCTATAAAACACACTTAAAAGTTGACTCACTAGTCAGAGATCTGGAAACTCGTATATAGAGAGTAGCCTAGCCTTCGATAAACATGTGTCCAAAGTTGTAAGAAAATACCATATTGATCAATATATAAGTGAGGGCATGGCATCTAGGTCCAAAGAGGTATCGTACCACTGTACTTGGCCCTCATCAGGCCCATCATAGAGTGTAATGCCCCCTTCAGTATGTACATGACTAGACACATGCAGAAACTGGAATATCCAAAAAGGTTCCTTACAAAAAGAATACAGGGTGTAAACACAATGTCCTACAGTGGTCACCTCAAAGCCCTGTCTCTTTACTTAGTATTATATAGATTTCTGAGAGGTGATCTTTGCCTTGCATACAAGGCATCCCTGGTCCCTGTTTTGATTAATCGTTTACACATCAACAAAACAAACTGTATCAGAACTACTAGATTAAAAGAGCTAAATTATGTTGGCAACATAAATAGGACATATTGGAGAGACAAATATTTGAGTCACATTTGGGCTGCACAGCTAGGCTTTTAAGGGCCCTAGTGGTTGTTGGCATAGTATACACCTATGAATCTCTGATTTTTGGAGTTTTATCAGTTCATCTCAATAAGTGTTTAGAGCTGCCTCCATTTTTTTCAAGCCTTTTGTTGTTTCAGTTGATATCCTCCTTCAGTGTTTAGTTAATCAGCTGCACATTTTATTTATTTATTTATTTACATTTGTTTACCAAGAAACTCCGACTGGACGCAGGTCCTTTTTCAGTGGATGCCCGGGCAGAAAAGCTCCACGTCATGATAAATAGAGAGACAAAGTTGCAGCAATAGTAAACAACATTACAGGTTGTTGGCTTTAATACAATAAGATATTGATTGTCAACAGTATATACAGTAAATATTGCAAGATAGTCTCTTTTCGTTTATAATATTAGTAAAGTTGTCAGACAAGATTTTAAAGTACGTAAAGACAACTAGCTAATTCTGACTGTGGTTAGAAGTGGCGGTAGTATAGTTGGGTTAAGAGTCTAGGTGGGGGGGGGTAAGGGGGGTGTTAGTCTGGATTAGAACAAGGACAAAGCCAGTGCAAATTTAAGTGGAATTTGAGCGCAGTCTTGGAAAGGCTGCTGGAAGGTAGAGTGGTTGTGGTAGGAGGTTCCATTGGCAAATGTAGCAATTTTGTTGTAACAAGCATCCAGCTTGTGTAGGTCTGCCTGTCCAAGATTGGCAAGTATGGGGGATACATTGAGTAGGGTGGAGATTAGCTGGGAATTGGCTATGGAGATTCTAGCCGCCTTGGTTAGGAATTGGCAGCTTCGATATAATGCACCAAATTTCTTGTGAACTTTTTTTATTGTGAGAGATATGTGGGTGTCAAATCTAAGTTTGTTGTCTATTTTCACACCGAGTAATTTTGTGTGTTCTGATGGAGAGATGATGGTATTATCTTTGGTGAGAATGTTGAAGTGGGGGGTGTTTTGGGTGGCTTCGGAAGGTTGGAACAGGAGAAGTTTTGTCTTACTTGGGTTGAGTAGAAGCTGAGCATTGAATAACTAGCTTTCTACAGAAGAGAATGATTCCTGTGTGATTTGTTGTAGTTCTGGTAGAATGGGGGCAGAGCAGATGAGAGTAGTCATCTGCTTACTGTATAAGAGATGCTTGTATGGTGCCAGCATGTAGGTTGTTAGTGAAAAGTGAGAATAGCAAAAGACCAAGGATAGATCCTTGGGGAACTCAGAGAGTAAATGGGAGGCGAGGTGATAGGTTATCATCCCAGATTACTGATTGCTGGCATCTGTGTAGATAGCTGTGGAACCAGTTGCAGGCTGATTGTGAGAAGGAGAGGTTGGAGTAGAGAGTAGTAGCTCATGCGATACCATGTCAAAGGCCTTTGAAAGATCTAGAAATACGGCAGTAGAGAAGAGTCCATTGTTTTTGTGATGAAGTACAGTGTTGGTGAAGGAGAGCAGAGTGGAGGTAGTGCTGTGATATGGCCTGAAACCATGTTGGGCTTTGGAGAGGAGATTATTAGCTAGGAGGTAGTTGGAGACCTTGGGTGTTGATACATTTTTCAAGTATCTTGGAGAGAGGGGAGAGGATAGCAATGGGGCATTAATTTGAGAGGTCGGTGGAGTGGGTGCCTTTGTGGAGGGGAATGATGTGGGATATTTTCCATATCGAGGGAACATAGCCTTCTGTTATGGAATGGTTGATTTAGAATTTAAATTGGGTAGGCTAGTGTATCAGCTGCAATTTTCAAGTATTCAGAGGGGAGGTTGTCAGCTGCGAGTTTGGTGGGTTTAAGTTTTGATAATAGTCTTTTTATATTGGAGGTAGGTACCGAGGTGAAGTAGAAAAGAGGAGTGGGGGTTTAGGGTTAGGAGTTGGGGAGGCTGTTGTAGGGAAGTGTTTGTTTAGAGATGTGATAGTTTCAGTGAAGTGTTTGTTGAAGTATTCAGCAATACTGCTGGAGGAAGGGGGGAATGGATGGCTGGGGGGTATCAACCTTCCCTGGGTGGAGGATAGTGTTAATAGTGGACCAGAATTGCTTAGGTTTGTGGTTGGTAGAGTTTAGGGTGGATTTATAGTAGAGGGATTTGTCTAATTTTATTTGCTTTCTGGCTTTATTGTGCAGTTCAAGGAAAGATTGCCTGTCTGAGTTATTTTTTGTTAGTTGCCAGTGCTCCCAGGCTTTATCTCTCTTTTTTTTCTCTAGATTACTGGAAGTCATGTCTTACACCAAAGCTGGAGCTTGTACTGCTTTTTTGCTGAACAGCTGCAGAATTCCTCCCAGTCAGTGTTTTTCTCATCACAATTTCTAGTTGATTTTCTTTCAGGCTGTTTCTTCTTTGCTGGCATCCAGACAGTTTACTTACTAACCAGTAAATTAATTTTACTCAAGCTGACAATATCACTAGCTCTTATTTCTCACTTTCTTTTTTCACACTGGGAGAGCTGAAATTAAGCTGCTGATCAGTGTGCATCCATCTTGGAAGTTACTGTCTGCTGCTTTGGAGCAGTTTGGTGTGTAAAGTGAAAACCCCCACTCTGGTCCCCATGGTACTGAGGCACCAAGCATCGGTGAATCACTTCTTGCCACTGATGTGTCTAATGTCACTCTACCCAGTGCCACTTTCCAGTCCTTCCAACATCAGTCCACAGTAGCCATCTTTTCTGATGTCTGCTCTACTGATAGTGATTTATCTAATGTCGCTATCTGCTACATTATGTCCCCCAATATCAACCAGCAAATTTTAGAGAATCTGTCATCAGCTCAACCGCAAATACTTGAGATATGAGATGGAATAGAGGGGAAATTAGGAACATCCCTACAGAGTAATTTATCATAAATGTGTGGAGTCCAAATGGTTATAACTAAGGAAATTATTCTTTGGAACTGGAGTATGGAATCTGAATTCCTTGGATATAATACAGCCTTACTAAATTTAGTGCTATTATCTGACAAAAAAGCATTTACTAGACTACAGAAATCAAAATCTAAACCAATTGTAATTGAATTACTGGATATCATAAAAGAGAAAATAACTGCAGGTAGGATGTTCAGAAAAGAGAAGAAGCAAATTGTATAGAAATAAATGAAATTTGTGGGAACAGTACTCTTATACTAATGCTCAACTGGAGGAGAGAGTCTGAAGGGAAGGCAAGAATTGAGCAATTTATGTAATGCTGGAGTGAATGATTGATACAAAGAAAACTTATATGTATATCACGTGAAAATAATGGAAATGTTACTATGGTTTCTTTTCTATTAATGCATGTGTACCTATGTCATTGTTTAAAAGTGTGAGGATTTAATAAAGATGTTTAAAGAAATAGCATTTTCAACAGTTGCATCTTTTTCTTAGGCACCATTTTGCCTTTTTATATTTTCACTTAAGGATACCTAGCTCCTCAACCTTTCAATCTTTATAAACTTTATAAGAGACTATCTAAATACTCAGACAGTAACAATTCTCTTAGGTACTTTAAGAAATGCTTATGTAAATCAAACCACTTGGAGCCAGAGGTGCATAACTCCTCCAAAGGATCATGAGGAGGAGGGGGCAAATTTCCCCCCATGACCCCAAATTCAGGGATCTGGCAGTTAGTGCAGAGAGAATTAAGGCTTGGTTTATCAAGTTCCATTTGCCTACCATGTTGAGTCTGAGCAAGTCACTTAACAAGACGATACTGTGGGATATTTTGGGAAATTGGACTAGTTTTCTCAAGGATCTCCTAAACCGTGTGCCTAGTAACTTAACTATGAACCTATGGTTGTTGCAGATGTGATGCATATGTGTGGCAAATGGCCTGCAGATCCCATTTTGTCTCTCCGGAGAGAATGCTGGAAATAAGCAGTTTCCTCAGTGTGGATCCCAGCAGGGTGATAGTGTCTGGCAGTCTCCATGATGTTGTGGTCAGCTCCAGGGTGGCCAGTGATATTCCTGACTACTTGCCGGACCATCTCTTACAGGAGATAGTTGAGGAGGTTCTCTCTCAATATTCCAGAGTCGGTAAAGATTTCCAAGACATTTAGACCGGAACAAAGTGTTGTACTGCTGACAACAGTGTCATGTCAAAACTGTCAGTTGTAAATGTGTATCATAAAATAGCTAAAGGAAACAAGTATGTGTCATTTGTAGATTGTAACTAACCGAACAAATGAACATAGTAACTAACCGAACAAATGAACATAGTAACTAACCGAACAAATGAACATAATTCATAGTGGTTATTCATAGATTAGTACTAAGCTAACTGCCCTTGCGAGCCATTTTAAGCCTAGCCAATTATCCCTTGTGAGACTCAAACCCTGCACCTTGTGTTTGTAAGGCAAACACCTTAACCATTAGGCCACCCTCCCACAAGTCTAACAAAAGAAATGACAATTGTGATATAATAAGATCATGCTTTCCTCTATAATTAAACGACAAATAGCATGATATAACAGTAAAGGATTATCTATGTAGTTTTACTATCTGGGAAGCAGTCAGCCTTTCAAAGCACATTAAAATACACTTAATTGTATTTAGGCAGTTACTAGATCTATATATTTTTTATTTATTTATTTATCCTTTGTTGACCAGGTTCATCCCACAAGGCTACTACCTCTTTTCAGGAGAGCCACAAGGTGGTATTTATACTACTAGGTGAAATTTGACCAGGACATCAGGGAACTTTCCCTTCTTGTTAGAAGAATGAGTAAGACTTGAGTGTGACATGCTGCGTCACACTTCTGCATGAGTGCATAGGCAGCTTGGAGAAGCAAGCATGAGTAGGGAGGCTGATAGTATTACAGCAGCTAATGGTTGCACATTGTTGGAAAATGATTCTATGTTGACGAATATGAAGGTACATGAGCCTTCAAGCACGAAGGGATGTGTGGAGGACTGCTGCGAAGTGTAGAACAGAAGGGTGGAAAAATTGAAAGCAGTCAATCTTTCACAAAGGGATAGGCAGAGTGGTCGAGCCTTCAGCACTGGAGAAGGAAAAGGCCAAACCTGTTTATCAAGGAGCGGCAGATTGCAGTATGAGGGTAATCAAACCCTCACAGGACTCAGATGGAATTTCAGCAATTTTATTTTTGCTGTAGAAATACAGGATAATAAGGATATTGTTATTACAACCCTTGAATAGGGAGGGTTATGGGATTATTTATTTAAAAATAAAACAGTGTAAGAAATGTCTCTCTGTTCAAGATTTTCAGTCCACATAACTCTAGTTAATCACTGTATATTAATCAGATCAGACAATAGTAGCAGAAGTAGCGAACTTAAACTCGTCTTAAGTAAAAAAATAAAAATATATAATTGTACAGAATTACTAAGTATTCAAAAGTAATCCAAGCAAGGCAAGGCAGTCTGTTTCCAGTTGAAAATCCTTTATTAAGTACACAGACAAGTGATCCACGTAAAACAAAAATAGTGTAATAGGTTCCTCACAAGCTTTCTAAATATTTGTACTTTTTATCAGGCAAGGGAGTGGTTTATTGTGCTGTAAAACTGTGTTATTTGTTCACATGTTAAATTTAAATCCCTTCCCCCATCACAGTGACATTTGAGCTGGTCCTGCCCTCCTTAGTAGCTGCCATAATAATATAACCCTTATGTACTTTAAATAAAATGTATAATGATGTGGTACCTCTTATTTAACAAGATTATTAAGTAGATTATCTAGTTTACTTATTTTTTTT
>NC_056747.1:1335285481-1335522981 GCF_019279795.1 Protopterus annectens
ACAAGAATAGTTTTGATTAACAGCATATTCAACATTTCAGCCGTTTGATATTTTCACATGTCGATAATGTGGTACAGATGCGTTATAGCATTTAGATTACAATGTTAACAGGTATAACAATTTTAAACATAACATCTTACAGTGCTAAAGATATAACAGTTTAAACATACACAGGATATATATAAGTAATCGACTGGCTACATTACTTAATAAATATTTGTAAGTAATTATAGTGAAATGTTTCGAAAAAGGAAAAGTAGGAGGCTGAGTAGATAGACGATAGAGAGATGTTAGCCCTTTCCTATGCAGTATTTACATGCAGATTAATTATGGGGTTGTTCTGAAAGAGCCATTTTTAAGTCCTAGAAGGGAAGCTTTACTACTTTAATCGGGAGGGAGTTTATTCCACATGGCAGGTCCTAGTCTAGAAAAGGCTGTTTCTCCTGTAGCTGTTTTAAAGGATGGTCTGTTCAGTGGCGTGTGTTTGGGTTGGGATTTTCTAAGGGAGTAAATTCCTTCTCCGATGGGGAGAAGTGTGTTAAAGGGGGGGGGGGGCTATAACCTTATATGTTATATTTTAAGTATTAAAGAGCTGGAAATTTTCAGTCACTGGGAGCCATTTTAGGTTCTGTAGAACTAGACAATGATGAGTGTGAGTGTGAGTAAGAAGGGCAGATCTGCAGTTTTTGTTTTCAGCAGTTTGCATTGTTTGTGCGTTGCAAGAAGAGTGCAGACTCTGGAGAGGTGGACCACATTCTAGCTTAGGGTAAAGAACATTATTAGCCACTTTGATTTAATTCAAACTGAAAAAGATTAAGAGGACAAAATGGCTGGCTGTGAAGACTTCAGAAGTGGCTGAGGAAGAAAGGTGAGCAAAAGAATAATGGAGATAGCATAGGAAAAACATGCTAATATCAAACTCAGTGCAGAGTTTTGCAAAATAAGAGATATGGAAGTGTATTTGAATGAGCACTGCACATTTATTGGGAAAATCACAGATGAATGTGAAAGACGAGATCTGTTCGAGACGATTGATGCTATTAAGGAAAACTTCTACGTAAAAGTAGGCATGATAAAGGATAAAGATGGGAGGGACCTAAGAAAAGTTAAAGATCATAAGAAGAGCTAGCAGGAATATGTTGAAAAGTTGTATAAGAAAGACCCGGACTTCATGGATACATACAAAGGTATGTTCTCTGACCTAGAGACAGATATCCTGAAGAATGAAGTTAAATGAGACCTATAAAGCTTTGCTAATTACAAATGTACAAGAAGTGCTGGGTTCCAGCTGAATTGTTTAACTCCTGCAAAAAATGTTGTTATAGTGCTGCTTGGAATGTGCTTTAATATTTGGAAAGCATAATAGTGGCTATTAGATTGGGAAAGATACATTTATATTCCAGTCCCAAAAAATGACAATGTTAGAGTTCTCAAATTATCAAGTAATAGCACTTGAATAGCAGTTGTTTCATATGCTGACAAGGTGATACTCAAGATCATGTAAGTTGAACTCCATTGGTATATGGACTGAGAACTGATAGATGGGAACCCACAATGTGAAAGTAGCAGACTCCTTTAGGACTGCCAACCAGTCACGAATGGAGTCCCACAGGGATCGATCCTTGGTTCTCTCCTGTTTGGCATCTACGTCTCAGAAGTCCGGGCCAACACGAAGGGACTCTGGCTGACCAAGTTCACAGACGACTGCAAACTGGAAGCCATTATTAACTCCCCAAGTGATGTAGACATACTACAGAAAGGCCTCACTAAGACCAATGACAGGTGTCAAAACCATGGCCTTAAGCTTAATGCCAAAAAATGCGTTGTCATCCCCTTTGGGAAAAACTCTGTTCCCACTAATTACCACATCAGTGGGAGCCCACTGAACACTGAAGGCGTTATAAGAGATCTGGGGACATAGGTTGACAGCAACCTCTCCTTTGACCGCCACATTGCCACTGTGGTCAGAAAGTCCTTCTGTGTGGCACATCTCATTACCAAGAGTTTTGCATCAAGTAAGAAAGAGGTCATCATCTCTCTCTCTACTCTTCCCTTATTAGGCCAATCGAGTATAATGCCCCATTTGGCATTTACCTCACTAGACATGTGCAACAACTGGAAAGGCCACAAAAGTACCTCACGAAGAGGATCCTAGGCCTTAAACACATGTCCTACACAGACCGACTCAAAAAAATTCCAGCTATTCTCTGTCTCATATCGTCTCCTAAGAGGCGATCTCTGCTCGACTTACAAAGTCATGTCTGACCCAACTCTGTTAGAAATGCAACATCTAAAGAAATCCCAATCCCTCCGCACCACATGCTCCAGAGACCTCAGCCTCATTACCGCAATCAAAAAAACATGCCGGAGGGACAGGTTCATAACCCAGAGACTGCCCATGCTATGGAATAGACTTCCCATACATGTCAAGCAGAGCACCTCACTGGTCCTCTTCAAAAGAAATCTTGATGAGTGAATGGGAAATGGAAAGTTCACCCTGGGGATCACTCCAGTGGCACTCTCTGATAGAGACACTGGGAACTAACGTCGGGCGGCACAATGCCGGGAAACTTCTATGGGCTAGGCTTGTAAAGGCTCCAGGGCCATTAGCCTAGTACACACCTGTGATGCTATGTACAGGTTGGATTAACAAAGGGCATAAGTGCTAGAGATCAAGTTGGATCATAAAGAAAAGGAGTTCCAGAAAAGTATTTACCTCTGCTTCACTGATCATGCTAAAGCCTTTGATTGTATCAACCATAATAATGACAAGTCCATAGAGAAATGGGGATACCAGATCCCCTTATTTGCATTATGAGGAATTTGTATGCAGAAGAAGAAGTTGGAACCAAATATGTAATAACTGATTAGATCAAGACTGACAAAAGATTAGGACAAAGATGTGCATTGCCACCCACTTTTTTTCAGTTTCTATGCTGACTATGTCATGCAAAATGCTGGGTTAGCTGAATTAGTTGCCGGAATCAAAATTGCTTGGAGAATATTACTCGGATATGCAGATAATATCACTGTGATTGCTGAAATAAGAAAGTTATGAAGAGCTCCTCACTGAAGGGAATAGAAAAAAATGTAAAATATTGCTTATTACGCAATGTCAATTAAAAAAAAAACATATCAGTTCTTTGTAAATATGTGATGAAGTGGACACTATGACAGATTTTATTTCCCTGGACTCAAAGATATCAGTAGGTGGTGATTGCAACCATGAAATTTAAAGACACTTATTAGAAGGAAAGCTGTGACAAATCTGGACAATATTTTAAAGAGCAACAACATCACATTGTCAACAGAATCCATGTAGTTAAAGTTGGGTTTTTCCAGAAGTAGCATGAATCTGTGAGAGTTGGATTAAAAGTCAGACTACGTTGTAGAAAATCAGTGCTTTTGGAATTGGACTGGAGAAAGCTTTTGAGAATTCCTTGGACTTCAAGAAGAATGTCAGTCATTACTTAAAAAAATAAAAAAATAAATCCAGCCTGCTCACTGAGGGGCTTGAAAATAAGCCTAAAACTCAATACTTTGCCACAGAAGTCGATTGATAGACACTGATAGTGGGGAAGAGCAAAGAGAAAATAAGTGAGTGGCAGAGGTTAAGCTGGGTATGCAGCTGTAGTGAAGTCAGGAATACTGTTTGGCAAGAAGTTTAGCATGCCAGCCCTGTCTGCCAACTGTCACAATTCCTCGAGGTGATGGAGTCAGATTCAACTAAACAAAAAATAACTATATGTGTGACAAGGGTGGGGAACAGAAAACCTCTTCGCCATAGAGTATACTAAAAAAAATAATGTACAAGTGTTATTCTAAACAATGTAAAGAAAACATACAATAAAATTGTGGTAATGTTTCTGAACTGAATGGAGTTCTGGTTATATATTCTTAGTTCATGCCAATTCAGTGTTAATTACAGTGGCAGACTGTTGATTTTTGCAATCTCCAGATATATTAAAAATATTTAACTGTAACCATGGTGACATCACTAAACTAGATTCAAGTGGTAAAAATTATGTTTCTGTATGTGCTGAGAGAGGCCATTTTATTTTAAAAGCTCACTTATTTCTTGGGAAATAAAAGTGAGCTCTCAGGAGACAGTTTCAAGATACTTTTGTTACATATATTTGCATTTTATTTAGTACTTTGCTAAGCTCATTACATTATAATTTGTTGCTGCATGCTGTTAGTTCCTGAAGATTTTGAAATACTTTCAAATATGCAGCTTTTGAAATATTTTCTTTTAGAAGTTAACATTGCCTCAGTACAGACTTGCTAGACTTTTTTCTGTAAAAAATTAACAAAAATGTGTACTTATACTTCTGCATTTCCTTTCGTCTCAAAACAAAAGTGAATTTTCTCAAACTTTCATAGCAGTGTGTTGGGGCACATTACACCACTGGATGGCACCAGTGACACAAACTATTATCTGTAGTTGACAGGCATTTAGCCCAGTACCTTTTAAAGTCCTTTAAAAACCTCCTAATACATAAATCTATTAATTTTCTCTCTTACATGTTTTTATTTCAGTATCACTCCCACAACATTTTTCTCATTTAGTCTGTTTCTGTAAAGTTAAACCTGTATCTTCTTTTCCTGTTTATAGAGAGCATTGAATCCTTTATATTCTAATGTTTGTGAATTGCAGTGGAATCCTTTCTCTCGAAATTGCTTCCATGGTCTGCATTTATGATTTTAAAATGGTTATTATTCTTAACCTTAGCCATACAAAAGTGGCTGCATGAGCATATTGTTAAAAAGATATGTGCTGTGCGTAAAGCTTATTGTATGCATAATCTTATCATATGCAACATAAGGCAGCGAGGATGTAAGTTCCTAGCTTAAATGGTTTACATATAGTGATAAATTTGCAGACACCACAGTGGACACAGTCATCACATTCCTTTACAGGTAGCTGGGTTTTCTGTCCAAATTATGGTTCAAGTATTTTATCACAAAGTGTTTTCCCCATTCCATTATGTCCTATAATTTCGCTTACACCTGTATGTGTATGGAGAAGATGTTTTGTACAGTGTGCGCTGTTGTTACAAAAAGTAAGCCAGTTAGAGATATGGTTTAAGGAATAATGAGACCAGTCCTGAGACTCTGCATAGCTGTGCCATGTTGGTCATGTCCAGATGTACTTTACTGAGAAGACGACCCAATTTCTTCTCAGTGCTTTGTCTGATGCAGATGGATGGAGCTCTTCTTAAAGCTGAGGTGACTCGGGTTTTATTAGTGGCCCAGGCACTGGAGAACCGAGTAACAGTGTGAGGAGAATGATGACATATATGTCTACTTGCCTCTCTCCAGAGGAAGGATGCGCAGACATGTTGCACAAGCCATACATCATGGTTCCATGTAGAGACTAAGAACTGGTGATAGTGTTAGGATGGAAGAGACAGTTGAGTGGTCATCACCATGGAGGGAGTACATCCTTGCCTCGGTGCTCATGAATACACCAACTCTTCAGTATCTTCCAGAACACAGGGGAGGTGTTAGGGCATAGGACACAAATACCTCAGCTATCCATAGTATGAAGGCCTTCAGTTTCTTTTCCATTCTTTAATGCACTGACACTCCACAACCCCCTCTTGAGCCTGTTTGCTTCCTCCAGTGGATGACTCTTCCAGTGAAGGGTCATGACTAGGCGTTGCTAAATGCATGATGCAGAATGGAGGCCAGAGGAATATGGAGCAAGTCAAAAGGAGTCTGAATTCACTGGTAAACTGGAACAAGTGTACAAACAAGTTGCTCTCTGTACACTAGATGCAGATGTTACCCTGCACTATTTGGCCAAGCTAGTGGTAAACTAATTTGGTCACAGGACATAAATGCCTAACAGACCACAGAATAATACAAGATAATGGTGAGAACAAAGGGAAAGCTATAGGAGACACACATTCTGACATGGTGTGGTAAGACTGGCACATGCTATATCGTAAACCTTAATTTCTAATATCCCTTCTCTTGGGTCTCGCCATCCTTGGCACACAAGATGACATCTATGCTGGAGTCCTGCATTTCACAGAAATGTGCCAGTACCTATGAGTTAGGGTGTGGTCTGTACAGATGCTATGACATTTTCATGACGTCATTAATTTCCACAGATATCTTTGACACAGCTGTGGTAAAGCCCTCAGGATGGCAACATTCTGTCAGCCAGTGATGCACTAGTATCACAGCAGTATAGTAAATGGTCTTGTAGCTCAGCGGTTAGGGCACTTGCTTTGTAAAACATGGGTCATATGTTCATTTAATCAAGGCCTCTATAGAATATGTGAGCAGGTGCAGTTCAGTCTGGCAGTGCAGATAAATATGGCCATGATTTGTTAAAGAACTGTTTTCCTGTGGTCCAGGGTTTGATTCCATCAGCCCCCACTTGCCTATTGCTCAACTTTGAGCAAGTCACGTAACCATACCATTCTTTGGGACATTTGAGAAATTGGGCTGGGTTTCTCAGTGGTCTCCAGAACTGAATGCATAGTAACTACCTACAAACATATGAACCTGTGCATGTCAGTGCAATTGCTGTACCCTTGCCTTAACTATGTTTCATCAACATATGTACAGCTGCAGAGAGCCATTAGCATGCAGGCATGTCATCTGCAGTGACCATAGGGACATCCATAGTAATGGGCAAATATGAAAGATTTCACCTCCTTTGCCCCATGCAGGGATGATGAGGTTATTGTACAGTCTTGGCTGTGACTGTGGCAGTTGTTGCTAGGAGCATCCCTAGAATTGCCTGCACATATATTATTGATATAAGTGACCCTGATAATGCAAATGTTAGGGTATCACTAAGAACAGTGGGTTTTGATATACAGTACATAAAGAACCACACATTAAGGACACAGACATTTTCCAGCATCCTATGGAGACGATAGTAGATGTTGGCGGGCAGAGTCTGCAGCATTCTGCCTTAGTGTGTCCTTGTTTGCTACACTCACCACACATCTAGAGTGTGCTGCTGAAGGTGTCACCGTAGCAGAAGGGGCATGTTAGTTTGGATGTTAACACCACAAGAGGAGCACCCTGCTGTGGATGTCACCACAGCAAAAGGAGTGTGCCTCTGGATGGCAATATAGCAGGAACACTCAGCTACTTTGGGTGTCACCACATCAAGAGAAGCATACCAATGTGGGTGCCTCCCCAGCTGGAGGAGCATATCTCTGTGGATGCAATGACTTTCCAGGGTATAAACCACATTAATCAGATGGTGGGTAGTCACATTCTGGATGTTCTTCATGAACTGCATGTTAAGATTGGATTCCTGTAGATGACTAATGCTGATAACGATTGTCTAATAGTTGCAGAGGTAGACTGCAGTTAAACTTTGTCTGCAGCGTGAAGTCTGTGACCTTGTGGAAATTATACATGATGGGCCAGCAGTCATCCTTAGTGATGCCCGTTTCCAAGCCATGCTCCTATGCCACTGGGTGCAGATGCATCCCCTGCAGTGCAGCTCCCTGCCTCGCCATGCTCACAACCACTGTGGGCACACCACTTCCATGAGAATAGAGCTATCCATATGGATTAGCAGTCCCTTCCCCATACATTCTAGGTGGTATATCCTGTTAGACCCAGACCCATATCAAGATACATTGGGAAGAGTGCTCATCAGCCTGTGGTCTGTGACAAGGGTGAGCCTATGTTGTGAGGAAGGATCCTGAATTCATTTTTGGCAATGCATCAGAGGTTGCCGCACCTAACAGAATGTCACATTCATAGTGCACAGTGATATTCCTTGCAAAGTGTTACTACCAGCTGTGTGTCCTAGTGATGATCATGTGATCCTTGACAATGTTTGCACATGCCCATCTGTTTCACAATACATATGCTCAACTGCAGTTGCACATCTATTGTCACATCTGTTGTGTGTGTATATGTTCTGTCAACCAAAAAGGGGCTGGATAAGTTCTGCTTATCTTTATAGCCCACATCTGTGGTTTTAGATGGCCTGATTGTCAAGGTGATGTCAAGCTTCATCCACCTCTGTCCTGGGTGTCATCACAGGTGTTAATAGTGAGTTCTGGAGCAGGTAACAAGCATCACCTTCGAGGCAATCATGTGGAATGACACCAATCTGCACAGCATAGAACAGGATTTGTCCATGTCAGTTTATCTAGATATGCACATCTTCTAAGTTTGTTGTACACATGGAAATGCAGTTACAGTCAAAAGCACTGATTCTGCTTTGTATTCCAGCCTGTGTGGGAAAGTCTGTCATCAGTTGTGTCAACTCAACCTGGGAGAAAAGACGTGGATGTGCTCCTGTACATGTGCCATCATGATGTCCAGAAAATAGTGAAGCATGAGACTGGATGAGGTCCTGCAGGCCTTAAAATATCCATATTACTAGTACTGACACTATAGTGTGCACACTTGTCTGCAGACATAGTCATATGTCACATAGCCAGCTCAAGGTGGTGGCATCCATCCGATCCAAGTCTACACTGTCTTACCTGCTTTGGGCAGTGTACAGCAGGCATATTCTGTATACTAGTTTGTCTACTATGCACTTGTGTAGATAAAGTAAATATTTCAATATAAACCAAACATTAGTCTCTCTTAATGCTTAAGGTGCGCACACTACCATGTTGCCCCAATCTTTGTAAATATTGCTTCAGAAGTGGTATTTTCTCAGTGAATGGGGTGGTGTATAAAGAAAGAAAAGTAAGTGCTTGTGCCCTTCAGGAGTCTCTCATGAGAGCCAAGTTCTTCATTTGTTTATTTTGGTTTTCAAAATGGATACAGAGAAGTCCAGTTGTGTAAGAACTTACCATATCAGTAGATGTCCTACAAATCAGTGTTGAAGTATTCCAAACTGTTGGGTAATCTTACCAAATACCCTGCACGTCTGGCCGGGGTACCAAAGTGGAGCCATACATCTGACACTTGACCTAAGCCCAAGGGCATAAGGTACATAAGAGGACATATGAGCGTCAAAACATTAGATGATTTAAAGGCCAGAAGACCTGGGGACACCCGAGGATAGAAGATAGGCAAAGGTCAGCTAACAGGGTAGAAGGCAGAGAATGGCTCTCCCTTGTTCCATGAGAGGTAGGACAAAACCTACTTGAAGACGATCAATGGGGATGGAAATGTGGGAAAGAATACAGCAGTAGTGATCAGCAAGACGTCTACTGTTACAACAGTTGTGTTAAGAACTTACTGTATGTCCTTTCTGAGGTCACTATTATAGTGATCCAAACTGGTGGGTGATTCCCAAAGGTTAGTGAGGTTGGTAAGGGTGGATGGATCAAGAATAGAGGAACTGTCATTTAGAGATAACAGAGAGATAGAATACATATGACAAAGGAGGCTCTGGACCTAGAGAAAACATCAGCCCTATAGTGCTTGGTATGTACAGAAAACCAAGTTGCTGCTTCTAGGGTGGCTTTGGAATCGAAAACTTTGTAAAAAGCTCTATTGGAGGCAACTGTTCATAGGCAAGTACTAGGACCTTGTGGGCCATTTTAAGCCTTGCCAATTTCCCTTTCAAAGGTGAGAATCAAATCTTCTACCTTGTGTCTTTGAGGTAAACACCTTAACCATTATACCAACCCCCAACTGTGCTCTAGTTGAGTGAGCTTTTACAGAGGAAGGTAAAGATTTCCCATGGTGGGTGTAGTAAAAGGAAATAGATTTAGAAATCCAGTTGGCAATAGTTTTGTTTAAAGATGGGATTTTCCATCTTGGTTTTCTGGAATGAAACAAACAGTTTGTCCATTTTGCGAATGGGCTTGGTTTTACTGAAATAAAATCTGAGCTACCTGTCTACATCCAGAGAATGGTGCATTTGTTCACCCTTGTTCTGAGGATTAGGGAAAAAATGGAACATTGATTCCTTGATTGAGAGAGAACTCATGTGACCGCCTTAGGCATAAAAGTAGTATTGACCTTCAGAGAGACCTTGTCCTTGTATGATAAGGAAAAGGGGTAATGCTATGGGGCTTGCAGCTCAAACTCTTATAGTTTGAAGTAAAGCTACTAGAAGGATGATTTTTCACATACTAAATTTTGAGAGAAGCAGAAGCCGCTGATTCAAGGGGAGGTAGAGTGAGCTTTTCTAGTACAAAGTTAAAGTCCCAGGAAGGGGGAATAACTTTCCTAACTGGTTTTAAATGAAGGACACCTTTAAGAAGCTACTTTACCTCAAGCTTGGAAGGTAGGGGGGGGAGGGTCTAGAGGCAAGTATGCCCAGATGGCCGATGAGTGCCTTAATTGAGGAGTAGGTAGCAGCTCACACAAGCACAGAGGATAGAAGGAACCCAGTTTGTATTGGGTCCTATTTTCTAGCACAAAACCAGGCAGAACATCTTTCTAAGATGGATATATAAGACTTTTAGTGGTAGGTTTCCTTGTCTCCTGAAGAACCTGGAGGAAGTCCTCAGAAAATTGGTGTGTGAAAGGGATCAGAATCCTATCGTATATAATGTCAGACTGAGGGATGATAATTGGGATGAAGTAAAGAGCCCTTATGTTGCCACCAACAAGTCCACTCTGTGGGGTAACTTGTGGTGACTGGGTGAAGTATAGAGCCCTTGTATTGAATCAGCAAGCCCACTCTGTGGAGTAACTTGTGGTGATGACCCCTGGCTAGGTGGTAGAGAAGGGGAAGCAGTGCTGCCTGGGCCAAAAGAGAATCACCAGAATTAATTTTTTGGTTTGTTGCTCTGAATCTTTAACAAGACCTTGGGGAGTAGAGACACAGGGTGAAGGCATAAAAAAAAACTCCCATCCCAAGGAAAGGACATGTAATTGTCCTGCATGCTTGAGGGCACCAAGGAAAGGACATGTCAACTGTCCTGCATGCCTGAGGACAAATATCCCTTGAGCAAAACAGTTGTAGTTGCCTGTTGTGAAGGGAGGCAAATACTCCTGTCTGAGGAATATCCCATTTGTGGACCATATCTAGGAAGACCTTGGTTCAGCATCAGTTTGTGAAGGTCTTCCCTTGATCTGCTTACAAAGTCTGCCAGGACATTGTCCTGAGAGGAAATGTAAACTGCTTGGGAGGGACATGTTTGCTTTTATGGCCTGTTCCCATGCTAGAAGAGCTAATCTGCATAGCTTATAAGACTTTGTCCCTCCCCATCACACCTGTTTGTTTATGTACCACACGAGTGTAGTGTTGTCTGCAAAATTCCTTAGGGGGATCTGGAGACAGCGTGTGATGAAAAATCTACAGGGCCTGAATTAGTGCACCCATTTCCTTCAGGCTGTGTTCTGTCCTCTGATTTGGTCGCTACTGCCCCTAGACATACTGCCCCTGGACACTTAAGGAGCTCAACCATGCCCTCAAGTCTATGTCTGAGGCATCTGTGTGCAGATCCTGGTAGGGTATCTGCAACTTGAAAGGAAGGCCTGGGCTGAGGTTTACCTGTAATGTCCACCACTGCAATCCTTTCTTTAGAAAGGGAAGGAGTGAAATCTGAGTGCCCAGAGGATGGCAGTTCTGAATCCAGATAGATTTCTGGTACCACTGAATCTTTCTCCTATGGAGTTTTGCAAAAAGTTTATGGTTGCAGCCATAAATCCCAGGGTCATGAGAAGTTCCCATGCAGTGCAAGACTGAAGAGACAGGAGAGATTTAAAGCAAGTTGGAGAGAGCTTGTACCTACCCTTGTAGAAGGAAGGCCTGCCTGCTTGAGGTACATGTCCAGTCCGCAGCCCAGAAAGAGCATACTTTGGGTAGGATTCAGTGTGGAATTTTAAGTTTATTGTGAACCCCAGCCTCTGTAGGAGGGAGGTAGAGAATTTGAGATACTGTAGAAAAATCTGCTGAGATGGTGTCTGTATTAATAGATCATCTACATATAGGAATAGCTGAATTCTCTGTGTTCTTTAAAAGGCAATGACTAGTGCCAAGCACTTTTGTAAATACCTTGGGGACTGTAGACAATCCAAAGGGTAAATCGGAGAACTGAAAGTGTAATGATCGAGCTGAAAATCTTAGACATTTCCTGAAAGAAGGGTGAATGGGGATGTGGAGATGGACATCCTTGAGGTTTAAAGATACCGGAAGTCTGTAGTGACAATATTTTGAAATAGGACCATTAGAAAGGTATTGCGAAAGGACAAATCCAGTATATAGGTCTCCAGTCTCCTTTTCTGGGTACTAGAAAAAGTCTGGCATAAAGCCTTTTTCCTATGAACTGTTGTGGAATAGGTTCTACTGCACATTTTTTGTGCAGGGCTTGTAGGATAGGAGGTCATTAGTTTACCTAACTGGGAAGATGTGGTGGAATCATCTTCCAAGTCGTCTTGTAACCCTTCTGGATAACGGAAAGGACCCATTTGTTTGAAGTTATGAGCTGCCAGGTCAAAAGAGCTGAGGTCACCCTTTTTGACAGAGGGAGGGATGGCCTAGTGGGTGGCAGGAGGCAGAAAATAGGCTGATTTGTCTGGATAGGGAGGCCTCCCAGATTTAGAATCTCTGTCGGGTTTATCTTGAAATCTCTTTTTAGGTATTTTCTTATCCTTCTGTGGATTCTTGAGAGAAGGAGGAGGGCTTAGCTGGGTAGTTTGTTTGATACCTGGGGATAGAAGTAAGGAGAATTTGTCTGCAATCCTTCATGCTAAGGCTTTAAACAAGATTGCTGCTTCAGGGACAAATAATCTAGGAGCTTAGCTGTAATGTCCTCAAATAAGGACTGTGAATGAAGCCACAAGTACCGTCTAATGACAGATCCAGTAGCAGCTGCTCTAGTTGCTTCCACTGCATCATAACTACACTTGTATGCATAGCTACCTGGGAAGCTTGAGGCTCTACAGGCAGTCTGCTGGTTAATCTTGGGTACTTCCAGAGAAGACAGAGTTCTGTTCAAATTAGCCAGAATAGATAGCAAATATCTTATCTGGAGTCTGGTCATTCACAGCTCTGAAAGCCAGAGTGGAAGAGGTGTATACCTTTTTTCCCCATACCTGCCTATTGCCCTGCTATCTTTGTCTGAGTGAGGAGAATTTGCATCAGGTAGAAAGAAGTAGTAGTTTAGATGGCTTGTTCATAGAAACAGAAAAAGCAGAGGTATCTGCCAAAGGATTCTTATAAAAGGAAGTACAGTTGAAGTAACATCTTACTGTAACAGTATATGTCTTCTTCACTGTTGCAGTATTCATAACCGAAGGGATCTCCTGCCAAGGATAGCCCAATGTTCAGCCAGTATACCAAAGTCTTTAGTACTTAGAGGCAGTGCATGTCACATGTATGACATAAAGGTGACATATGCAAGGCATAGGGAATAAAGGTGGCATACAGGTGCACAGAACTGACAAAGACCCAGGAGGAACAGAATATCCCTAGGGACAAGGAAGAACATGTGCATTCATAACGAAAAAAGGGAGAAGAGCCCCTTGGACAGGAGGGCAAGAAAGAGCAGGCTAGAGCAGAGGGGGCAGAAGAGAGGGTGAGCATAATGCAGCAGTGAAGAGGAGGACATCTACTGTTATGGTAAGATTTTACACAACTGCACTGTGTCCTTCCATACTACTACTGTAGTATTTATAACCTAAACAAACCATCTCCATGTTTTCCAACTATTTGTGTCACTTGTTTGTGTGCTTCTATTAAAGAAGATTTGACTTCAGCTAGCTTGTGCTTCCCTACTTTCATTAGTGGATGTATATTTTGGAAAGTTTTTAAAGAAAGTATTTCTACCACCTGTTGTTAGGTGGGATATTCACAGTATGTTTTTTATTAGGTGCCTGAACTCGAAGGATCTCCAAGGAATCTTAGATCTTCCACACAGAGAAGTTTCCTCATTATTTGTTAGTATTCATAACCTAAGGGAATGCACAAAAGCTCAAGAGGAAACTTGGGAGGAGGATGGCAGAGAAGAGCCTTACCAGAAACCCATACAGGATGGTCCTGGCAAAGTCAACTCTAGCCCTGGAAATAACTTCCAACTTGTAATGCTCAGTGAAAGTATGAATAGAAGACCAAGTAACAGCCTGGGGGATGCAAATTGTATCCAGCCCATTGAAAAGGTACGAGAGGAGGCAACAGCCTTGGTAGAATGAGCCTTTACTTATGAGGAAAGACGGTTACCATGAAAATAATAGCAAAAAGCTATTGGAGCATTTCTCCCCGGGCCTCCACTGAAAATGGACCTATGTCCAGTCGGACACTCCCGGTCAACAAATATAAATAAATAAACAAACAGAAATGGCTTTAGAAATCCACAAAGAGATAGTTTGCTTAGAAACAGCTAAACCCAAAGACCTGGGATAAAGAGAAACAAAAAGCTGCTCAGATTTGTGAATAACTTCAGATTTATCCAAATAATATCTGAGCTTGTCTATACAGATCAGAGATTTAAAGAACATTCTCACTGGCAGACTGCAGTGAAGGTTAAAAAAGAAGGCAGATGAATAGACTGATTAAAGGGCAACTCATTGACCAACTTGGGCATAAAAGAAGCGTTGTTATGAAGACGGATCCCCTACACAACGCCAAAAACCATATGGCCGACACCATATGATCGACATTCATAATGCTGACATTGTGAGAGGTCTATAGAAAAGGAAAATAAAATTTCCTTTCAACTGTTAGCAGGGGGGCTATGCCTCCCTGCACCCCCCGTGGGGGACTCTGCCCCCCACACCCCCGTAACTTTAATATACCAACTCAGAGATTGCACTACAGTGCAGGAATGGAAATCTTTCCATTCCGCACTATAGTGAGATGCCGGTTCTGCATTGTCGGCATTCTGAATGTCGACCATATAGTGTCGGCCATATGGTTGTCGGCATTCTGGAATACCCGAAGAGACACCCTGTCTCCATGGAAAACTAAAAAAGGAGGAACAACCATGAGAGCCTGAAGTTCAGACACCCTCTTGGCCAAAGAGAGAGCCAAAAGAAGAAAAGTCTTCCAAGTACAATGTTGTAAGGAAGCTGAAGCAGCTGACTCAAAAGCAGCCTGGGTCAAGTTTTCAAGAACAAAGTTAAGGTCCCAAGAAGGCAGAATAGGCTTCTTGAGAGGCTCGATATGAAGGATGTCCTTAAATTGTTTGTTCTCAAATCTAGAGGCAGAGGAAGAGCCAAGGGCAGATAAACAGAAATTGCTGACAGTTGAGCATTAACTGAAGAATATGCCAAGATGGAGCAGATCAAACAAATAAGAAGGAAACTGAGAAACCTCCACAAATAAGTGATCCTGATGGCAAGAGAGGTACCAGAAAGAAAATCTTTTCCATTTGGACAAATATGATTTCCTGGTAGTGAGCTTCCTGGCCTCCTGCAGGACCCAAAGCACATTCTCAGAAAAGAGACACTTAATAGGGATCAAAACCCTATCACCCACAGCATCAGCTGAAGAATAGACAAGTGAGGATAGATAAGAGAGCTTATCTTGTGCGAGAAGGTCCACCTGGTGAGATAACTTGTGGTGAGTGCCCATGGCCAAGTGAGAAAGACAGGGGAACCAGTGCTGTCTGGGTCAAAAGAGAATCACTAGCAAGATTTTGTGAGAGCCCTGCCTGATCTTGTGCAAGACTTGTGGTAACAGGAAGTGGAGGTAAGGTTTATCGAAACATCCCCTTCAAACGAAAAGAAAGGGAATCTACTCTCCAAGTGAGAGGACTTGGGACTCTAGAACAGAATAGAGGAAGTTGTTTCAGAGGGGAGGCAAAAAGATCTACCTGAGGGAATACCCCAATGATGGACAATGTCCAGAAACACAACTCGGCTTGTTTGCTGGACATGCTCAGAGTCTGCCACTAGATTATGCTCCATTTGAATGTAAACAGTCTGAAGAGTTGCCTCATACAGGACACTAAGAGCCCAGACCTAAGGAGCTAGTCTGCAAAGAAGATAGGACTTTGTACCCCCTTGCTTGCTGACATACCACATCACTGTGGTGTTGTCTGAAAATTTTGAGGGGCCCAGGATGAAAGAGGGAATGAAAAGCCTGAAGAGCAAGAAGCAGAGCCCTTATCTCCTTTATATTGATGTGGTCCAAGCTATGATGAAGAGGACAGAGACTCTGAACCTTGAAAGAGCTGAAGGATAGCCCCATCGCCTGCCTGAGGCATCTAGAAAGAGCTCTAGAGTCTGGACTGGAGCCTGGAAAGGAAGCTTCGGGTTGAGAGAATGTTGATGAATCCAACACTGAAGTTCGTGCTTGAGACAAGGAAGGAAGAAAGGGGACTGAAAAGTCCAGGGGGTGGCAATGTTGGAGCCCCACTGACTTGAGGTACCACTGTAGCTTTCTCATGTGGAGCTCGGCCAGAGGGAACATGGGAATGGTGGAAGCCATGAACCTGAGGAAGTCCTTGGTCGTGACTGAAGACAGATGAAGAAGAGACTGGAAAAAGGTAGCAAGGGGCAGGGCCTTGAGGGCAGGCAGAGATACCAGAATGTGATGATTTGAAGCCTGTAACCAAGGAAAATATGATCCTGATAAGGGGTTGTAGCCGATTTTCAGAAGTTTATGGTGAACCCCAGACTCTGCAACAGAGAAATAGTAAACTGGAGATCCTGAAGCAGAGCATCACGGGAAGAAGCTTGAATGAGCAAGTCACTCAGATGGGGAAAAATCTGAAGTCCTGTCATCCTGCAAAAGGCAGTGGCAGGAGCGAGGCATTTTGTAAATACCCTTGGGGCAGTAGAGAAGCCAATGGGCAAAGCGGAGAACTGAAAATGCAAGGAAGAAACAGAAAAATGTAAAAGATTTCCTGAAAAGGGGATTGATGGATAGGGAAATGAAGTTAGGCATCCTTGAGATCCAGAGTGATGAGATCCAGAGTGAACAGAAAGGCCTGAGATAGAAGAAAGGGAAAAAGAGTCTGAAGAGACACCATTCAAAAGGAAGGAATCTTGAGAAAGGTGTTGAGGTAGGAAAGGTCCAGAATTGGTTTCCAAGTGCCCTCCTTTCTGGGAGCCAAAAACATTCTTGAATAAAAATCCCTCCCTACCTAGGCAGAAGGCACAGATTGAATGGGGCCTTGGACCAAAACAGAATGGAGCATCTCTGGGAAAAGAAGTTATTCCCAAGGAGGTTGAGCGATGCCCAAAAAGAAAGGAATTGATTTCCAAATCATGAAATATCCCTGGCAGATGGATAGAACTCAAGAATCTGTTGTGATCTTTAACCAGGTTGGTTGAGACAGGAAAAGACAGATGGACACGGGAACGTAACTGAGGGAAAGAGGGGAAGCAAATTTTCAAATGGAACCTGGCTTATCCTGAAAAGCAGGTTTATGGGAGGTAGGAGTTTGAGTGAACTTAGCAGGAGGCACATGTCTAAAACCCTTTTTTTCCCTGGCAGGTGGCACATGTCTAGAACCCTTTTTTTCCCTTAGGTGGAGGGCAAGACTGCCTGCGAACAAAAACAGATTTGGAGGGGTAGTTCCTCTGCAACTTAGGAGTAGGAGTAACAAAAATATGTTTCAACTCCTACAAGGCTTTACCCTTATCCTGAAGAGACTTGAAAAGTTCAGCAGCAGTGTGTGCGTCTGTATGTCACCTTTAAGTTCAACACCTTGTACGGGGAGTGTACATGTGACGTACAGTGCCTGTAAGTACTAAAGGATTTAGTATACTGACTGAACGGTTGGCTATCCTTGGCAGGAGATCCCTTTGGTTATGAATACTGAAACAGTGATATGGAAAGATCTTTAAGTCTTCTGGCACTTTATAAAACCTATCGGGTCTTTTAAGTGTTGGAGGTTGAGAATCAGGAACAGTGGAAGTGGATGCAAAGGCATCCAGAAAAGCCTCCAAAACAGGAGATACAGGTTTAGGTGTAGGAGTTCCTACTACTTGTAAATTGTAGTGTCTTTTTTTTTTTTTGTACATTACATATTTGTTCAGATTCCCTCACAAAATACTGCATCATCTTAGATCTGGTTTCCCCAAAGTAGATTTCTTGTACAGGAGAAGTCAAGGGAGAAATTATCTTCATAATCAGAGGCAATATGGCATGTGGAGTGAATTTGGGATAAATAAGCCAGGGAATGTTCATATGAATCAGAGTCTCAAATTGCTTCTTCTGAGTGACAAAAAGAATAGGAGCAGAAGAAATAAAATATGGCAGTTTGAGAGCCAACATGGCCTTAAATATACCTTGGGAAAATTCCATTCAACCTTTTTCCTAGGATGCCTGAGTTGAGGACACTTTTGCTTTTTTTTTCTTTCTTCTTGGAAGTGGCCTCAGCTTGAACAAGTCTTGGAGGATGATCAAACCCTTGATGTACCTCGATTTGAGGACCTTGGCACTTCTTCCTGAACTAATATTTGGGAAGACCTTCCAATCCTTCTGTAATTATAAGATGAGGTTCCCCCTTCTCTAATGTATTGGTAAGATCAGTCCTAGCAGATGTGCAAAATGAGATTCCACACTGGCACGTGGCAGGGTCCTGGTAGCAGGAGCATGAGAAGTTGTCACTTACCAGGGGTCCGAAAACTCCAGTAGTGTGATTGGATCTGACTGGGTGGACAATGTATCCGGCCTGGAGCTTTTGAATTTCTTTTTTAGAATGAGTGGGGTCCTGGAGTGGAAGAATCTGCCATTTTAGTTTAGGCGAGACACTTAAGGAGCTGGGTTTCTAAATAAGTATTGAGAGGAAAGATGTGTGTATATAGGGATTTTGGTACAAACAGTTGGCAACTATTGCAGGTTTTATAGTTGTAATCTGCACATAGACAAAAGAGACACTGGGAGATATCCTTATAAGGAATCTGCCAACCACAATGTCACTTTCCCCTCCTAACTGACATCTAACAATATTAACTCACAATAATTCCAAGAAAAAAGAAGGAAGGTTCTTCATGGGGCACTTATCTGAACAAGTGAAAGCCCAAAGATACCGACTATTACTCGATGACAGATCGGGTGCGAGACCTGCATTCCAACTGTTGGCAAGATAGTCTGAGGTTTTCATGCACATATGTCTACTTATGTACCCTTATGCCTGCAGGCTAGGTTATACATCGGATGTATGGCTCTATGGAAAGTTTTGGCTTTGGTACCCCAGTTGGATGTCCAGGTTATTTGTAGAGCTAACCTAACAATTTGTAATATTGCAATTGTGATCTAAGACAAGACATCAGGATAAACATATTGTTTGTTTTGAACTTCAAAAAGGATATAGAGAATAGGTAAACATCTTTGAAAATGATACAGAGATGGGGCAACTGCAGAGAATGGAGAACCACCCTCAAGGAGGATTAGAAGATGTTGATGGTGTAGGATAGTAGATTGCAGACAAAATTCAGAGCAGGAAAATTGAAATTACCACACCTGAGGGGCAGTGGGGTAACATAGACTTTGAATACAGCATTAGAGAAGTTCCACAAAAAGCAACTGAGCAACAGGATGTTCTAGGAGTAGTAATGGCAACAGTAGCCTACCAGCTTAACAAAAGACTGCATCCAGAGGGGTAAACATGCCATACACAGGGAAGGTTTTCAGATATTTTACAAGTCATGCAAAGAAAATAAAAGATTACTGGTATGATAAAATAGGTGAATGCAAGACCTATGATGAATGGCTGGATGAACTCTTCTCCCTTGAGGAGCTGGCTTAAGAATACTTTAAGTACATGTGCCCAGTAGGTGTATTTGTGTTAGGGATGTTGTGCTTTAATGTTTAGTGTAACGGGATTGGTGCTAGGAATTCTAATGGTTTGTAAATGGGAATGCATTATTCACATTTGCAATTATTTTCATTAGCAAATGAAAGTGGTTGCAGATGAGATTGTTCCCTCTATTGTGTGTCCACTAACTTCATCTGGAATCTTATGTAATATAATTGAGAACATGTAATCAACAACCCCGCCCAACTGAGGGGACATCCCACATCTTGTTTTTCAGGAAGCAATTCTTCACAGAGAAATGTGGTGGACAGTTGCAAAGGGCTTTTAAACAGCAGTGTGGAGCAGGCCTTGTAAATCTTGCCTTTTAAAGGGGCGTTACTGTAAAATAACTCATCTCCCTTAAGGAGCAAAACCTGTAACATTTAATATCTAAACTAAAGAAAATCATTAAGCTAATAATTTGCTGTAGAAAATGGCACAGAACAGTAAAAATATGTAGGGGGTCTTCCCTGTTACAACCCCTCACTGGTGTCATATTTTTGCCACCACACCTCTCTTTCTATATGTACTATTTTTGAGGTCACACAGACTCGGAGTAGAGAGAAAGGGGTTTTCAAAAACACCTTTATTTCTTTCACAGTGATGATTGCACCACTTCAAAATACAAAACACAGAAGAGCACCTATGACAAAGCAAGCTTCAAGTACTGTGATGGTGAGAGCATACAAAGATGAGTTAACAGTTGAGATATTTTGAGAATCAGCTAAAGATCACCCAGTAAACAGTAGTGCTTACCCTTCAAAAGGTCATGGAATTTGGGGTGGGGGTCAGCTGCAGGTGGTAACTTAACAGTTGCACAGACTACCTAGACATTCACTATTCTTTCTCTGGCTTGTGTCTGTGTTCTTGACTCTCTCAACCTCAAGTCAACATCAGGGAAGTAATTATATCTCATGCAACTTAAAATACAATGTTCTGCACTTTGTCATTGTCTAGATGGTCTGAAATCCTTTGCTTTGACAGAATAAATTGAGTTTTCTACTTTATCATTCTTAAAGGTTTTATTACTCCATTAGTTCATACATTATCTTAGCAAACTATAAAAAACTGCTTCAAGAGGAAGTATTACAGTAGGTAATATATACAGCAATTGATATTTGTACCATAGTTGGTCTTGTGAACTTTGTAAGAAGTTTAAGTTCATTGCTGTTAACAAACTAAAAGTGTTAGAAATTTATTTTGTAAATGAAAAGCTTAGTAAATAGATAAACTGGTGTAGTGAAACGGGTGTAGTGAAACAAGGGTGCAGTGAAAGGCAAATGAAAAGTAATGGAGATTCAACTAAAATAAAAATCTCCTATCTTTGAAGGTTCTGGTGATTATTGGGGAAAAAAGAAAACAGAACACACACCCAAAGACAGAAGTACAATAGAGAGAGAAAATTAAGCCATTGGAAGCTTAGTTATTTCAGTCTGTAGTAGAAAACAGGCCCCCCTAAATGAGTCCCAGCTGTTAAAAAGAATCTGTAGTGGAGCAACAGGAACTGGTGAAGATATATTTGCTAAAGGTCCCACAGACAAAGGTTCCTATTGATACAAAAGATGGAAAGGGACATACCTAAAGTGGGTATAAGCATGATTCACATCCACATGAATCTCCATTTACTTCAGTGTTTCTTACTAAACTGTCCTCCTTGGATTCCATGAAATCTAAATGGCATGCAGATCTTGGTTGCTATACATTTTGGCAAATTATGCAAGGCCGTTGAAGATGATTCAGAACTAAACAGGGTACACAAATTAAATTATATGGAGTTGCATCTGACAGCCTTTAGTAATGAGTGTATTCCATTTGCAGTAAACAGGACTGAAGCACTTTGGAGCTCCCTGTGTGATCTATAATAGGCAGAGAATGGCACAGGGTGCTGGAATTTCTAACAGCTCTGCTGTAAACTCTTCACAGATTATAGACATGTTTACAGAAACTTTTTCGCAATTACTTTACCTGGATAGTCTGCTTTTTTGTAGTCTTATCTTAAAAATACCATAAAATAATAAAACTGAAGATAAAGTGCAGTAATTCCAATGTAAGTACCTGTTTTTCTATTGTGAATTACCCTAGAGAGAGAATACTAATAGGTGTCCTTTATTGTCACAATATTTTCATGTGTACTGCTTTGTGAAACTGACTCTTACAAGTGCACGCTTACTTAGAAGCTGTATCTGTATCACAGAATTATGTATTAGGCACGTAGAGGTTGCTATAAATATGTCCTAAGCAGAGGCGGATTTATTTGCATTGTATATGTATCTGTCAGAAAAGTACTTTGCAGAAGTTTATGAAATCTGTTAATGTTAGGCACGTACAGTTATGTAGTTCATGCAATGCCATGATTATGCTCTAAAAATCGGAAACCGCTAAGCTGTTTAAGCACCTTTCTGAAATCAGAAAGATGGTTAAGCTTTTGTTAAGCACCCCCTATATGCTGTTAAGATCAAGTCTTAAGCTAGGGTGATGATAGCAGGCAGTACCCTCCAGCAACAAAAGTAAATCAGCTTTGAAATGTATTAAATACTTCACTCTGCCACACTTAAAAATGTGGTCGAATGATGTGCTAAAGTGCTTTGCCAGCTTTCAAAGACTTTGAAAGACAATAAAACACTTTGTGCTCCTAAACTTTTTTTTCTGTAACTGGTAATACATGGAGCAGGTAAAACTCCATGAACTACAAGGAATTATGATCAGGTCTCATTGATCATAATACAGCTTATTATGTATTCTCAACTTGGATGCTAAGACTCACCTCTTGAGTAATGTCTTGCTATCAATGTCTGAGACACATAAGTTGGTTATGATCAGAGACCTGATTGTAATCTTCTGTATTAGTGAATGTAAGACACATTATTGAAGGCTTTTTCCATGGTTTGGTACTGTGAGATTCAGTAAATCCAGATGTCAGTAACATGTGCTTGACTAAATTAGCTTTCATCCTTTCTTAATTTGTGCATCTGTAAGGGAAGCTCTGGATACCATACTTGGAAAAGAGACTTAACTAATTTTGTAAAAGTTGGGGGAACCTGTTAGGAAGTATCAGAAACAGCCAAAAGATAGTGTAAAGTGACATATGATGTTCATTATAAGGGATAAAGGAAGACAGGTGCCAAAACATTCCTCATAGTCTTGAAAGAGGCAGACAAATGTCAACATATGAACTTAACAGCTGAGAATTCTAAAACCAAGTACTGCAGAAGAATACGCTTTTCCTCAAATTTATCCAAAGCCTCCCCATCCTTGTCAGAAGAGAAATTGAGTGCAAAAAAATAAAAAAAAAAAAAAGTTTGACATCAGGATCTAGACATACAACGCCAGGGGATATATTTTTATAAGAACAAGATACCTGATTAAGGTGAGAGACAAAAAATATAAGAAATGGAAGAGAGGTTGAACTACAACTTTGAAAACTGAAGTAAACAAACTCGACAAACAAAATAAACGTAGTGTGAGACAAGATCAAGAAAAATGTGAAAAAGATTTGTATAAAGATATTGAGCATAATAGGAAACCTTTTTATAGATACATAAGATGTGGAAGGAGTAAAGACGCACAAATTGATAAAACTGTGTGCAGATTCTAAAATTTATTCTCAGACACAACAGGTTATAGATATATTTTCAAACTCTTATGCAAAACAGTTCGGCTCCACAAAGCGGTGGAAAAGTTATCCTAGTGACATTCAGGTAACCTCAGATACTGGAATCCAATTAGATTATATTGAAAAAACTGTGCAAACTGGATCCAAACAAAAAACAAGGAGGAGATTGAATTAGTAATAATGACCTGAGAACACTTCCAGTACCATTATATCTGTTATCAGCTAGATCATATAAATATGGGGAAAGTCCTCAAGATTGGAGACATGAGCTTATTAAACCTGTCTTTAAGGGAAAGGGGGGGGGTAGGGCCAACCCAGAGTCATATAGACCCTTAAGTCTACTTTCATGTTACGGAAAAATTAATGGAGAAGGTAATACTGGATAAGTTATTGTCAGAACTGGAAAGGTTGGGATTTGAAACCATATAGCAGCATGCATATCTTGAAAATAGATCTATTACCACCAGTAACCTGATGTTCTATAACCATATAATAACAGCTATGAATGAAAAATTGTTCTGTGATGTAATTTATAAAGATTTAACTTCAGCATTTAACAAGGTCATACACAAAACACTGATCAATAAATTATAACGACTAGGTATCAATGCATTTTTGATAAGAATGATAGCTGCATGGCTCACAAATAGGACATAGTAAGTATCATACAGCACCTGGACAGGTGAAATTCTTGGTTACAGTCAGGTACTTGTTTAGATTGTATCTTTCAGACCTAATTTTTTTCATCTGAGGTGTTCTACAGTCTGTATGCAGATGGCCTAAAATTGGGTAAACTGATTATGTGTGTTACAGATAAGGCATGTCTACAAAATAACTTGAGTAAATTGACTATTTGGGCATAGAAGAATAATATGCTGATAAAAATATCAAAAACTAAGCCTATGAGATTTGGGATAGATAAACTGAAAGGTGAATATTTAATACAGCACACAGTGTTTGAAAGTGTAGATTCATTTAAGAACCTGGGTATATAGTAGATCCAGCTTTTGAGTTTTTCTAAGCATATCAACCAGTTGGTTAATGATAGTTATACAACTATAGGTTGTATAAAAAGATTTATAAAGTCTAGGAAATACAGAAATGATGAAGTCATTGTTTGTTAGTTACATTAGACCCAAATTTGAGTATGGAATAACAATATGGAAACTTTTATAAGAAAACAGGGTACAGCAGAAATATACCCAGAGCATTCATGGATGTGAAAATTTAAGTTATTATGAAAGACTAAAATATTTGAACTTGTACAGTGCCTCTTATAGCTATCTAAGAGGAGATCTTATTCCAGTATATAGGGCATTTAGAGACAACTACCTCTCGAAATATTTCCAGTTATCAAAAAGTAATAGGGAATCATCAGACAGCCTATGCAGAAGATTCTATAGGAATGAGAAGCGTACTAATTGGTTCTCTGACAGAGTAGCTGATGCATGGAACAGACTAACAAATTACATTAAAACAAGTACTAGTTTAGATATTTATAAGAACAGTCTGAACACTTATTATGGAAACAAGTGTTTTGGTATATTGGCAAGATAGAAGGGCACTAATGCCCATTCTTGAAATATTTGTATATATGTAAGGGGAGATGATAGTATTTATCACATTTTTACCAGCAGCTGGGTTCATTTAAGCAGTAGTTGCTGGGTCTGATCTGGGATGAGTGTAAAACACTTAAGATTGAGGAACTTTATACAGTCTCTACTTTCTTGTGAGCAGTAGGCTGGCTGTCAGCCATGTCCTCCAAAGCAGGAACAGGAGAAATGAGTCTGTTCTGGAAATTCCTGTTTTAACAAATCAGAATACTTCTTAAGGGACTAAGAAACTTCACTGTTCACCCACTGAGACAGCTAATTCATTCTAGAAATAGTTTCAGAGAAAGACCCTCCTTCAAAGAGACTGGCTGAAGCCACGCACTGCTAAGAAACTAAATAAAAAACATGTAGAGACAAAACAGTCCATCCCTTCACAATCAATTTCAAATTCAGTTTCTTGAATCTTTGCAGAAAATAGAGTTCCTTTTTTATTTTACCATTCAGACCCATAGGAATGGCCAAAAGCCTGAAATACACAGTGAGCTAAGCTCAATTAATCAGTCCTCAAGAGTAACTGAAACATGAGAAGATATATGTCTAAGGTTTTGTTTCTTTTTGAAGAAACAGGGAGACTTTTTGTCAGGAAAAACTTCACTAGGAATGGGCAAAGCTTTCTGGCTAGGTAGGATGGCATTCTGTGTGCCCCTTTTCCCAGGACCAACAAGAGTGGCTCTCCATTGCCCACCAGGACACTGTAACTACCGTAAAGGATGTGACTAATGCCTCTTCCATGGTGGCTGAAGGTATTACACCAGCAGGAGCCAGGGAAAAGGGTGAATGGCTTGAAGAACCAGTTTTGGCCACTTTCAAGTGTCACCCATCTACGGCTGAGGCACTTTAGCAGCCTGATTTGGTGGCAAAGGCTTTGTAGTAATTTTCTTTTTTGTGGCTGAAAGAAGTTAGAACTGAGGAACCAGTACGTTCTGTGATTAAGCTAAAAAGATAACTGATTCCTGGAGAAACCTAGCAGCAGTAGTCTGTGTAACAGGTATGCCGACAAAAGTAACTTTCCCCTGTGAAAAACACAATGGAAAACATTTACCCACCCCACCCCACACCCAAGGGCAAATTATCACAACCTTTTCCTCAGAAAAAGAAGTTTAAAACAAATTTTAGCAGCTTTTTACCACAAAAGTAAAAAGTGACACTCCTGTTTTTAAAAATAAAGAAGTTATGTGCCAATCATCAAAAGCACTTCTCCCAACTTTAAAATTATTTTACAGAAAAAGTCCAATTGCGGTCATAAAAAGTAAAGTGGGACAGAGTTTGCCCGATATCATTTCTTAAAAATCCTCAGAGTAGTGCTCTTTTCGGGAGCAGGAAAGCTCTGAAGAGCTTAGCGCCCAAACCTGACTTCACCTAACTAAAGTGTAAACCACTAAAACTACGACTTTATAAAGGCTGTTGAAGCCGAGGCGCTAAGAGGATATTTTGCTGCTGTGTGTTGTTTTTACAAGAAAGACTGTTTTGCTATTTCGCACTTTCCACTGTTCTTATATTTATGGAGAATTAATGCTGCTATCCAGTGTGTTTTATTGATGAAATTTGCCTGCTGCTATCTGCTTTTGAGAATATCTGCTGCTAAATAAATGGACTTTGGTTCCAGTCCAAGAAGGTAATAGTCTTTGGTCTAAGTGGTTCGTTTTCACCTAACTAAAGGTTGTAAGCTGGCCAGTTCTTGTATCTGTATCAGGATATATAACCCATACAGCTAAGGCTACTCCAGTGGTGATCATTCTAACATCTACTGTTATGGTAAGTTTACGTACACAACTATACCTCAACCATCCTATGCTTCCTAGTTGAAGTTGTTAGAAAGTGTTCCAAATTTTGCCCATTTATTTCACATTGAGAGGTAATGTTCTACGTTGTAGAGCTGGAAGGTTGAGATGTTGCTTTAGAAGATAAGTTTCCTTCCTTTTCCTGGGTAGCCACATATTTTTGAATTCTACATCTAGATGGAACATGTGTATAACTGTAAAACTGGTGATGCTAATATTTCCATTAGGCTGTGCTGTAAAATACATCTCTGTTCCAGTTTCCTCCGTTATCCACCATCTTCAGTTCCCCAGCTTCAAGTACAAAACCTTCTACAGAAAAGCATAACAGAAGAGATGCATAATACAGTGCAATGAAAAAGTATTTGCCCCTTCCTGATTTCTTATTTTTTTGCATGTTTGTCACACTTAAATGCTTCAGATCATCAAACAAATTTAAATATTAGAGAAAGATAACGCAAGTAAACACGAAATGCAGTTTTTAAGTGATGATCTTATTTATTAAAGAAAAAAACTATCCAAACCTACATGGCCCTATGTGAAAAAGTAATTGCTCCCTAAACCTAATAACTGGTTGTGCCAACCTTAGCAGCAACAACTGCAATCAAGCATTTGCGATAACTGGTAATGAGTCTTTCACATCGCTGTTGAGGAATTTTGGCTCACTCTTCTTTGCAGAATTGTTTTAATTCAGCCATATTGGAGGGTTTCAGAGCATGAACCGCCTTTTTAAGGTCATGCCACAGCATCTCAATTGGATTCAAGTCTGAACTTTGACTAGGCCACTCCAAAACCTTCATTTTGTTTTTTTTAAGCCATTCAGAGGTGGACTTGCTGGTGTGTTTTGGATCATTGTCCTGCTGCAGAACCCAAGTGCGCTTCAGCTTGAGGTCACGAACTGATAGCCAGACATTCTCCTTCGGGATGTTTTGGTAGAGAGCAGAATTCATGGTTCCATCATTCACAGCAAGTCATCTAGGTCCAGAAGCAGCCCCAGACCATCACACTACCACCACCATGTTTGACTGTTGGCATGATGTTCTTTTTCTGAAATGCTGTTACTTTTATGCCAGATGTAACAGGATGCACACCTTCCAAAATGTTCAACTTTTGTTTCGTCAGTCCACAGAATATTTTCCCAAAAGTCTTTGGCATCATCAAGATGTTTTTTGGCAAAAGTGAGACGAGTCTTTATGTTCTTTTTGGTCAGCAGTGGTTTTCGCCTTGGAACTTTGCCATGCATGCCATTTTTGCCCAGTCTCTTTCTTATGGTTGAGTCATGAATAACTGACTTTAACTGAGGCAAGTGAGGCCTGCAGTTCTTTAGATGTTGTTCTGGGTTCTTTTGTGACCTCTTGGATGAATCGTCGCTGAGCTCTTGGGGTAATTTTTGTAGGCCACTCCTGGGAAGGTTCACCACTGTTCCATGTTTTCTCCATTTGTGGATAATGGCTCTCACCGTGGTTCACTGGAGTCCCAAAGCTTTAGAAATGGCTTTGTAACCTTTTCCAGACTGATAGATGTCAATTACTTTGTTTCTCATCTGTTCCGGAATTTCTTTAGATCACGGCATGATGTCTTCATTTTTGGGATCTTTTGGTCGATTTCACTTTGCCTGACAGGTTCTATTTAAGTGATCTCTTGATTCAACAGGTCTGGCAGTAATCAGGCCTGGGTGTGGCTAGTGAAATTGAACTCAGCTTTCCCAAAAATGTGATTAACCACAGTTACTTCATGATTTAACAAGGGGGCAATTACTTTTTCACATAGGGCCATGTTGGTTTGGATATTTTTTTTTCCTTAAATAAAATAATCACTTTAAAACTGCATTTTGTGTTTACTTGGGTTATCTTTGTCTAATATTTGTCTAATATTTAAATTTGTTTGATGATCTGAAACATTTAAGTGTGACAGACATGCAAAAAAATAAGAAATCAGGAAGGCGGCAAATACTTTTTCATTGCACTGTATATTACTTCAGATGTTTTTGTCATCACAAAATATTATTGGGGGAGTACTTTCAGACCTATTCGGGAAGTTGCAACTCAGAGCTTCAAAAAAAAAAAAAGTTTTCCTTTTGTTAACCAGGTAAGCCTACTGAATACAAGTGGCATCTTTTAGGGGTGACCCAGGAAGACAGTCTGGTTAAGTGACTTTTTCAAAGTCACACAATAAAAGGTAAATGGAGGTTGAGGAAATCAAATTCTGGACTACAGGAAGTAGGTCTAACATCTCAAAGCCTTAATCCTCTAGACTAACTGAATGATCACCTTTCTTGCCACATCAACATCAACCTGCATTTTCCCATTTTCTACATGTGGTCCAAGTGTTGCGTCACCTGTCACCATCTTTCTCAGTTCAGTGCCATTCTCCTACCTTATTCAAAAATCTTCTCTCGTACATTATCTCTCTCTCTCTCTTTGTAAGATGTCCATATTTCCTCTTTCCTTTTTACTTCTTCCTGTTTCTCCCAAATTATTTTCAACAGATCACCTCCTGCTTTCCTGAACATGTGCCTGAACCACCGCATTTTGTTCTCTTTGACCTTTTATGCAATTGTAGCTACTTTGGCTTCTGCTCTGATGTCCTCATTTCTTCATCTGTCCCACAGTGTGCATCCTACTACCCTTCCCAGGCACTTCACCTCTTTCAGCTTCAGCTTTCTCATCTGCTCAGCCTTCACCACTGCACAGATTTCTCTACCATTCAGAAGTATTAGTTGCACCACTGTTTTGTACACCTTACTTTTCAGCTTCTTTGTCATTCTTCTCACATTGCCTCTGACACTTTGTGTCATTTGGCTGCAGTCCTTCTGATTCTAGCATAGACTTCTTTATTTAGACTTCCCTTCTCCAGAACCTCCCTTCCCAGATATTTGAAACTGCTAACCTGTTAGACTATTTTCACTTCTATCTCAGTTTTTAGCTTCTTCTGATTTTCACCATTTGCTGCCATGACAACTGTCTTTTCAGTACTCCGTTTCATCTATGTGCCTTCAGTCTTGCATTCCATTCTCTTATTTGCCTATTCAGGTTCTGCATTTAATGCCATGTCATTTGCATTCTCTTATTTGCCCATTCAGGTTCTGCATTTAATGCCATGTTGTTTGCATTCTCTTATTTGCCCATTCAGGTTCTGCATTTAATGCCATGTCGTTTGCATTCTCTTATTTGCCCATTCAGGTTCTGCATTTAATGCCATGTTTGCATTCTCTTATTTAATGCCATGTTTGCATTCTCTTATTTGCCCATTCAGGTTCTACATTTAATGCCATGTCACTTGCATTCTCTTATTTGCCCATTCAGGTTCTGCATTTAATGCCATGTTTGCATTCTCTTATTTGCCCATTTAGGTTCTGCATTTAATGCCATGTTGTTTGCATTCTCTTATTTGCCCATTCAGGTTCTGCATTTAATGCCGTGTCGTTTGCATACTGCTCTTTGTTAATCTGTTTCCTACTTCCTTTCTTTCCACATTAACGTTAATTCTTCCACAGGCATGGATGATGAGAGTAATCGTGAAAAATTCTGTTTATGCATTTCGTTCATACCTCCCCAGAGGAAATTGTTTCACAATACTGAAAGTATTTTCAACATGCATCCACTAAACCTTAACTTTTTAAACAGGTAAAACTCAAGTTACCTACTTTCACATCTAACTTCTCTAGTGCACACTGCAGAGTGCATTCTTTTCAATCTTACCGTTAAGCATCCCTGTGACTAGCACTTTCTCCAATACCTGCTGGAAAGAACTAGGAAGCTTTAAACTCATACAAACACTGAACTCTCCTTGTTACCAAGGAGAAATTAATAGTAGGCACTAAACAGCCTATAATTGCAAAGTACCTTGCTAAGGAAACAGCTCCTATACTTTACAAAGAAAAAAAAAAGCCCCAAACCAAGCATGTCCAAGGGTCAGCTTCTGGTGATTTCTCCTGTCCACCTGGTGAATCTGGGCATACTGGGGCAATGCAGCAATTGCCTCATGTACGCAGACAACCCTCTCCTCCTACCACCCAACACTAAAACCTGTGAGAGATGCACTTACATAGCCAAAATGGAAGCAAAGCTCTCTCCACCCAAGATTTTGCTAAACAGTCAAGAGGAGAAGGTTAACACCCACACTACATCTCAAGCAACACATAGCCCTTCTAAACCCGCACCACCAACACCCACATATAGCAGCACTAAATCCACATATGCAGAGGCCCTTAACTGTAACCTGCCCAAGCAACAAAGACCTCTGAAGCTGAAACGCAAACAAACACCAATCACAACCAATGTGTCACATAGTTCACAACACCAGTGTGCCACCCAGCAACAGCCCCTAAGGCAAGACAATGTACCTAACACTTTAGTCATAGGTGACTCTATAGTCCGCACACTGATGTCCCTCTCACCAGGTTGAATAAGGAGAAAATTACAGTCAGCTGCCTGTCGGGTGCCAGGATCCGCCACATAACGCATGCACTCAAGTCACTCCACAACAAGTACAAATATGACTCTGTCACTGTCCATGTTGGAGTGAATGACTTGAGACGTACCTCCCTGGACTACATGAAAAGAGACATGGAAGAGCTCTCGGATCATGTGGCCCAGGCAGGTATGACCCTAGCCCTGAGTAGCATCCTGCCTTCGCCCAGAATTATACCACAATATAAGGATAAAATGATTGACTTCAACAATTGGCTAAGCTTATGGTGTCATTCAAAGGGGTCCAGTATCTGTCTGCCTGGGATGACATGATTGACAGACCACGATGCTTTGCCAGAGATGGTCTGCACCTGTCGCCCCTGGGATTCAGGTTACTGGCTAAGGCTCTTGCCACCCCTATAGTGCCTTTTTTAGGCAAACTTCAAAGGACAAAACCACCACTGTAACAGGTACAAGCATGCAAAATCTGAAGGTAATGCTACTCAATGCTAGAAGTCTAAACCTCAAAATGCACTCTCTCGAGACACTCCTAAAAATGGAGAACATCGATATCTGTCAAGTAACTGAGACCTGGTTCAAGGCTCCGGATAGCACCCCTGCAATACCAGGCTACAACTCTTACCACACTTTTCGGCCACCAAACCAGGACCGAAACACTAAAGGTGGAGGAGTGTCAATATTCACCAAGGATATTCACTCCACCAGGCTAGTTGGCCAACACAATGTGTCTGAAATTCTCCAAGTGCAACTAACACTAGGTAAGACTGCAATCCAAATTGTAGCTTGCTACAGATCCCCCACCATACCCCAAGATTCTCACTACACCTTTCTAAATATACTGGAAAATATTAAGATAGAACCAAACACCCTAATACTGGGTGATTTTAACTACCCTGCCATTAACTGGGAAAACTACTCATGTCCCAACACCTTTGCACAACGGTTCTTGGAATTCATAAATTCCAATGCCCTGGATCAACTAATCCATAGTCCCACCAGGGGCTCCAATATCCTAGACCTGGTCATTACCAACATGGGAAATCAATGCTCCATACCTATGGTCACCCCCTCGTTAGTCAGGTCTGACCATAAGCTAATCACCCTTAACATCCACATCCCACCCCCACCCCCTAGTAAAGAAACCACCATAAAAACTTCTCCAAAGCCAACTTCATGCTACTGAAGTCAGAAGTGACAAACTTCATAACACCCATGCAGACGGTAACTGAAAGTTCGACTGCTGAATCCTACACTAAGGCACTGTACGAGCACATCCACTCATGCATGAATCGTGCCATCCCAAATAGAACCAAAATGCTCTCATCCAAAAAAAGGAAGCCAATCTGGTGGTCCCCTGCCATAAACAAACTTTACAACAAAAGGAAGAAACTTTTGCAGAAAAGAGGAAAATCCCAGGATGCAAAAAACTCCCTTACTAGCCTCAGTAAGAAACTGAGATGCCTCATAAAATCCTCCAAAGCTAGTTATGAAAATAAAATTGCCAAAGATTCCAAAGACAACCACAAAGCATTCTATAATTATGTCAAGAATCTAAATGGCAATGCTCAGATCTGCTCTGAGCTAAAACAGAATGGCATTAAATATACTGATCCAAAGGATATTGCCAATATCCTGGCAGATCGATTCAGTGCCAACTTCACCCCTCACCCCCTAAATGGCCCATCTCAATACCGGAAGATTGACAAATTCCAGTAATAACGGCCACACAGGTACAAAACGCACTCTCTAAAGCCAAGAATACAGCATCCATGGGACCAGATGACATCCTGGGCTGTGTACTACATGAACTACAATATGAACTGGCACCTCACCTAAGTGTCATGTTTAATCATAGCCTCACCTCAGGTTTCGTGCCCACTGAGTGGCGCAGAGCTACAGTTATCCCAATCCACAAGGGGGGATCCACCTTGGATCCCGAAAACTACCGGTCCCATCAGTCTGACAAGCCTTATCTGCAAGGCCATGGAGCGTATTATCATGGAACTTATAAACAAAGACATTGGCAACCTTCAAACACTGGACCCCACCCAGTTTGGGTTTGTGAAGGGCCGATCTTGTCTCCTGAACCTGATTGACTTCTTTGAATCAGTCTCCAGAGCCATGGACAAGGGTAAGGTGGTCCACACAGCCTATCTAGACCTTGCCAAGGCCTTTGACACCATCCCCCACTCTGGAATCATAGATAAACTTACTAAGTTGGGCATTAATCCCTATGTCACCCAATGGGTTGCTAAATGGCTTACTGATAGAATCCACACTGTAAAAGTAGCCGACTCCAAATCCAGCTCCAGACAAGTGACAAGTGGAGTACCTCAGGGTTCAGTCCTGGGGCCGCTCTTGTTTGGCATCTACTTCTCTGAAGTACAGGTCAACACTAAGGGACTCTGGCTAACCAAGTTTGCAGATGACTGCAAACTGGGAGCCATTATTGAATCCCCAAATGATGTAGATACTCTACAATAGGGCCTTACAGAAACAGATGCTTGGTGCCAGAGCCATGGGCTCAAGCTCAATGCCAAGAAATGTATTGTTATCCCCTTTGGGAAAAACATGTATCCATGAATTACCATATAGGTGGCAGTACACTAAACACAGAAAGTGTGATAAGAGACTTAGGGACACAGGTGGACAGTGGTCTCACCTTCGATAACCACATCGCTACAACAGTCAGGAAATCCTTCTATGTGGCACACCTCATCACGAAGGGCTTTTCATCCAGAAAAAAGGAGGTCATTGTCCCACTGTACTCATCCCTCATTAGACCCATTATAGAATACAATGCCCCATTTGGTATGTGTACCTCTCAAGACATCTGCAACAAATGGAAAGGCCTCAGAAATACCTCACTAAAAGAATAACAGGCCTACAAAGCAGATGCTCTACGCTGACCACCTTAAAAACTCCAGCTATACTCTGTCGCATATCGTCTACTCAGAGGCGATCTCTGCTTAACATACAAGGCCATGTCAAACCCAGAGCTGTTGGACATGCTACACTTAAAGAAATCCCAATCCCTCAGAGCTACACGCCCAGGGATCTAAACCTTGTCATCACAATAAACAAAACATGCTGGAGGGATAGGTTCCTGACCCAGAGACTCCCCAGACTCTGGAATAGATTGCCCATACATGTCAAGCAGAGTGCCTCTTTGGACCTCTTCAAGAGGAACCTTGACGATTGGATGGGAGAAAGGAAATTCACCCCAGGGATCACGTCAGTCGCCCTGCTAGACAGGGGTCCAGGAAAGTAAATAATGTGGGAAGAAATAGCCAGGGAATTGTTATGGCTAGGCTTGTATAGGCCCTAGGGCTGATAGCCTAGTACCAACCTATGAACCTATGAACAGCATATTCTCCCCAGCAACTGGAAAATTGACTGACTGGAATCCAATAATTTCCAGAGGTATGAATTGGCAGTTAGCAAAGAAGTTCTACTTTGTAGTAAGCAGGTCAGTTTTTGCCCATTCAGGTTCTGCATTTGATGCTATGTCGTTTGCATTCTCTTATTTGCCCATTCAGGTTCTGCATTTAATGCCATGTTGTTTGCATTCTCTTATTTGCCCATTCAGGTTCTGCATTTAATGCCATGTTGTTTGCATTCTCTTATTTGCCCATTCAGGTTCTGCATTTAATGCCATGTTGTTTGCATTCTCTTATTTGCCCATTCAGGTTCTGTATTTAATGCCATGTCGTTTGCATTCTCTTATTTTCCCATTCAGGTTCTGCATTTAATGCCATGTCGTTTGCATTCTCTTATTTGCCCATTCAGGTTCTGCATTTAATGCCATGTCGTTTGCATACTGCTCTTTGTTAATCTGTTTCCTACTTCCTTTCCTTCCACATTAACGTTAATTCTTCCACAGGCATGGATGATGAGAGTAATCGTGAAAAATTCTGTTTATGCATTTCGTTCGTACCTCCCCAGAGGAAATTGTTTCACAATACTGAAAGTATTTTCAACATGCATTCCTTTTGGTTCTAACAGCATATTCTCCCCAGCAACTGGAAAATTGACTGACTGGAATCCAATAATTTCCAGAGGTATGAATTGGCAGTTAGCAAAGAAGTTCTACTTTGTAGTAAGCAGGTCAGTTTTTTAGACATGCTAATAGAGTCCCCGAACTATAAAGTGTTTGTTCCACAAGATGATAGTAAAATAATGGCATTTGTCCACCAGTTTCAACTAAAAGGTCCATAATCATCATTCTAGTTTTCTAGAGCCTCTGGGTGTGCTTGAATTCAAATCATAACTGTGGATGTCCTTCTTTATCACTGTTGCAGTATTCTTAACTTTAGGGATCTCCCGCTCAGGCAGCCTGACATTCAGCCAGTATACCAAAGCCTAATGCTCTTATATGTGCTGTTCATCACACATATGCTCCCCACAGAACTTGGGGCATAAAAGTGACGTATGGATGCAGTTACCCAAAACTTTTTTGCTGCCAGTCGAATACCATTATTGTGTGTTGGACCACCTCATGCAGGACAAGGGGTGTCTCATCCATCCTTACTTGTCCAGTCTTCAACAACTGACACTGTGGGTGATAGGGTTTTGATGCCTTTCCAGCACCTTTTTTCTGAGGATGTGCTTAGGGTTCTACAGGAAGCAAGGAAACCTTCAACCAGAAAATCTTATATGGCCAAGTAGAAAAGATTTTCTGTCTGGTGCCATGCTCATAACCAGGACCCTTTTTCAGTGGGGGTTCCTTTGGTCCTCTTATTTGTGTGAGCTACGCCAGTATGGCCTGGCTTATTCTTCTGCAAAGGTCCATTTGTCAGCCATTTCTGCTTGTCTGCCCTTGAATCCTTCTTTGGCTTCTTGTTTTGATGTCAAACAATTTCTTATAGGCATCCTGCATAATAGGGCTCCAAGCATACCTATTCCCTTTCCTCTGGACCTTAATTTTGTTTTGGAAAAATTGAGCTCCTTTTGAGCCTGCCGATTCTGCATCTTTGTAACATTGTACCTGGAAGACTGTTTTGTTGATGGCTCTTACTTCTGTGCTGAAGGTTTCTAAGCTTCAGGCCCTTATGGCCATTCCTTTTCTGTTTTTTTCCCACGGGGACAGGGTGTCCTTTCATCCTAACCCTTTTTTAAGGTAGTGAATGAGCTGTCCTTGAAATCATTCAATAACAACTCCCTTCCTTTTTCCCTTTTCCTCAGTCTGCTAGTGAGAGAGTCTTGCATACCTTAGATTTGCCCAGACAGCTCAGGTACTATTTGAATAAAATTATGGCCATTCGTAAATTTATTTATTTATTTTATTTTACATTTGTTAACGGGGAAAGTCCGACTGGATACATATCCATTTTCAGCAGAGGCCCGAGGAGAAAAGCTCCACATTGAAATTAATTTACATGACAAATTATGGTAACAGCAAAGTCTGTAAACATTTAACAACATCAGTGACAGGTAATAGTCAAAACTGCGGATACATAAAGTTAGCAAACATTTAATAACAGTGACAGGTAATAGTCAAGGTTACATGTAGATAGAAATAATCATTTAGAGAAAAACTGTCGTTGTTGGTAGTTGGATTAGGTGTACAGAAGTAATTACACATCTGAGCAGTGTGTAATAAAGAAAATGAATCACAGATAGAAGGTAAGGATGATAGTTAAATCGAATGGAGGTAGGTAGGAAGGAAGTAATTTAGTGCGGGCAGAAAAGATAGTTCTCTTCCTGATGATGGGATAAAAGAGATGAATGGTTGAGGGAATTGTGTGTTAAGAGGGTGGGGAGAGAAGATATTAGGGTGTGTACCTCTGTGAGCTATGTTTGGGTTACCTTTGTCCTGGTATTAAATAGGTTAGTCAGGCTATAGACTGGTCATGGCTGTGTTTATTTTGCTTATTCTAAATTGTGATTGAGTTAGGGTTGGGACATGGGCAGAGCCAGTCAGTGTTCATGAACATTTTTAGGGATATTTTGAATTGGGGCAGGGAGCATGTGGTGGTTAGTTCAGCTAGAAGTGAGGTCCATTTTTTCCAGCAGAGTTAGAAAACAATGAGTCTACAGCTGAGTTGTTGGCTTTGGTGGTTTGTACTAGTAGTTTGTTGGATGAACGGAGGGATGATAGGTTGCTGTAGAGGGTAATAGTCAGAATGGGGGTACTGGTAGGTTGATTTAGGATTTTATGATTCATTATGAGTTGGTTATAATAAATCTGATTGGATAGTTCAAGCCAGCCTACTTTTTGAAGATTTTTACAGTGGTGGGTTCTGTAGGCTGAGCCTTTGGCAAATCTAACTATATTGTTATAGCAGGTAGTGATTTTAAGGTTTGTTTTGGTTAGATTTGTGAGGATGGGTGAGGCATAGAGAAGGGTTGAAAGAAGGTGTGTGCGAGCTGTTGTGGTTCTGGCAGATGGGGTTAAGAATTTCTTAATCCTATACATGGAGCATATTTTTTGTTTACTGTTTTTATGGTTTATCTACATGGGCGCACCGTACTTCAAGTTATTATCAATGATTACCCCTAGTAGTTTAGTGCAAGATTCAGGAGTGATTATGGTGCCATTGTTGGAAGAGACTGTGATTAATGGTAATGTTAGCTTACAGGAGGGGGCAAAAAGTGGTAGTTTGGTTTTGTTTGGGTTCAGTAGGAGATGACTATTATTGAGCCAATTTTCTACTTTGTTAAAAGTGGTTTGGGATAGGGATTGTAAATCTGTGGGAGTTGAGGCAGTGCAGATGAGTGTAGTGTCATCTGCATACTGTACACAAGTTGAATCTGGGATAACTTTGGGTAGGTCATTAATGAATATGGAGAAAAGGAGGGGACACAGGATAGAGCCTTGGGGTACTCCAAGGGTGATAGGTAAAAGGGGGGATATGTTGTCTTTCCACAGGACGGCTTGTTGTCTGCCTTGCAGGTAAGAGTGGAACCAGCTGAGTGCTGGGTTATCTAAGGAGAGTGATTTTAAAGAGTCTGTGAGTAGGTGGTGATTTACCATATTGAACGCTTAGATAAATCAAGAAAGAGGGCAGAGGAGAGCATATTCTGATTGCGGTTTTGATTTATACTGTGAGAAAAGGAGAGGAGTGCGGTGGTAGTACTATGGGCTGGTCTGAAGCCATGCTGGGTTGGAGCTAGAAGAGTATTCTGAGTAAGGTGGGTTAGTAGTTGTTTCTGTATGCATTTCTCCATTATTTTTGCTAAAGGAGATAGTATGGCTATGGGTCTGTAATTAGAGAGTTCGGTTGAGTATCCCCCTTTATGAAGTGGAATAATATGAGATATTTTCCAGATAGAGGGAATGTAGGATTTCTGGATAGTGCGATTGATTAAGATGGAGATAGGGTAAGCTATGATATTAGCGGCCTTTTGTAGAAACTCTGCAGGAAGTTGGTCAGCTGCCAGGGTGGTAGGTTTTAGTTTCTTAAGTAGGGATTTTATATAGTCTGTGGGAATGGGATCAAATTTGAGTGGGGGGTATTTTCTTGAGTAGATGAGATTGTAGTAGAGGAGATGGGAGATGGATTATACTGGACTGTTTCAGTGAAGAAAGTGTTAAAGGTTTTAGCAACACAATTAGGAGGTTGTTGTAGGGTAGCTGAGGGGGTGGGGGTAGAGGTTTTACCTGAGTGGAGCAGTTTATTCAGATCTGACCAGAATTTTTAAGGCCGATTATGGTATTTTTGCTGTAAATTGGTATAGTAGTTTTGTTTGTCTAACAGAATAGACCTTTTTGCATCATTTCGCATTTGTTTGAATATAATGTGGGCTTTTGGGGATTTGGTGGCTCTCCAGGAGGTCCATGCTGAGTTTCTAGCAGTAAGTTTTTGTCTAGTAGTATTGGTTAGCCAAGGAGCAGTTTTATTTTTGGTTCTGATTGTACGTGTGGGAGCATGCCTGTCAAAGATGGCCAGGAATCTGCTGTTGAATTCTGAGACTGCTTCATCAAGGGGGAGTGTCTTTAGATTGGCCCATTTACATGAGCTAAAATCGTCCTGGAAACTTATTAGGTTAAAGTTCTTTGTATACCTAAGGGTTTTTAAGGTGGTTTGGTGAGACATGTCATCCCTTTTCCTGATTATATACGTTAGGAGATGGTCACTCATGTCTTCAAGTAGGGTGCCTGATTTGTATAGCTGTGGATTATTATTTATTAAGATCCAGTCAAGGATGCTTTCCTTTTTGTTGGGCTTGTTGATTCTGGTGGGGGTTGTAATAGTCTGGGAGAAACCATGTAAGTTAATATGGGTGATGGGGAAGTTTGTTGAACAAGTTATCCAGTCGATGTTGAAGTCACCGAGCAAGATTGTTTCTTGGGGGTGGGTTGTGGATAACCATTGAAGGGTGCTTTCTAAGGTGGCTATGTTGTTACCTGGGGGAATATAGCTGCATATTATGTTTATAGATTTGTGTTTGTTAAGCTGTACTTTTGAGATGATTATTTCAGAGTTGGAAGTTGTCAGGTGTTGTGGGGTGTTAATTGTGGATATCTTGAGAGTGGATTTATATAGGATGGCTACTCCGCCTTTTCTACCTTTACAGTCAAGTCTTATTATGTTATAGTTGGGGGGTAATATTTCATTGTCGGAGATAGTGGGTTTTAGCCACGTTTCTGTGAGGCAGAGTAGATCAGGTGAGTGCATGTCTAGGAGGGCATGCAGATAGTGTATTTTCTTATTTAAACTTCTGATATTTAGGTGGCAGACTAGGAATGATTTGGGGGCATTGTGAGCTTCTTAGGTTTGTAGGAGTAGTATTTATGGAGTTAGAGGTAGCTGGTGACTTTGGGCCCGGGTTAGGGTGGATGTCACCGCTAGTTATGAGGTTAGGTAATATGCTCCTTATGAGTTTGGTGAACGTCAGTAGGAGTTGGTAATAGTTCTTTGTCCTTGGGTTTAGCTGAGTAGGATGCATGGGATGGAGACTATTTGGGGTAGCGCAATTAGTGAGGAGGTGGGGTAGTATTGGTGGTGGGGTGTGTTTGGATGCTAGTGGTTGTGATAGATGTAGGGTACTGAGAGTTAGGTAGGTAGTGGAATTCGTATGTGGTGAAGACATAAAGAATTATAAGTGGGGGTATGAGGGTAGGTATATGTTCTACGGTTGTGGGATGAGGTGGGAGTAAGAGGAGACATTGTGGATGAGGTAGTAGAAGGGTTTGTGAAAAAGGGTGGGGTGATAGAGAAGTGTGAAAATTAATCAAGGTGGGAGTGGGGGTGGCTATGTGGAAGGGATGAGTTCTGATAGGATGGTTGTAATAAATGGGAAGGGCTGATTAAGTGGGGGGGTGTTAAGGGAAGTATAAGAGTAGGAGTAGTGGGGGCGGGTGGGAAATGGGGGCAGGGTAGGGGAGCGGAGTGAGCCCGTAGGGCGAACGGAGCGGGTAGAGCTAGAGAAGGACTGAATTCAGGGGAAACAATCAGTGGAGTGCTGACTGTAAGGTAAGTTTAAGGGGAGATAGTAATCTGTGCAGGTAAGAAAAGTAAGGTAAACAGTGGGGTAAATTGGGTCTAGCTGATCTATAGATAAATATGGAAATATGGTGGGAAAGTGGAAGTCTAAAAGTTAAAATCATCAGAATGGAGAAAGTTAAGTAGGGAGACTAGACCAAGGGAATAGGGTGCACCTAGTGGGCAATGGTTGTAAGGCAACCAGGCTATTCTGGGGGGGGGGGTAGCAGCTCCCGTGTGATAAGGTAGAGTTACACGGGAGTAGTATAAGGAGGCTGTAGGAGTGGAAACCATGGTGATTGTGAGGAGAGAAAGGTTTGGCTGCTGGCTGTCCTGGCTAGGGAGTTTACAAAATGCCCCTGGGCTGATAAACAAAAAGTGCATCTTTAATCTACAAACAGTGGGTATACAACATACTTTCTTCCCTGCATATTTATACTTTCTTGTGTCCTTGAGGGGAAAGATGTCCAGAGAGGTTTGGCTGTGTTCCTTAGTGTGGGGAGGAGTCAGCAATATTGGACAGGGTTAGAGAAAACCAAGACCCAATACAGATCAGGCAGGTTGGAGTGCTGGGTAGATAAAGGAAGAGAAAACAGTGGTGAAGTATGTAGTAGGTCCGACACAGTTTTTAAATACAATACTAGAAAAGACAGTCCTTAGGATTCCTTTTAACCAGGAATATGCATGTTGGTATTCCAGATATTCAAATATGTTAATGCAATTGAATGCAAGGCAGAAGCAGATTCTATTGCAACATAATACAACACAGTTTAGACTAATAACTCAACAGCAACTCTAAAGTTTGGTAAAATAAAATGGTACAGAATGCATTAGGCGTCCAAACATTACATGGTACAGAGTGCAGTGGCCCAGAGGTTGAGGGCGGGGTAGTAGATGCTTATGTAATTGTTCACTCAGTATTACATGAATTCTATTATAGAGGAATGAACCTCTTTGTAACTAGGTAACATGAAATTAATTAGCTGGGGCCAGCAGAACAAGAACGCTAAGCCTAAAACAGCTTTTTAACCTAGGGGGTATTTCACAGCTAAAATGCCCTCCTGTATTTCATACACTTGTTACCCAAACTACAGAGGCTCACACTCTGTGATATGTTCTTAGAGAGAGTGCAGCCTTCTCATTGAATGCAGTTGGCTTTATTTAAGTGTAATATGGAATGTAATTTATTAAGTATCTATCAGCATTTTAGCCTTACGAGCCGTAGTATGGCATAAGAGTCCTCATTTAAGTAAGATTAACCCTAGTATCTATATTCTAATGTATGTATGGTAAAACAATCAAATGGGTTTAAGCACCGGAGTGCTACTCTAGTCCGGTGTTCTTATATTAAGAAAGTACCAGGTCTACTCTAATCCGGTGTTCTTATATAAAAAGAAGTACCGGGTCCTCTTAGCTTGATGTCCTTCAAGGATGCATCTGCAGTCCTAACATATGGGTTGTCCTGCCTCAGGCAGCCCTTCGGCCGGACTCCAAAGTCTGGGTCTGGCCTCGGCTGATGTCGCACTTCACCCGACGTCATAGCTGCTGTTTATTGGGTATAAAGGCATCAGCCGACGCCATTTTCCTCAGTCTTTCTTGCCGCACGGTGCCCGAAGCAGAAGCTGTTCGCAAGTGCCGGTCGGTCAGATCCAGAGATTTCTACTACGAAGACTTCTAAAAAGCTAAGTACCCCGTTGGGGACTCTTTCTTGCCTCAGCCGATGTCAGACAAAGTAAATAATTGTTTAACTTGTGGGAAACAAATACCTCATAAGGATTTCCACTCTTACTGCCTTCCTTGCTTAGGCCCAGACCACGACGTATCAGCTTGTTTAGCCTGTGCTTCCTTCAACCGACGGACACTTAGACGTCGGTCGGAGTTTGCAGAGGAGTTTTTTGGTCCCGCTTTTGCATACAAAATGCCGTCGGAGACTCCGACTACTCAATTAGCTAAAAAGCGCAAGGAAAAGGACCGACATTCGCGGCCCGCGGTTTTGGCTGAAACCACGGTTAGGCCAACCGCGAGTGTCTCGGTTTCGGCTGAAACCGAGCCCCCAGTTCTTCCTTCGGCCGAAAGCATGCCTCCGATAGCCGAGGCCTCACAGAGCATGGCTGAATCTGCTTCTGAATTTACTGCTACAGAAGCAGGCACCCAGGATTTGTCAGACACTATTCCTTTAGACATATCTACCCCTGCACGTGGGGCTGCTAGACCCCCTGCTTCTATGTCTATCAAGGCTTTTGCCAGGGCTAAAGCAGCTAAATCTTCCAAGGCCTTACCTGCTAAAACTCCTTCACATAGGCCTACCTCTAGTTCCCAAATACTCAGCCTGGCTGAGGATCTCATTTCTTTGATCAGGGGATCCCAACCTCACCCAGACAGGGCCTCTCAGCCCCCTCCAGATAAGAGGCCTAGGGCTGAGCCCCCGGAACCTGTTTCTACAGATTACTCAGATGACTCAGACATTACAGACCCTCACGAAGGCCCATATTCTCCTTATGAGGATTCCGATGCAGAAGACTCCATTCCTTCTGCTTCTCCTCCTGAAGAATTTTCCTTTGGGGAAACCTTGCATGCTATGAGGGAACACTTCCAATGGCAGGGCCAGGATTTTTCAGATTCAAGGAAAAGGCTAAGGACCTTTTTACACTTACCACAGCATAGGCCTTTAGCCATTCCGCCAGTACTAACTGTTGTTGATGATGCATATAATGATGCCTGTACTGCCCCTGATTCTCTTCCTCCGGCCCCTGCCAAGCCAGACAGATAATACAGGGTCCCGGACACACACTACCATTTGTATAAGGCTCCTGTTGCAGACCCTGACACCATTTCACAGGGCCCTAAAGGTGTGGCAGCTGCCTCTGCCAAAAACCCTCTTCCCTCTGAAAGGGAATCTAGAGCATTAGAGAGATGGGGTAAAAAGGTTTATACTTCTGCTACTCTTTCGCCAGGGCCTTGAACTGTCAATTTCACATGATTCAGTACCAGGAATTTTGTTAGACCAACTAAATAAAAACTGTCTTCTCCTGAACCTATAGACCGCAAGTCCCTTCAGGATTTGGTACATAACTCTCAGCAGGTCAGTAACCATTTCTTAAAATGTGGCTATGATGCACTGGAGGCTTCCTTTAGATCAGCTATGACTGGAACAGTGATTGAAGGCATGCCTGGTTAAAAGAACAATCCTTACCAGACCATGTTAAGTCAAAACTCTTAGATGCTCCCATGGAGAAACAAAGTTTGTTTGGCTCCCCTGCACAGGAGGTTCTAAAGAAGGTGGAAGAAAAAGCAAAATCTGTCCAAACAGTCAAGGATTTCTTACAGGTCCAACCTCCGAGGTTTAGCAGAAATTGGCCTTCGAAGAATTGGTCCTTTCCAGACAACTCCAGAGCGCAGAGAGGCAGAAATAGGCGCCCAAGAGGCAGAGGTCAATCTAGGGGTGCCTACAGGGGACGTCAGTGGCAACCTACCAACCAGAGAAGTACTGCCACAGATTCAACTACAACCACTTCCACAGGGCAGACACAATGACTTGGCTCTAGTTCCGCCTACCAGGGAACAACTGGAGGCACCCTTGGGTGGAAAGCTAGCCTTATTTTCCGACAACTGGCATTACATTACAGGAGACAAATGGACTTTACAAACAATAGACAAGGGCTACAGGTTTCACTTCCACACTCTACCAAAAAAGAGAGGAATGCCAAACCTACCACCAAGCCAAAAAACAGACGCTCTAAGACAAATCAACAACTTACTAAGGATGAGAGCTATAGAAGAGGTACCACCTATGGAACAAGGCCAAGGATTTTACTCCAGGCTTTTCCTTGTACCAAGAAAAGAAAATCAATGGAGACCTATTCTAGACTTGTCCGCACTGAACACATACCTCATTGTTCCAAAATTCAAATGCTGACCCTCCAGCAGCTCCTTCCCATGCTGGGCAAGGAGTCTTGGCTGGTGACTCTAGATCTCAAGGAGGCATACCTGCACGTCCCTATACGACCAGATTGCAGAAGACACCTCAGATTTCTTGCAGGATCAGAGCATTATCAATTCTCAGCATTGCCTTTTGGCTTATCTACTGCCCAGAGTATTCACGAAATGCCTGGCATCAGTAATTGCTCATTGCAGGCTTCAGGGAATTCAAATTTACCCATACCTGGACGACTGCCTAACACAAGCGGACAACAAGGCAAAATTAACAAAAGATTTGGAAAATGTCATACAACTGTTGCAAGCCTTGGGATACACAGTCAACATGCAAAAGTCAAGACTAGTACCATCCCAAAGGATAACATTCTTGGGTGCAGAACTGGATACATCAACTCAGATGGCTTTTCTCACAGAAGAAAAACAAAAGCAACTACCAGTCTACTTCATGACATTAACAACACAAACTCAGCTTACTGCAAGGAAAGTCCTGCAAGCCCTGGGCTACATGGCATCCTGCATAATATTGGTTCCGCATGCCAGACTGCATATGAGAAAGCTACAATGTTACCTAAGGAATGTATGGTCTCAACACAAGCACAGTCTAGAAGCCCAGATTCCAATAATTCCATGCCTGAAACAAGAATTCCTGTGGTGGGCTCAGGCCTGTCAGTTGAACAGAGGCTTGCCTTTCCACAAACCTCATCCAAGCCAGACCATCACCACGGACGCCTCAGACCTAGGCTGGGGGGCACACATGGTGGACAAGTGTATACAAGGCCTATGGACCCAAGACCAGCTGAATCTACACATAAATCTAAAGGAGATGCTGGCAGTGAAACATGCGATCCAGGCATTCAGACCACTCCTTCAACAGGGTCATCTGTTGATAAGGACGGACAATACCACAGTCATGTGGTACATCAACAAACAGGGAGGTACACATTCATATCCTCTATGCCGGATGGCAATGGACCTGTGGAATGTGGCTCTGAATCTCAACATTCAACTTCAGGCCAGATTTGTACCAGGAAAAGAAAATTCTCTAGCAGACACCTTAAGAAGAACTACCACGGATGCTCACGAATGGATGCTGCATCCAGATATCTTCAAAGCCATAACAAAGAAATGGGGACTACCAGAGATAGACCTGTTCGCCTCCCCACACAACCACCAATTGAAGAAATTCTGCACAAGAGCATACCACCCACTTGCTTGGAGGGTGGACTCCCTTTCCTTCAGCTGGAAAAACCTGACAGCATATGCATTTCCACCTCTTCCCTTGATGTACAAAGTTCTACTGAAGATCAGAGAGGATCAGCCAAGGGTAATCCTGATAGCTCCAGACTGGCCGAGGCAACATTGGTACCCGCTACTGAGAAGCATGTCTCGGACACATGCATGGCCTCTACCTCTATGTTCCTTACTTCTAACACAGGACAACTACAAGATCCTACATCCAAACTTGAAAACACTGCAGCTAGCTGCTTGGAATATTGCATAAAACAAAATAACCCAGGTTTATCTCAGAGGGTTAAGGACATTATCCTGGAGGCACGCAGACCCTCCACAAGGAAGACTTATTCAGCCAAGTGGAAAAGATACCTCATTTGGAGTGCAGCAAAGGGAGAAAATGTCTCATTGGCAAACATAGCACACATCCTGGAATACTTGCAGAACTGTTCCACAATGGCCTGTCTTACTCCTCCATTAAGATTCATGCATCAGCAATTTCAGCAGAATACAACATGGATCCTCCTGTCTTCTCTCATCCTCTACTCAGGCAGTTCTTGAGAGGAATCAAAAATGTAAAACCTCCAAGGAAACCACCTTTTACCTACATGGGATCTCAACTTCGTGCTGGAAAAGTTAACACTTCCCCCTTTTGAACCAGCAGCAACAGCAGAATTACAGTTCTTGTCTTGGAAAACTGCCTTCCTGCTAGCAATCACTTCAGCAAGAAGGGTATCTGAGTTACAGGCATTAATGGCAGTACAACTCTTCATTATCTTCCATCAGGACAGATTCTCTCTGAGAACTAACCCTACCTTTATGCCAAAAGTGGTCTCCAGAGTATCATTGAACCAAGCGATTCATTTACCTACATTCTTCCCCAACCCACAGAACAGGGGGGAAAGACTGCTACATACCTTGGACGTGCACAGACAATTACGCTACTATCTGGACAGAACTAAGACCAGCAGAAAAACTGACCAGCTTCTGGTAGCATATGCAACAGGAATGCAAGGAAAAGCAATTTCAAAACAGACAATCTCAAAATGGATAGGAAATTGCATTCGATTTTGCTACTCCTTTCATGGAAAGACAACTCCTGAAAATATCAGACCTCATTCCACAAGAGCTACAGCCACCACTACAGCTTTCCTACGAGGAGTGGCTACCAAAGACATTTTAGAAGCTGCTACTTGGAGCTCCGTGCATACATTTGCCAAGCATTATAATCTTCCCTTATACTCTAGATCCAGAGCAGGTTTTGCAACTGCTGTTTTGCAAGGGATCTTAACTACACCATCTTTATCTTAGTGCCCCCTCCCCCAGTTTGGCTATGGTATTCTACCCATATGTTAGGACTGCAGATGCATCCTTGAAGGACATAGTACAGTTTTGTACCTACCATAAATGTAGATGTCCGATAGGTATGCATCTGCAGTCAGGATTACCCACCCTCCTTCCCCTCTGTGGTATTCCTAGGGTATTTACCCCTCTTTTAGCTAGCTGGGGGAATCTATTATGGTGTATTTGTATATATGTATGTATATATATATATATATATATATATATATATATATATATATATATATATATTCATATTGTTTGCTCTCTACTGTTTGGAATTATTTGCATTTATCCAAACTTAGCCTTCCTAGAGGGCACCTGGCATCTGGGGCAAGAAACACTGAGGAAAATGGCGTCGGCTGATGCCTTTATACCCAATAAACAGCAGCTATGACGTCGGGTGAAGTGCAACATCAGCCGAGGCCAGACCCAGACTTTGGAATCCGGCCGACCGAAGGGCTGCCTGAGGCAGGACAACCCATATGTTAGGACTGCAGATGCATACCTATTGGACATCTACATTTATGGTAGGTACAAAACTGTACTTTATTGGTTGCCTTTAACCGGAGCAGACGTGGTTAATAGTGCTGATTCAACAGCTAGAGTTTTTTTTTTTTAAAGAGTAGAACAGCGTGCGAGATAGGCAGGTGTAAAGGTAACCACTTCTATGATGAGTAATAAACCTAAGGAGCTGTGGTATGTGCATGCCTCATAAATTTAGTGCAAGAAAAAAACGGTAATAAAAGGAATTAGAGCAGTTGCATAGGTAATAGGTTCGCTAAACAGCCTTTGCAAGTATTGTAATCAATGCAGGAGACTCTGCCCTGCGCTGAGTTATCGTAAGATTACTGTGTTACTTCAGCACAAGCACCCTATATTAATTATAATGATGCTCCACTTTGGTAGTTATTCTAAGCTAGGCACCAGTACCACTCCACGTTAGGAGCAGGACGTTTTTGTGAGCCCATTTAGTGTTGCTAATCAGCTCCACGTGCTGCAAACAATGCGAGTATGATTACCACAGATAGAGCGGTTAGGACACCGTGCAAAGTTTAAACACAATGATATATTCAAGCAGAAGCCAGTATTCTCACTGTAACATGTTCTCAGTAATAAATAGAGCACGTATAAGCTCCATGTGCTACAAACTTTAAAAGATAGTATCCTCTAACGATAGAGCAGCTAATACAAAGAATATAGCTAGTCGCTAAACAGTAATAGTTCTAGTTTGTTGTTGCTTAAATGGAACAGATTGCAAGATTCAGTATGTATCGGCTCCACGTGCTACAAACACTACGATATGATAACTGCTAGTGAGTAAAGCAGCTAGTACACCATTATTATAGCAATATGGCTTGTTGCTAAGCAGAAACAGTTGCAGTCATTTAAGGTAGCGACCATCAAGCAAAATACACTTACACAAGGTGGTAACACCGAAGGCAGGAGTGCACAGCAGCCTGGGGTAACTATAACATTAAAGATGGCGCCACTTGGGGTTGGGTATATTTATTGGTTAGGCGAGGGGAATAGGTAGAAGGGGGAGGAGTGTGGTGGGTGCATGTGCAGACCGGATGTGAGCAGTACAGAGTTCCTGCAGGGTTGGTTGGAAGCAAATAGAACTTATTGTGTTACAATAGGCTGACGTAGGTAGTCTAGAGAAAGGGGGGTGGGGCAGGGAACAGGGAGAGAGAAGAAAGATAGGAAAGGGGGGGGTGTAATGTATAGTAGTTGCAGGGAGGCAGCCTAATGAAGCAGGTGGGTTAAGGGGGCAGAGAAAGAGCTAGAGAAGGACTGAATTCAGGGAAAACAATCATTGGAGTGCTGACTGTAAGGTAAGTTTAAGGGGCGATAGTAATCTGTGCAGGTAAGAAAAGTAAGGTAAACAGTGGGGTAAATTGGGTCTAGCTGATATATAGATAAATATGGTGGGAAAGTGGAAGTCTGAGAGTTAAAATTATCAGAATGGAGAAAGTTAGGTAGGGAGAATAGACCAAGGGAATAGGGTGCCACCTAGTGAGCAATGGTTGTAAGGCAACCAGGCTATTCTGGGGGTGGGGGGTAGCAGCTCCCGTGTGATAAGGTAGAGTTACACGGGAGTAGTATAAGGAGGCTGTAGGAGTGGAAACTGGTGGTTGGGAGGAGAGAAAGGTTTGGCTGCTGGCTGTCCTGGCTAGGGAGTTTACAAAATGCCCCTGGGCTGATAAACAAAAAGTGTATCTTTAATCTACAAACAGTGGGTATACAACATACTTTCTTGTGTCCTTGAGGGGAAAGATGTCCAGAGAGGTTTGGCTCTGTTCCTTAGCGTGGGGAGGAGGCAGCAATCTTAGACAGGGCTAGAAAAAACCAAGACCCAGTACAGGTCAGGCAGGTTGGAGTGTTTCTTGTGTCCTTGAGGGGAAAGATGTCCAGAGAGGTTTGGCTTTGTTCCTTAGCATGGGGAGGAGGCAGCAATCTTAGACAGGGCTAGAAATAACCAAGACCCAGTACAGGTCAGGCAGGTTGGAGTGACAAGGTGGTAACACCGAAGGCAGGAGTGCACAGCAGCCTGGGGTAACTATAACATTAAATATCTGATTGGCTTTTTGTTTCCTTATATCCCAGGACATTGGGTTGGCTGTTTCTAAGCAAACCATTTCCTCCTGGGCATCTAAGGTAATTTCCATTTGTTATTCTTTTCATAGCAAATCTCTGTCTTTAATTTCTGCTAGAGCTCATCCCACTAGGGCTGTTGCCACTTCTAGTGCTTTATTCAAGGGGTTGGACACCAGTTCTATCCTTGAAACTGCTACTTGGTCTTCAATGCATAACCTTTACTAAGCATTACAAGTTGAATATGGTTTCTAGCACCAGAGCAGGTTTTACTAGAACCATTTCATATGGATTTGTTGAGGGCTGTTCTCAGACTTCCACCTCCCATTCTGTTTCTTAGCTTTTTTACTCTCATTAACATTAAGAATACTGCTACATTGGTATACAGTTGTGTAAAATCTTACCATAACAGTAGATGTCCTTCTCTTCACTGTTGCAGTATTTGCTCCCTCCCTCTAACCCCCTATTGTTTGTTCTGCTTTTTAGTTCAGATTCCTTTCTGACTAAAGGTTTCCCCTTTTTCTACTGCTTTTTTTCCTTCTGGATATGCATGTATTCCTTTATGTTATGGAGACTGTTCTTTCCTGGGGCAATTCATTTCTGGGTAACTGCATCTGTATATCACTTGTATGCCCCATGTTCTGTGCAGGGAGCATACGTGTGACATATGTTCCTACAGTCTACTGCTGATATACTACCCATTTGTGTTTCTTTTTTCTGAAACAAGCAACATATTTATTAAATTCTCGCATATGACACAGGCAATCTTATTATATAAATACAACAAACCATACTGACACAATTTCAGTTGCAAACATTATACATTATAAGCCATGTTGCCATAACTGTAGCTGCAAACATTATACATCACTTATCTATCCAGTCATTGTCAGTCAAACATTACATAGGTCATTCATATCCTACCTTCTTTTAAACTTCATTGTTTCTCTGCTTGTATTGTTCCCACAATTCCCATTTTTTCCTATGTAATTTGCTTCTACCGTTTCTAAAGATCCCAATTCCAAATGTTTTGTCTCTGTTACTATAGTCACTACTTCTAGTAATGTTGATTAGACTTTGATTTCCATTTTCTAGTAATTGCTTTTTTGGCAGCCACCATAAATAGACTCAGTGGGTTTATATTACAATGTCAAAATTCACAGGAGTTTGAACGTTGTAATATCGAACCCAAACATTCAAAATATGAAAATAGTGAAGCCACAGCACACCAATTCTCAGGGGGAAAAAATCAGTGGGCCGTTTTCAGGGCTTTGCCATTTCCTCCACTGTAGTGCAATCTCAGAGTTGGTATATTTAAGTAGGGGAGTGTGGAGGGCACAGTCCCCCACACTGGGGGTTTTGGGGCAACCCCCCCACTTCAGTTTAAGTTTAAAGTCTTTTTTGGGGGGGGTCATGGAACAGAGATTTTTTTCCCAGGGGAAAAAAATCGCTGTTATGTGTTTTCATCATAATTGGATTTCGAACTATACAGTTCGATATTGCAACATTCGAACTCCTGTGAGTTCGACGTTGTAATATAGACCCAGACTCAGCATGGCCTTAGTATGTACAGGCAAGTCTGATTTTGTATCATTGTTCAGAAAAAATAATTTCCTTAGTAAACACCAATTTGCTCACCCAGTATCTCTAACAAAGCAGTCCATGGCATAGTTTCTTAAATCCCTGAGTATAATCCAGGCAGCCCAAGTCTGTGTAGTGGATTAGGTGCTAGATGAGCCAGGCTGGAGAAGGTAGAAATGAGTGGCTAATGCCAACTTACCTGTTCTGGGGGAAGGAGGACCCACTCATTTAATTACTAACACCTAACCTGCAGGTTCGTAGTGCATGAGTCTGGGGACATGACCTTTACATTCTAAAGGAAATAAGTTGCAGCCTCCACTGTGCATTTGTGGGATCACACGTGTGCAAATGAGAGGCATTGCACACTCCACACAATGATGCAGGCATGCATGTCGACTGCCAGTGGTAGGGTTGTACCATATAGAAACATCCCTGAGCCATACCTTGGATAGTGATGCAGGACTTGGGGACAGGGTCATTGCAGGAGGCTGCAGCGTAGAGAAGTAAAACCAGACCCTCAGGCCATTGGGACAAGGGAGCTCCCAGTCCCTTGTAGATGAATTGAAGCACTAGGGCAGAGCAGGGCTTGCCTAGATTATTGCTTCTTTTAGTTGGCTCTTGCCCCAAGAAGATTGGTTAGGGGAAACTCCCTCTTTCCAGGGAATAAATGGGCTCAACCTATCAAATAAGCACAAATGGTCAGCAAGCAGAAAGGCAAAAATTAAATAAAATATTGTAATAAGATTTAGTGCTAAAGTGAGTATTTCACTCAGCCATGATTTCCACTTGTGTATCAAATTAGGTATTTTATTTCAAGAAAATGTTACATTGCGGCAGTACACAAAGCAAAGATTGTTTTTTCTCTGTACTGTTTATGGCAGTAAACTTTGACCATCACATCATGTTCAGTATATCTGTACCTGGCTGTGCTGTATTACCAGAACATGACCAAAAGGTTATCCCAATTGCAGATGATTTGCTGCTATCAGATCTGAAAACCTTTTTTAAACGATGGCTTCATATCAAGAAGCATTGTTAACTGGACTTCCAAGATGGCTGCACATTGAGTAACAGCTTAACTCTAGGTAGCCCAATATGAAAATAGAAAAGAACAGTAGACTTTTGTCTTTATGGTAAATTTCAGTAATTGGCTAGTAAGTGTTCTTCCTGTATGCCAGGAAAAAAGAAATACAGAGCACCTGGAAAAAATCAGCTACAAAAAGTGAAGAAGAAACAGTGACTATAAAGCAAAAAGCAATACAACCTCCAGACATAACTTCCAGTAACCTGCAGGATGATATAAGACAACTACACACAGACCTGATTTAAATAAACTAAACACTGATGGAGTATATCAACGCAAACAACAAAAGGCTGGAAAATGGAAGAAGCTTTAAACAGTTATTCAAATGAGATGATAAAGCTGCAAAAATCAGGGGTTGAAATGAAGAAAAAAATGGATGAATATGAGACTGCTGAGGAACAGATGTTTCAAAAAAAATAATAGAATTAGAGGACAGAGCACATAGGGAAAACTTGAGATTTTCAGCTATACGAGAGAAGCTGGAAGGAACAGACTGCATTAATTTTATGAAAGCACAAATAAGTAGCTGGACTGGTATTCCATAGCAGGAGTTGTTAGTTGAAAGGGCACATAATATGTATGCTCCAAACCTGGGTATGAGAAAACAATCTAGACCTTTAATAGTAAAGATGCAATCCTACCAGTAGAAGGAGTTGATTCTGACAAAGCTGTGACTCACTGTACACCAGGCAGAGGAGGAGTAAATTCATTCCACTATTCAGGGAATGTTGAGACACAGGTGTGAGATTCAAATTGATGTACCCAGTTGTCTTCAAGATGTTATTCCCTGGAAGGAGAAAATCATTTTTTATGAAGTACATACTAAGGAGGAAATACAAAAGTGTGTCCAATAAAAAGTGAGCTGTGAAACGGAAGGAGATTCTACTTCTTGTACTTCTGGTAATAAATACCACAGAGAGAATGTACTTGTGAAACATTTTCCAAAATCTTGGATAGAAGTAAGGCAGCACGAGAATTAACTAGTAAAATCAAGAGTACATTGGAAATGAAGCAGAGACAGGATTTGGGAGATGGAGATGAACAGTAATAAAACAGATAACTTAATGTGGGATTACAATGCAGTGATTATCAAGAAAATCTGGAAGTATTGGACTTTGTCAGAATTTGTTGGACTAGTGGGGGACTTTAAAGTATATGTCCCACTTCATGTCATTAATGTTGGGGAAAATGCTTTGGGGAGGGAAGAGGGGAGAAAGTTAAATGCAAGTAAAGAAAACATTTTTTCTTAATGGTACTATTTTTGTGGTGATGGTTTTCTTTGCATGCTATAAAGTTAAGTTTTCTCAGTTATTTTTAAGTGTAATGGGGATTTGTAAATAGGTACTGCTGTTCATTTTTTTTCCTTTCTTTCTCCCTTCTCTCTTTCTTCTTCAGTTTTAAGAAATGTAGGCAGTGCAATGTAAAAAAGACTGGTTAAAAGAGCATGAAAAAAGAAAAAAATAACGTGCTTTTTCTAATTCTTGTATGGTGGAATGACTAGATTAAGGACTTTAGATCGATTTTTAAGAGAAAGCAAGTAAATGAAAAAGAATATTGAATATTATCAGGCTTCTTTTTCTAGCAATAAATGTATGCTTAGTAGCAATTCTGTATCTAGCCCTCATGTTTCCAGGGAAACATTCTGATAATGAGAAATTGGTTATAGTCTAGTGGAGAGTGATTGGCTGGGGGGAAAAAAGAAAAACTTGGCTAGTTGATAAAGCATTCAGAGGCTTTCCCAGCTGGGAGAGCTATAAAGATAAGACAAAACAAATTAGTCCTTAGTAGAAGAACAGGCTGCACCCATGCGCCTTAGCATGGGTGATCTTTCTTTTAGGTTAACTCAAGTCAGTGAGTGTGCCTGTCAGTTTGGGACATTTATTCATATTAGGAGGGTAAAACTTCAATATTTGAAGATGTATACAGTTTGTATGTATAGAGGGGTTTTTTTTTGAGGGCTTTCAATAAAACAAAAAGTTTTGTAAGATGCAACATAGGCTCAAATGGATATGACATGAAACAACTACATAAATGTCCAACCTGCCAAACAGCGTATGCATGTAGCATAAAAGCTGGAGCTAGACATTAACGAAGCTGGAGCTAGACTTTTCACAAAAAAGTTGTTATGCATATAAGGTGGGCATAATAACTTGTTAATACAATGATGCTTTTTGTAATGTCTTTAAATGTTAACGGTCTCCGATAAAAAGAAAAAATAGTGAACTATATTAAAATGTAGAGTGCAAATTGCTGTGTTACAGGAGATGCACTTGGAAAGAACTGAACATGTGAATTTGATAAAGAACAGTTTTCAGGATGATTATTCAACAGAACATCTGGGACAAAGGAAATGAGAAGTACTTATATTAATGTCAAGAGGAGCTCTGATAGTGATAGAAGAGGATGAAAAAGATAATGGCAGATTTGTAGTGCTAAGGGCCTACTGGCAAGGGAGGACAATTACACTGGCATGTGTATATATTCCATCTAAAAGTGCTATAATGGAGCTTAAGAAAATTCTGAGAGAAATAATTAGTTTTCAGCAGGGAATATTACTTATAGGTGGGGACTGGAATTTTGGTTTGCAGCAGTAAAGATGTGTCTGGGGTGCCCAAAAGCGAAAGTATAACAAAGGAGGGTAGAATTTTGAAGAAATGTATTAAAATATTTGACATGGAAGATGTGAATTTAGTAATAGGAGTGAATTTACATATTATTCCCCAAAATATAAAACTGGGCTAGACAGAATGTACATTTCACAGGAAAGTGTGCATTTAATTGAAGGTCTTGATACGCACCCAATAACTATTTCAGATCATGCGCCAATAATAATTAAAATAAAAACATAGGTAATAAAATAAAAATGAGACACTGGTGCTTTCCCACCTCTCTGTTGAAAAGAGAATAATTTAAGGAATGGGTAGTGGAGATTATTCAGGAGCTATTCAAGAGGATAGATATTTCTGAAACTATAGCTAGGAAGTGGTATAAAATTAGGTTGGAGTTTAAATATAGGGAGGAAATAAAAGAAAAGGAGGTATGGTTAAGAAGTAACAAGAATGATTTAGAGGGACTGACAAATGTTAAAGTATTACAGAATAGGGGGAATCCCACACAACAAGAACAGGATCGACTGCAGAATGCTAAGTAGAAAATAAGGATCTACCTTGATAATGTACACAAGTTTAAAAAGACTGCTGTTAAGCAACTGTTTTTTGATAACACTAGAGCGCACAAACTTTTAGCATAACAACTCAGCCAACAGAAAGTAAAAAGAGCTGTCGCCAAGCTTATGGAGCCTATAACAAGGAAGGTAACACAAGATCCTGTAGAGGTATTAGAAATATTTTGGAAATTCTATGAAAGTCTGTATAAAGCAAAGTCATATGGAAATCAAGAAAAGATACAAATGGAAATGCTTATGGCAGAATTACATATGTCAAGGTTAGCGGTGGATGAGGCTCAATTACTAACGGTTAGGGTAGGAGAAGAGATAAAAATTGTGATGTATAACCAATGTACAGGAAAGTCCACAGGAATATATGGTATTCCTGTGGAAGTCTGGAAACTAGGAGGGAAAAACTGATGGAAGATTTTGTTTAACAGTATTTTAACAGGAGAAGTACCAACATCCTAAAAGAAAGCAGTGATAGCTGCAGTACCTAAAGAGAGTAAAGATCCATCAGATCCAGCTTCATACAGGCCCATTGCAACACTAAACCATGATTATAAAGTATTCATGTCTACAATGGCTAAATGAATGGCAAACATAATGACAAAAGTGATAGCTATGGATCAATGTGGTTTTGTGGAGGGGAGATAAACATTTGACAACATTAACAGAACACTGATTATCCAGAGGGAGCAGAATGTAAGAAAATACCATTGTTGGTGGGCTTGTCGCAAAGAAAGCATTTGACAGATTTGGCTAGGACTTTATGAGCAGGGCAGTGGAAGCATTTGCATTTCCTGAAAAAAAATAAGATTGATTAGGAGGATATATATAAGGAATCTGAGGCAAAAATTTAAGTGGGTGGGGTCCTCTCTGATAATTTCTGCTTGAGCAGAGGAACCAGGCAGGGGTGGTCTCTTCCCCCTTTGTTATTTGCATTTTATTTAGAACAATTAGCAAAGAAAATAAGGGACTCTGAAATTCAGGGATATAATTGATATATGATGGTCAAGAAATGCTGGCTCTGTTTGCAGATGATGATATTTTATTTCTGAAGAAACCAGAAAGACATTACAATGTTATGGAACATTTTGAGACAGTTTCAGATCTTTTCGGGATACAAAATTAATGAAGTTAAAACAAAGGCAATAGTGGTAAATTATGTACCCACATATGAATTGGTTCAGCAATATCCATATTTATGTGGACATGATAAAATTAAGTATTTAAGAGTGTGATTTAAAAATGATTCTGGTGTGGAAGCTACAGATATGTGGGAAGAGACTAAAAAGATAATACAAACACTGGGAAAATGGAAACGTTGTTATATGGATAGTAAGATACAAGCAGTTAGAATGTTTTAGTCCCATTAGTCTTGTATCCAGGTCTGGCATATTTTTATCAACCAGAGGAAAAGTTGTGAATAGCAATTAATTAAGAGCTGAAGGACTTTATCTGGGAGGGGAAGACTGAAAGAGTCAAGTGAGATAAGATGATTCTTCCCGTAGAGCAAGGCAGATTGGGATTACCTGATCTGAAGGGGTATTTCAAGGATATACAGTTAAGGCTCCTATACATAGCACAAGCAGAAAACTATAATTCAGAGTGGAAAGGGATGATGATGAACGGGGGGAATGCAAGGCACAAGGAGAGATTGGGATTTTGGATGCAGGCCTTTAAGGAGAATAACAATAATCATACAGAATATAAAGCAGATGAAAGTATTCTAAGAGCTAAGCCAAGATGGGAATGGAGAAAGGAGATTCTGCCAATAGGGGGTGACTGTAGCTAGGGATATAGACAATAGGAAAGAGGAGGTGGAATTTATTGGAGAAAACTGGCAAAGGAACCAAGGTATTGGAAGCAAATAACTAGAAAGGGAAAGATAATAGAATGGGAAGACATTGAAATGTATTTGGACTGCAGGTTAGAGATTCCCTTCCCTATCAAGGATTGATATCAGGGTATAGGCAAAGAGAAAGAAATAAAGGGTCCTAAACGAAAGACTACTGGTAGAGTTTTTAGTAGAATCTAGAACAGAAGCTGCCATTAAAAAAGGAATACTTGGTAGATCATTTAAAATATTGCATGATAACTATAAGAATCAATCAGAGGAGGGTAGAAAGGATTGGGAAAAGGGATTAGATAAGCAATTCACAAAGAAACAATGGGAGGATATATGTATGTCTCCCAAATATGCAAGAAAATCAAGAAGATTTAGGATTTTTGCTTGGAAATGTTTACATAGATATTTTGTATACCCCAAGTAAACTCCAGAGATTTTTTTTTCGTGTAGACAGCAAATGTTGGCGATATGAGGGGAAGAAAGATGTATTTTCTGGCAGTGCAGTAAGTTGGCAGACTTTAAGGATTTCCAGTGGGATGCAGTGTCGGAGATGCTGGGTGGAAGACTGGTGTGACGAGGGAAATGATTTTTCTGAACTATGACACAGAATCGGAAAGGTCTTGCTGTGTCTAATTTTGGTGGCTGCCAAAAAAGCAATTACTAGAAAATTGAAATCAAAAATCTTAACCAACCGTAACAGAAGTAGTGAATATAATAACAGATAAAACGACTGGAATTCAGATCCTTAGAAAAGGGTAGGAGCAAACTACATAGGAAAAAATGGGAATTGTGGGAAAATACATACAGGGAAGGAATGAGGTTTAAAAGCAGGACTTAAATGAGCTATGTCATTTTTGACGGAAAGTGATGTATGTTTGCAACTGGGAGTGTGTCAGTATAGTTTGTGATGTAAAATGCTTGCAACTAGGATTGTCTCTGTGTGGATTGTTTTCATTTTTATAAATGTATGTCGTAACTAATGCTTTAATAAATATGTTTCTAGTTTAAAAAGGGGGGAGCAGGAATTGAATAATTTATGTAATGTTGCTTAGGTTATATGATATATAATAATATATGTTAAGTATGATTGCTTTTATATAAATGTAAATTTGCCTGTCGCAAGTGAAAATTAAATAAAGGTGTTTAAAAAAAGAAGCATTGTTAACCATTCCAAGTCTTTCTCATTTCCTCTAAGAAACATACTTTTACTCATATACTTTCTTCCTTTAGCATCACCTGAGTCCGAACTAAGTTTTTGTATGTAGTTTTTGCTTTCCCATGATCATAAACTACATCTACATGTGAAACTACAACTGCAGTAAAATAATCAGGTGTCTTGAGTTACTTGTAGTGAAACAGGAAGTGAGTACAATGATAGTGTTTCTCTTACCCAGGTTAAACATGGTGCTGTTGACCATACTGGAGCACCAGGCATATTATGAAGTAGATTAAATTACTTCACTTTTTGTGATGTTCTTTGAGGTCTGTCACTGGCTTGTCATGCACTTGTAGACCCCAATCACAGGAGGATACTGCTTTCCAGACTTAAATTTGTACATCTCTGTCATGGTACTCTTACCCTTTCTTCTGCTGGATAAGACTCAAGTTCTTTTATTTTCCAGGAATATCAATCTTGCTACTTCATCCTTCTAGTCCATTACCCCTAACATGACCTCCATAGATTGTTTACAACTACATTTAGCACCAAGTCTACAATCGCTTACAGTTGCATACATTTCTTGCCATATGTCTCGCTCATTTCTTTGTCTTTTTAACCTACTTTCATTTCTGAACCACGTTTGGCACTGTGGGTGGAGTCATGAAAAAATAATTACTTGGTGCATGTCTGACCTGAACTCATTACACTTTCTTAATATATATACATCTTTTTTATTGGAGAGAGAGAATGGTGGACATAACTACATAACCTGACCAGCCTCACAAATGGGACCTCTTGCTTTCTGAGACCATCACTGCGTAGACGTGCAGAAGCAGTACATTCTCTTATCCCAGTACAGTATAGCATTACTCATGCAGACGTCTTTCTAGGACCCACTTTATTTTCTTCATTTATTAATAATTTTCCTGCAGAGCCTCCCCATCATAGCATGATGGTTTATGGAGATGTTCTATTAGAAGGCATTAACTCCCATCATTTATTTACCTGTTTATTTATTTGTGTATATTTTAGCCATGGATGTTGTTCAAATATGGTTGTATCTAACAGTAACAGTGATAAAAAAGTAGCAACAAAATTTGAAGCCAACATAGTAATGACATCAAAGATGATGAAGCAGTGGATTTTGAAACCTGTATGACCTTGAATGTTTTTTTTTGCAGTTTAATTTCTTTCAACTTTCTCCAAAGTTAAGCTATAAGTTTTCCAAAATGATCTTTGGTAGAGCTAAAAGCTTACTGTCTACAATATCCTTCAGATTTCAGAACATAATGGTAACTCCATCTCAGCAGTGTAGTTTGTCCAAGATGTTTAAGGATCATTGTTTATGTGACATTCTAATTTCTCACACATTGAAGTAATCATTAGCAAGATATTTAATCATTTAAAAATTGCCCTCATTCTGACTAAGGCTCTTCCCACACTTCTGTAGTCAAAAATGTCATAATAGTATATCTGAAGTGGTTAACTTCATTTGGTCTGCAACCTGTGGGTATCGGATATGTCCTCTGATCCGAGCCGGCAGCTTTACCTAACTAAAAGATCCGAGCTCCTAGCTCCTCCCCTACCCATAATCCCCCGCTACACATCCTCAGATCTAGTTTGCCGCGGCTTCTAGAGACGAGCTCTTAGGCGTGGGTGAGAAATTTCCAGTTTTATATAAAACCTTTTAAATCGTTTTTTCTAAATTTTCTTCGGTGTGTGTGTATTGTTTAGCCCCCTTTATCGACTAGTATATTTAGTGTAATTTTTTTGTGGTAAATTTACTTCAAATTTGTTTTCAACTCTCCCCCTAGTGCGTGAGTGTGTGGTGTGATGGCTGAAGGGCCTAAAGCCATTTTTTCTAAATGCACTGAGTGTGGTCATAAGCTGTCCCCAGCTGATGGCCACACTCATTGCGTTATTTGCCTGGGGGTGACCCATTTATCCACCAGCTGCCAGGTTTGTGCGGCTTTCAACCCCCGGGCTATCAGGGATAGGAGGAACAAGCTAATCCTGGTGGGATTGTTGCCCCCGGATTCTTCTTCCTCCTCTCCCTCTAATGCACTGGTCGCGGCTGCGGCTTCCGTGCCTTCCAGTCCCCCTCCCTTGTTGGGGACTCAAACTCCCTCTGCTTCTCAGGGTGAGGGGGGACTCTTCTTCCTCTTCTAAAGAGAAGAGGAGAGATAAGGACCGGCACAGGCATAAAAGGCGGGCTGAGTCTCATCCCTCGGCCCCACCAGCGAAGGTAGCTAGTCCCGCTAAGAGGGCCTCTGGTTCTCTTCATTCTCGGCTCCGTTCTCCTTGCTTTTCCCCAGAGCCGGAAGAGGAGTACCGGTCTCCTTCGAGGTCCTTCAGGCGGCCCTCCAGGCCCACCTCTACGACCTCCTCCAGGTCCATCAGAAGCTTGACCGACGCTGATTTGGACCGGATGATACGTCGTTTCCTGCAGGCTCAAATGCAGATGAGGGTGCTCCAGCCTCCCCCCCTCCGGGGGGAAGCTCGGCCCCTTTCTTTACCCTGATCACTCCTTCTCCAACCTGGTTTAGGGTTTCGGAGTCTTCGGATCCATGCCGTTTCGGACCCGGGGAACCGTCGGCACCGACCATTTTGGTTACTTCGCCAACTATGCCCTCGAGCGTGTCGGATCCTAGCTCTCGGGGCTGAGAGCCGAGCATCGGATCCATGCGGGGAACTGTGTCTTCGGCGCCGTTTAGGTCAGAGCACACTTCCCTCTCGGCTCCGACTGCTTCTGCTCCGACGCCGATCCCTGCATCGGAGCCGAGGAGGCTGCTCTCGGAGCCAGGGGCGAGCGGTTTGCCCTTGGCGTTTGATGTAGTGGAGAGGGTGCTGTCAAGGACTTCCAGTTCCCCGGTCCGGGCTGCGGATCCATCCATCACCCCTGTGCATTTGGGCCTGTCCTCCGTCATCCGGCCACAGGGACAGCCTGCATAGGCGCTCCAGTTGGTTCCCTTAGAGGAACAAGACCCCGTGGGTGAGCCCTCCTTGGATAGCCCCACCGAGGAGGTTCCTCACAAACGGAAGTGCAAAAGGAGGCATCTGGACTCCCCTGAGTCCCTCACAGGGGACACAGACTTGGAGGAAGGGGAAGGTTCCCCAAGGTCACCCCCTGAGGATGTCTCCTTTGGAGATATCATGTAGATGTTGCGAATCAGAGGAGGGTGGTCTGCCCAAAAACCTTCCTCGGATGAGTCTATGTTCCTGGATGCGTTTGATGCAGGCCTGTCTACTTCTTGGGTGTCCACCCCCCCCGGCTGACCCCCTGGTGGACTTAATTACCACCAGGGCTTGGAAGGAGCCGGACACCGTGGAGCCAATTCCCAGAAGGCCAGACAAGATACTTAGTCCCCCTTCTGATAGGCTGACATGGTCTAAAGGTTCTGCAGTGGATGCCATGGTGGTGGCAGCTGCCACCAAGAAGGAACTTGGGCAGGAGAGTTCATTGGTCCACCCTCCAGATAAGGAATCTCGGAAGTTGGACCGCATTGGAAAGCGGATGTTTGCTTCAGCTACCTTCTCTGTAAGGGCACTGAACTATATGGTACACGTCATCAGACTCTGAGACTTGATTAAGGAATATGCTGGAGCCCCCCCAGAGTCCATGGCGGCCGAGGACAAACGCACCTTCTCGACTCGCATGGCCACTCTGAAATCTATTACAAACACATCTATGCGGCTACTCTCCCATGCCACAGAGGGAGCGGCTAGAGCCAGCAGAGCAGACATCGCTCTGTGGCGCCATGCCTGGTTCCGCCTTTGCGATTTTGCAGAACCCTTCAAGGCGTCCTTCACGAACGCTCCCTTTGCTGGGTCTACGCTCTTTGGCAAGACCATCCGCGACACGCTGGTCCAAAACGAGAAAGACAGGAAGACGCTGTCTGCTGTCGGGATCCGCTTCTCTAATCCCCAACGGTCCTTCTCGAGGAACCAGAGGGGACAAAAGAAGATGTGGTTCTGGAAATCACAGCAGTCCCGTCCCGCTTTGGACCCCTCATCCTTCAGAGGCAAAGGAGGGTTGAGGAATCTCGGGTCGCGAGAACCTTTCTCGGAGAGGCCCGCGCAACAGCCGTGAGGGCTTACCCTCTCTGGAGGCAGTCGGGGGGGGGGCGTCTGTCGGAGCACCTCCAAACTTGGGAGTCCATTACTACGGACCGGTGGGTGCTCCGAATTCTATCCAGAGGTTATTCCATTCCCTTTCTGAGTCTTCCCCCTCCTACGAAACGCCTCCCCGATGTCCCACCCAATCAAAGGGAGACGGCAGCTTCAGAAATTTCGAAGCTATTAGAAAAAAGAGCCATCCAGCACGTCCCCCCCCCCAGGCCAGTCCAGATTGGGAAATTACTCCAGGTTCTTTTTAGTGCCAAAAAAGAAGGGGGGAACTGAGGCCTATCCTAGACCTCTTATCTCTAAACCTGTTCATTCCCAAAGAGAAATTCCGGATGGTCACTCTGCAATCTATTCTCCACTTCCTACGGGAGAACGACTGGATGTGCTCCATAGACCTCAAGGATGCATACTACCACATTCTGATGAACAGACGATCAAGGAGGTTCCTCCGCTTTCGGCTGGGAGCCAGTCACTATCAGTTCAGGGCTCTTCCGTTCAGCCTCACCTCAGCCTCCAGGGTGTTCACCAAGGTCATGGCAGTGGTCGCAGTCCACCTGAGACTTCAGGGCATTCGGGTCTTTCCGTACCTGGACGACTGGCTCCTCACCGCCTCCACCAGGCATCAGCTCTGCTCTGCCAGGGATTATACCCTGGCTCTTACTCAGCATCTGGGTATTACCGTGTACCTTCAAAAATCGTTCCTTCATCCTGTGCAGGTTCTGGAATTTATAGGGGCTAAGATAGATACATGCCAATCCAAGGCTTTTCTAACAACAGACAGGTTGCGCAGTTTGTCTCTTCATGTTTTGACAATTCTCCAGTCCCCAGCATGTTTTGACAATTCTCCAGTCCCCAGTCCCACCTGCGGAATTAGTCCTGAGAGCTTTGGGCTCCGTGGCGGCAGCCATCGGTCTGTCGCCCTTTGCGCGACTGCGCATGAGAATTCTTCAGTGGACTCTTCAGGTCCAGTTGTCACTTTTACTGCACCCCTTGAACACCCCGATTCCCTTGAGCAGGGTTTGCAAGGACTTCCTTCTGTGGTGGTTGCACTCTCAGGAGCTGCGAGAGGGGAGATCATTTGTCATGCCTCAGCCCCAAGCCACGTTGACCACGGATGCTTCTCGCCTCGGGTGGGGGGCATGCTATGAGCAGAACCGTTCAAGGCACGTGGACTCCCTCAGACAGCGTTCTGCATATCAATGTTCTGGAGATGAGGGCGGTGCTTCTGGCGTTGTAAGCCCTACAAGACCTTCTTCCTCCGGGAACTATTGCAATTCCGTCAGACAACATGGCTGTAGTCTGGCACATCAACAAACAGGGAGGAACCAGATCTTATCCCCTTTGCCAAGAGGCTATGAGAGTTTGGGAATGGGCGATCTCCACCAACCGCTTTCTGGTAGCAACGCACATTCCGGGCCGGACCAACATCCTAGCGGACAAGCTAAGTCGCTTGATCCTCACACCATACGAGTGGTCTCTAAACCCGTTAGTAGCGAAACAAATCTTCCTCAAATGGGGCCTACCTTGCTGTGATCTTTTTGCTTCTCCGTCAAACACAAAGTGCAGCGAATATTTCGCTCTAATTCCCCCAATAGCGGAGAGCCCCAGAGGCGCTGTGGTTCATGCTTGGCCCCCCCGGTCTCCTTTATGCTTATCCCCCGCTTCCGCTCATGACGAAGTTCCTGCAGAAAGCCCATCTGTTGGGGAGCAAGATAATCCTCATAGCCCCATTCTGGCCTCGTCAGATCTGGTTCCCTTACCTGCGGTCTCACAGTGTAGTTCCTCCTTGGATCTTAGATCCCATTCCGGATCTAATTATTCATCCTGCGGGATTACAACCCCCAAATCTGGGCGACCTCAAGCTCACGGCTTGGTTTATCCAGTTCCGCTGATAGCAAGGACTCCCGGTATCTCGTCACCAGTGAAAGCTATTCTGGTAGCAGCACACAAACCTTCTACCAGAAAAATCTACAGTAGTAAATGGAAACATTTTTCCATCTGGGCCAAAGACAGGGGCTTAGACCCCTTTACTGTCCCTATTCCGACGATTCTTGATTTTCTGTCCCATATCTTTCATCAGGGAGCCAGTGCGTCGTCGGTTAAAGTACAGTTGGCAGCCATCTCTCATTTTCACATTGGGGATGATGTAGGATCACTGGCTTTCACCAGGATTTGCAAAACTTTTTTAAAAGGCACCTTTCTGTTAAAACTGCCAGTTAAGTCTGCGGTTCCACCATGGGACTTAACATTGGTCCTACAGGCTTTGACGGGCCCTCCTTTCGAACTGGCTGCTTCTGCTCAGTTGAAATTTTTATCTTGGAAAACAGCCTTCCTGATTGCAATAACTTCAGCCAGGAGAGTGTCTGAGCTTCAAGCCCTCTGTATGAAACCTCCTTACCTAATATTTCATAAGGACAGAGATTCTCTCAGGACTAATCCTTCCTTCCTCCCTAAAGTAGCCTCTGAGTCGAATATTAATCAGTCTATTAATCTGCCAGTGTTTTTCCCCAATTTCCAGAACAAAGGGGAATACACATTATACAAACTGGATGTGCATAGACAACTGCGTTTTTATTTGCACAGGACAGCAACTAACCACAAATCTGATCAATTGTTTGTGTCCTTTGCTAAGTCTTCTTTAGGTAAACTTATTACCAAAGTGACATTAGCCAACTGGATTTCACAATGCATCATTCAGGCCTATTTAGCTTCAAACAAACTGGTGTCTTTGGGAATCCATGCTCATTCAACCCGATCCATAGCTACCTCTCCAGCGTTCTGGTCTAGAGTCCCTATAGACGACATATGTTCAGCAGCTACTTGGTCCTCCTCTCATACATTCATTTCCCATTATAAATTGGATATGATTTCCAGGAGTAGGGCTTCCTTTGGCTCCGCGGTGCTCCGGAATATTCTTCCTTGAGGTCCACCCAAGGTTTCTAGGTAGCTGGGGACTCTGTCCCACAGGTTGCAGACCAAATGAAGTTAACCACTTCAGATAAAGAAGTTATGTACTCACCATAACGTTCCATCTGAGTAGGTAACTTCATTTGTCTGCAACCGACTCCCCCTCCATTCCCCCTAACCAGTTTCGTGCTTCTTAACCATGGGATAGGATTGCTCATTCTGTTAGGCAGTAGGTTACTGGCCTCTTTCGAGGGTCTTGTGGAGTCTTTATAGGCAAACTCGATCTGAGGATGGGGGATGTGTAGCAGGGGATTATGGGTAGGTGGAGGAGCTAGGAGCTCGGATCTTTTAGCTAGGTAAAGCTGCCAGCTCGGATCCGAGGACAGATCCGATACCCACAGGTTGCAGACAAATGAAGTTACCTACTCAGATGGAACGTTATGGTGAGTACATAACTTCTTTATTTTGAATGTTTCTTTGTATTAATTGCCCTGGGAAACTACTGTAAATTGTCACTCTCAAAAAAATGCACACTAAAAATCTGCAGATTCTTTAACTTGCATGACTCTGGAACCCTTGTTTCTTCCTCAGTTCCATTTAAACAACACCAGTAACTGTCATCTGTTCCAGTAACCGAGTAGTATACATTTCTGTTTTCTATTAGGTTAATCAAAATTATTCCTCCCACCCTGTCCCTCATGTTAAATAAATGCAGTACGCATAATGATCCAATTAACCAGGCACCCCAACCCTTCTTAGTACATGGGCAGCATAACGGCTCAATGGGAAAAATTCTGTCTCACACCACCAGGCTCTGAGGTTCAGGCGGTCACCATCTGTGTGGAGTTTGCTTTGCTCACTCTATACTTCTCCGAGTTTTCTCTGTTGTTTCCTCCCCACCCCCAACTCCCAGAAACGTGTTGGTTGATCACTTGTCTGATATTGTCCACACGTGTTGCATTCCCCGTTGCCCTTGTTACATAGGTCATGGCTGAAAAAGGGTACAGTTGGTTTTCACATTTAACCAATGAATAAATTATTTTTTAAAAATTATAAACCACCATTTATATAATCTGTTTTTGAGCGAGCCTTTCAAAAGTTATCTCATTGTCCAGGGCAGCCTACTCTTACCTCACATAATATTACTGGTCAGGGAGAACATACCACCTATTGTGGTTCAGATATTATACTATGCTGAACCTCTATTATACCATGCGTTAATATGTCATACAAGGTCATTACTTAACTCATTTAAATACATTCCTTCCTGCAAGGTCAGCATAGTATATCGACCTGGAGTAACAGCTGAGTATGCATGCAGAGGCTCATTGGAGGCAGGAAGACAAGATGCACTTACATGTGGGAGGGGGCAATTCAAGCAGAAGCACTGCAAGCTGTAGTGTATGAGAGGGAAAGAAAAATCATGTTTTTTTTGTATTATGTTCAAACGTAAATACTATGTATGCTATTCATATGTAAGACAACTTGTAGCCTAGCCAAAAAATCCCAGCTTTGTATTTACCTATCTTCATGAATTAATACCTAGTTTTGACCCCTTCCAATGAAGGCTTTGGGGGGCCAGAGTACTTTATATCTGTTTCAGTTCATCTCACTGTGGGCCTGAGGGGCCACACACAGGGTGCTTAACAAGAGTCAGGGAGCTACTTTGCTTGTACATCTATTAGAAGTCTATTCCATAGGTGAGGGATTCTCTGTGCCCCCAGGTTATATTTATGTTTCAATGGAGGTTTAGATGTTTATCATATTGATCACTGCTGCAGTAGTTTTAGCTATATGGGTTATAGCCTGCCAAGGATATAACATCCAGCCAGCTTCATGGCACCTTCAATGAGTTAAAACAGTTGCTTGAGCTGAGCATTTTGAGCATTCCTGTCAACTAACTGAGCACTCCTCTGCAGGCTTTTGAGGATCAGTAGTCTGCTTGTGATGTTCCATTACTGGACAAATAAGTTCCCTTTGAGGAAAAGCCTTCCACGTCTAAATATTTATTGTTCAACTGTGCTGTCCCGGTTAGGAAAGTTGTTTTTCTACTAGGAGTTTGTGTTTTAATGGACTGTCTCAAGACTTAGAACTTTTAAACAGGAGTGCATTTTTTCCTTTTGGTTTAAAAGTTGTTGAAAGTAGTTGAAAAACATTTTTTTTCTCAGGAAAAAATGTAGTTTACTCTGTGGGACTGGCAACGTGTATTCAAGTGCTTTTACTGTGTTTTTATTGGGAAAAAGTTGACTACTAACAACTTAACATTTTTAATGATTTTTGCTGCTTGTTTCCCCAAGAGAGAGGCACCATTTTTGGCTTTACTATGGAACAAACTACTGGTCCCACAGTTAGTTCTTCTTCCATCCATAAATGATAAAAATCAAGCAAATAGTCTGTGCTACCACAACAGGCTAGCAATTTGTCTTATAGCTGCAAGTGAATGTTGTACCTCAGACCACTCATCTTTTACTTCACATCCCTCTGGTGCAGCACCTGCAGCCACTTAGGACCAGGGGTTAGTCATGTCCTCTGTGGCTGTTGGGGTCCCGTCAGTGGGCAAGAGAAGGCCGCTCTTGTCGGTCCTGGAAGAGGCAGCAGGGAAGTCTTCCCTGTTTAAGAATGTTGTGCTTATCCCTGGAAAGCTGCTGTTGCCATTAACAACACTGCTGGCCCTATTTTCTCCAGTCAAAAAAGAAACAGAAAACTAAACATGTACTGCTGCTGCTCAAATTTCCCTGGACAGGAGTAGTTTACTAGATCTGGCTCAGGGTCTAAGTCAGGCTATTGATCCTTTTTATAAGGTGGTTGCTGAAAAAAGAAAAAGGGATGCCTCTTTTTCTGAGGAGATTCAATAATCTGAATCTGGACAGGAAGATGAAGGGACAAATGCAGGGTTTTTTCTCCTCAGATTTGTGACTTAGATTCAGAGGAGAGCCCGGTATCTGATTCTCCCTATGAGATTTTCTCTTTCTCTGAGACTAAAGTGAGAGAATTCTGAGATTTCTCAGTCCTTCAGAAAATACTATGAACTATTACAAATTGAATTTCCAGAACATTCACCCATTCCCCCAGTGCTGTACAGCATTGGAGGATGTTTGTCCCTGTCTGCAATTTTTCTGATAGTCAGCCTGCTGTTCCTAGAAAGGCTGATAGATTACGTTCCTCAGTTTTTTAAATTTTTATACACTAATACCAAACCTGTCTCGGCAGCTATAGCTTTAGTTTATCCTACTGCTGCTAAGCATTTAGTTAATTCCATTCATACACTTTTGTACATGGATGAGAAAACAATTAAATATGGGAAAAAGTGTGTGCTTTTGCAACTTTGGTTTTCAGAATTTTGAATTGTCAGGCTCATATGTTAAATATTATTCTAATTGTGAAAGTATGAGGAATGTTTTGTCTGCACTTTCTTCTTGTGAGGAAATATCTGCTTTAAATTGTTTAGTTTTTTTCCTTCTCGCACGTCACAACACATTGTTTAAAGTGTTTGTATCACTCTGTCGATACTTCTTCCAGGGCTATGGCCATTAGTACTGTTTTGAGAAGGTTTGCCTAGCTACATTCTCAGAACCACATAGAAGATGTGAAAAATGAGATTTTAAAATTCTCCTTTGATGGAGGTTTAGTTTTTGGTCCCACTGCTGCAGACATTATCAAAAAGTGTGATGAGAAGGATAAGCTGATAAAGGGAGAAATCTCAAATTTTCAGCCATCTTTCCCCATATATTCCAAGGAATCCTCTACACATTTGACTTTGGCAAGAAACAAAATAAACAGTCTCAACAAAATGCTGGTAAACAGACATTTAAGAATCAATGGCAGAGGGGTTCCAAAAAAGACAGGAATCCCCAAAATAAAAGACAGTCTAACAAGTCAAAGTGACTATGTAAGAGACCACATCCTGTCTTGCCACCCTGGCAGTCCTTTTTCCCTTCCAGAAATTCTGAATCTCTACTTTTCTCTTTGGCAACAGATAGTTTTAAACTAATGGGTTCTGAGGATCATTCATCAATATTGCAGATGGCAGTGGGAGGAAATTCCTCCTTCTCAGTGGTAATTCCTCATCCACCAAAACTCCTCTATGTCACTATATGTTGTCTTTGGGGAGTAATAGATCCAGTTCTTTACTTTCCAGTTTGGGAAAGTTTTTTATTCAAGGATGCTGTTGATACCAAAGAAAGAAAATGCTTGGAGACCAGTTCTGGATTTTGTTTTTCTAAACTAATGTGTGTGCTCCAGTTCAAAACGCTGTCACTCCACAACCTGTTACCTCTACTTCTTCATTTAAGTTTTCTGGTAACACTATATCTGATGATGTCATTTTCATTCATTCCTCAACTGTTGGGTTCGGATCTGACCCTCTGCTGCTTTTTACAGCTCATGGAACACTGAAAGCTCTCACGCTCCTCTCTTACCCATAATATACTAGTCCCCTACCATACCTCAGATCTCATTTGCTGCTTTTGCGTTTGGACGTTGGTCTCTGTTAGCCCTCAAGTTTAGCTAGTTTTTCACGAGTAATGTAAAAATTTACCTTTTATAACTTCCTATATTCGTATTTTTTTTACTTATTAGAACATTCTTATCTCTAACTTTAACCTCTCTTGTTATGCTACACTTTGTAATGTATTTTTCCTTAATTACCATTGTTGGTCATTTTTGCTTTTCTTCGATCTTTTTCTTTTACTTACCATTGTTTCTATTCCTTCGTAACTTATTTACAAACAAAAAACAAATTCCAATGTTCCACCCATTTAGAGGAAAGTAGCAGCACTACAAATATAAAAAGCTGCTAGAAAAAGAGTCATTGAAGAGATCCCTCCTGACCAAAAAGAGTGCAGAACTTACTCAAGATTCTTTTTAGTGCCAAAGAAAACAGGGGGCTGGAGACTAATTTTTGGATCTCAGCAATCTGAACAAATCAGTTCAGTACACAAAGTTCCGATGGTCATGGTTCAGTACATTCTGCCTTTTCTGCACAAGGATGACTGAATGTGCTCAGTAGATCTTCAGGATGCATACTATCATGTAAAAATAAACAGACGATCCAGAAGATACCTACACTTTTGGCTGGGAGCCAGTCATTACCAGTTCAGAGGTCTGCCCTTTGGTCTCACCAAAGCCCCCAGGGTGTTCGCCAAATATATGGCAGTAGTAGCAGCTCACTTGAGACTGCAAGGATTTTGGCTGTTCATTATTTGGACAACTGGCTCATAACTACTCTGACCAGGTATCATCTGACCAAAGCACGAGATTATGTACTCCAGTTATGCTCCCACCTGGGAATTACTATCAATGACAGCAAATCCCAACTAGAACCAACTCAAATATTAAATTTTACGGAAGCTTTGTTCAACACAGTATCTTTGACAGCTTTCCATCCCTTACCAAGGGTACAAACCATACAAATCCAGGTCAAAAATATCATTCAAAATTCTTCTCTCTCAGCCCAATTGATTCTTCAAGCTTTGGGATCAATGTCTGATGCGATCGTTTTGCTTCCATTAGCAAGATACCACATGAGAATTCTTCAATGGACCCTAGCTACTCAGTGGTCCATTCTACATCAACACTTATCCACCCAAATCAAAATAACTCAGGTTTGCAAAAATTATCTCCTTTAGTGGATTCACTCTGATCAGATAATGCAAGGTCACCCCTTCACTTTTCCTCAGCCCAAGGTCATAGTTATCACAGACACTTCCCAGAACGGGTGTGGGGAGGGCACTTCTTAGGAAAGAGTCCAAGGCACATGGTCTCTTAAAGAGGCCAATATGTATATCGATGTTGTAGAAATGAGAGCTGTCCTCCTAGCGTTGCAGGCCTTTCAAGATGCTCTGTCTACTGGGACCATTGCCATCCAGTGGACAAACATGTCAGTGGTTTGTCACATCAACAAATAAGGTGGACCCAAATCCTCCCCCATATATCGAGAACCTTTGAGAGTGTGGCAAAGTGCGATCTCAAACAGTTGATTTCTGATAGCAATGCATATTCTGTGGAAATCCAGTGTGATAGCAGACAAGTTAAGCATATTCATTCTAATGCCTCATGAGTGGTCTCTCAATATGAAAGTGGTGGTAAAGATATTGTGTCGATGGGACCAGCCTTGCTGCGGCCTCTTTGCATCTCCCCTCTACAACAAATGCAGCTGGTTCATTGCCCTGATCCCCCCCCCCACCGGAGTCCCTGAGAAACTGTCTTCTCCAAGATCGTCCCTCCCAGTCTCCTCTACACCTTTCCCCCAGTACCTCTAATCCCCAAATTCATTCAGAAAGCATCTCGATTGAAGAGCACAGTCATCCTCATTGCACCTTTTTGGCCCCATCAAATTTGGTTCCCCTTTCTTAGGCCTCCTCTGTTTCACCCACCATATATTCTGGATCCACTTCCAAACCTACGGTCTCGCCCAAAAGATAATGATACACCCAGACATTTTAGGCCTAAAGTTGACTGTATGGTTTCTGTACTTACATTGATAGCTAGACAACCCAGGATCTCCTCCCCTGTCCACCACATTGTTTTATTTCCCACAGAGCTTCCACTAGAAAAATTTACAGAAGTAAATGGAAACAATTTGTTGTTTGAGTGAAGTAAAATGATATCAATCCATTTTCAGTGCAAGTACCTGTACATCATTTTGTGCGTATGTACCTTTAAGAAGCTATTCAAGGGCTTGCGCAAGTGTATAAATACTGAGCACGTGCAAGTCTGACTGCCATTTTGTAGTAAGCTGTTGAGATGTAAGCATGTATGTACGTAAGGTCTGTCTCTTAACCAGTTCATTTATATTTTATGATGCTGCTATCCATCCTGATGTGTTTCTATATATTAAAGCATCTAAATGAAACACCCCCGCCTACTTCTCATCTATATTAGAGAGGGATGAGCTACATGGTGTCAGAAGAGGCATGTCTAAAGGACATGGTGTTAGAGACGGCATGGCTTAAACGATTTAAGGCATTTGCTTTGAACTGGTGGAATATACAGGAGTGAATCATCCCTATAATGTGCATACTTCGCAAAACAGGTCAGAAACAAATTTCAGGTATAAAACTTGCTCGGCACTATTTCTTCATAAAATATGAAGCAAGGCATACAGAATGTTATAAATGATGTACACAAAATCGATATGTACGATATTGATAAAATATTCAAATTACTACTGAAAATGTTTGAAATAAAGTACGAAGTGCATAAAATAAATAAAATAAGGGGAAATGAAAGCATTTTTGCAAAGCATGTATTTTCACATTAATCAAAGATATCAGAGTTATCAGAAGTGTATAAAATACTTGCATGTTTGTGCACTGTTACAGTAAAGTTATGTTGCAGAATACAGCTGTTACAGAGCATATTTCACAAAGTACAGTATTTCAAAGAGTTTATTGTGCATTTGAATGTTATTACAAGCTCACAGAACAGTTTGTTTGTACATAATTACAAGGGCCATATTTTCAGTGCGTTTTTGCATACTTTGTGGGCATGGCAGACAGATTTCGAGAACCCTGTGCACTTGTGTTTGACAGTAATATTGCTGAGAAATGGAGAGTGTTTGAGCAAGAGTACATTATTTTCATACAGACTGTATTTTCTGATAAAGATGACTGTACAGAGGCATTTATTTTGCTTAATTTAGATGGGTCAGAAGTAATAGGAAAGGGAACATTCATTTGTAAATGCACCTGCTATCTATACAGGAGAGGGGGGAAAACCATCATATTGTTGTACAGGCTGAGTCAAGGGAAGATCCTGAGTGCTTAAAACATAAATTTAGAAAAATGTGTAACCCCCAGACAAATGTTACAATGGAAAGGTACTTATTTTACACAAGGGATCAAAAGCCTGGTGAAACTTTTGCAGCATATATAACTGACTTGAGAAATGAAGCTAAAACGTGCAGATTTGGTGATTTAAGGGATTAGTTGATAAAGGGCAGGCTTGTGTGTGATATTAAAGATGATACTGTGAGAAAGATTTTGCTTCGTGACTTTGAATAATGCCATTGAGATTTGTCAGATATACGAGCTCACAGAAAGGCACACAAATATGCTTACAAACGAGAATAGCTCTAGATGGCATAGTAACAAAAAGCTCATGTTGATAGTATGCAGCACGTGGTTAAAAGAAACAGGCCCAAGCACATGGCAGCAACTGTAACCTTTGCAGCACTCATTGGTAAACCCCAGAACTTTCCAGCAAATTCCAGAGTTTGGACAGTCTCAGTGAAGCATAATAGTGAGTCAGCAAAGTTAAAGCATGTCGTAATTGTGGTGGAAGTCATGAATCTAAAAGGGAAAAATGTTTAGCTTTTGGTCAGCAATGCCACAAATGCAATAAATGGAATAATTTCAAAAGGTTTTGTAAATCAAAAGGCACACATTCTTTTATTAAAAGGGAACATTTTAAGAAACGAGTTGATCAGTTAGACAGCTGCAACCCTTCTCTTTAAGTTGATGGTGTTTCAGTGCTTCATGAAACAGTCAATGCAGTAGATTTAAGGGCAAAGAATGAAGTATTTTGTACTGTTCGGATAAATGGCAAACCCACAGAGCTCAAAGTTGACACAGGTTACAAGTGCAATGTTATGTCAGCAGAAACATTTGCAAGTGTGTGTCATGGTGAAAGGCTTGATTTGGCAAGGTGGGCAAAGCTTGTTGCTTATGGAGGTGAAGAAAGTCAGACCAAAGGCTCAGTAGTGCTTTCATGTTACTCTGCTGGAAGAAGCTACGACTTATTTTATGTGGTCAAGTGGCACATCCAGTCATTATTAGGGCTCAGAGAAAGTTTGAAAATAGGGCTGCTTTCACTTAATAAGGAAGTTCACCAAGTTAGCTTGAAAGACCACTACTCTGATTTCACCCAGTACATTTTTCCCACCTATGCTGATCTTTTCGAAGACAAACTAGGCAAGCTTCCACTTGTGTACTCCATGAAGTCAGACCCAGAGGTCACTTCAGTTATGCCAACTGGAAAAGTTCCAATAGCCATGCAGGACAGAGTCAAAGCAGAGTTAGATAAAAATGATGCAACAAGGTGTAATTTGTCCAGCTCGTGAGAAAAGATCAGATGACATCAGAATATGTACTGACCCACGAGATTTGAACAAAGCAATAAAAAGACCTTATCATCCAATGTACACAGTCGAAGAAGTCACAGCCTTGATGCCAAATGCCACTATTTTTCTGTCTTAGATGCAGAGAGTTAATTTTGGCAAATTAAGCTTGACAAAAAAAATCACTAATGCTCACTACTTTCAGTACTCGTTTGGCAGGTACAGATGTTTGAGAATTCCATTTGGGATAAATTCTGCATGTGAAGTCTTTCAATGTGCAATGGAGCAAATTTTTTCTGGGTATCCTGCTGCTGTTAAAGTAGACGACATACTAGTAGGAGGTCATGGTGAAGCTGAGCATGACAGAAACCTCAGAAAAGTTCTAGAAAGGGCACGGCAAGTGACTCTTAAGCTCAATCCACAGAAATGCAAATTCAGGCTACAAGAAGTCACTTATGTTGGTCATTTATTTACCAGTTCAGCCTTACAACCAGACCCTTCAAAGCAAACAGCCATTCTTGAGATGCCAGCTGCAGACAATGTTCAAGCCCTGCAACGTTTTCTTGGCTTGGTCAACTACATAGTCAAGTTCATTCCAGACTCGAGCCAACTTTCATCACCACCTAGAGAGCTGACACGTAAAGATGTATCCTGGTCTTGGTTAGAGCAACATCAAACAGCATTTGACATCCTGAAACAGAGAATTGCTACTCTACCAACTCTCAGCTATGATGTTCACAAGCCAGTTGCACTTTCCTGTGATGCTTCGCAATTTGGTCTTGGTGCAATCATTCTACAAGAGGATCAACCTATTGCCTATGCATTGAGAACTCTTACCCAAACTGAGATGCAGTATGCCCAGATCGAGAAAAAGCTTTTTTGGCAATTGTGTTTGCATGCTTGAAGTTCTGTGATCGTTTATGGTAGATCTGTCCAGATCGAAACGGACCACCAACATCTAATCACTGTCTTAAGGAAAGCCTACGCATTCAGTTTCAGTCTGACTGCAACACGTGATTTTGAGATTGCACAAGTATAGTTTCAATCTTGTCTACAAGAAAGGCAAACTTTTTTATCTTGCTGATGCATTATCCAGATTTTGTGGAAACACCATGAGAATGAGAACCTTGATTTTGAAGTCATGGAAGTGAGACATTTTTCTTCCACATGTCTTTGAGTTGAGAGATCACACAGTTGAGAGATCCAGTTTTACAAAAGCTCAACCACTTTATCAATCAAGGGTGGCTGTCAAAGCAATCTACAATAGTTTACCTCAAGAAGTGCAACCTTATTTTCCATACAGAGACGAGATTTTGTCTGGCAAAGGTATCATTATGAAAGGTCCGAAAGTTATTGTTCCCAAGTCCTTGCAACAAGAGTACAATACTGTGATGCCCGTGCACTGGCCCAGCAATCAAGGAGCCTCAATCCTCACCACTAACACCAGTGAGGAGCATTCATATAGGGAAAGGATAATAAATACACACACAGTGAAGTACAATTTCCCTTAAGATCACACAGAGATCACAGTCAGTCTGGGGCTGGTTTCTCCCCACGGTCCCTAGTAAGACTCCCTACTGGCACAGCTATAGGGTCTAGATCTCAGTCTAGTGGGGCAAGCTAAAACCTCCAACACCCTCTCTGTCCATCCAGTGCTTTGTGTCCCTGCCCAAGTAGCTGACACACACACACTTTGAGATGGGAGTTTATACAACCACACAGACACTCCTGAGGAAGGCTGGCACAGAACGTTCTTCATGTTTCACTGTTGCAGTCATTACATTTGGGTTATCTGCTTGCAGGTAGCCCTCAGTCGGCCTGATTATCAAAGTCCTGGGTCCTGCGTCGGTTGCTGTCTCATCTTCCATGACTTCAGGTAGTCAGGAGTATAAAGCATGCAGCCGACGCCATTACATCAGTCTTTCTTGCCGTGTGGTGCCCGAAGCAGAAGCAGTTCGCAAGTGCCAGTCAGCCAGCTCCTGAAATTTTTTTTTCGAGTTTCAGATCCGAAGACTTCAACTAAGCTAAGTACCTGTTGGGAATCCTGTTTCTTGCTCTAAACCAATGTCAGTAAAAGTTAACAATTGTATTTCTTGGGGAAAGCAAATACCTCATAAAGATTTTCATTCATACTGCATTCCTTGCTTAGGCCCAGACCACGACGTACCTCGCTATCGGTTTTGTGTCTTAGTCAAACCTTGAACTATTCGTCGTCTGTTCATTTTCGCATCTAAATATTTTGGTACTCCGTTCAATTATCCAGAAATGGCTTCGGTAAGCCACCTGACTACCGACATTCCAAAAAAACGCAAAGATAAAGACAGAGACAGACCACATAGGTCCAAAGCTTTTGACAACACTTCTCCTAAGCTAGTCGCCAGTTCACCGGTACTCAGTGAGGCACTTTTGCAGCCCCTAATACCCACTACTTCAGATTCGCAGGCCTCTACTGAGACCCATTCGAAGTCCGGTATGCTGTGAGATGCTTCTTCGACTGTGGAACCTGCGGATGTCTCTATCTTGAATGAGTCCGGAGCCGCTGTGCAGGCACCGGCTTCTGAGGGTGTATTCAGGCCTACTGACTTGAATATTAAACCAACGCCATCTTCTTCATCAAGGCCTAAAACTCGATCCATGCCTAGAAAACAGATGCCCAGACCGCATGGTCAGGCCCCTATGCCTAAAAAACAAATAAGAATGGCTGAAGACCTTATTACTCTAATCAAGGGGAGCCATCCTTCCCCCTCTAAGAGACCTAGAACTGATTTTCCTTCTAATTATTCTCATCAGAACTCTGAAATTTCTGTTTTTTCTAATGACCAGGAGTTACCCTTATCTACCTATGAGGATTCTGATTCAGAGGACTCCATGCCCTCTGTTTCTCCTCCAGATGATTTCTCTTTTGGTGAAACCTTGAATACTCTTAGGGAGCATTTCAACTAGGAAAGCCAGAATTATGCTCTAAACCTCCTAAATCTCTTACAATAGCTCATCTTAACATCCGTAGCATTTGCAATAAACTTCCAGCTCTTCACGCCCTACTTGACACCCAACAATTTGATATTCTCTGTCTTACCGAAACATGGCTCAAACCTTCAATAAAAGACAATGAAATTATCCCCCCTGGCTACAACATCCTTAGACATGACCGTCTTAATAAAAAAGGTGGTGGTGTAGCCATTCTCTTCAAATCTGGACTGAATGTAAACAAATCAACCCACACCCTTCAAAATGACACTAACACTGAACTCATTATTTCTAAACTCACCATTAACCCACAAAAAAACATTAATATTATCTGTACCTATCTTCCCCCTGGCAACAACACCCCATATTAGAAAACCTGCTTAACTGGTTTTCTACTAATCTTCCACAAGAAACCATACTGCTAGGAGACTTCAATATTGATTGGAATGCTTGTAACCTAACGAATCCATCCACACTTATCAACCTGCATGGATTCCAACAAACCATTAACTCCACAACCAGAACAAACAAGAGCAATAACAAAGATTCCATACTTGACTGGATCCTGATAAACAGTCCCCATCAAAAATATACTACAGGTATCCTACCAGATGACCTAAGTGACCACTCTCTCATATATATCATAAGGCATAAAACTCACCTCAAACCACCACCCCTAATACGATTATCTCGTAGCAAAAAACACTTTGACCCTCAACTATTTCAAAATGACCTTAGCCTGGTTAACTGGTCCCTTCTAAAAACTCTCCCAATTGACGACGCTGTTAACCACTTTAATAAAACCTTTCTTACTATATTAGATGAACATGCTCCCATCCGTTCTATTCGCATGAAATACAATACTGCCCGTTGGCTTACAACCTCCACAAAACAGCTAATCCTGAATAGGAATAAAGCCTGGTCTCAATGGAGAACCTCCAAAGACCCCATTGATCACCTTAGCTACAAACAAAAAGAAACATGACAAAATTAGCTATCATAAAAGACAAAAAGAACTATTACACCCACTTACAGCAAGCCTCCCACCAAAATCCCCACAAATTTTGGAGATCTATTAACACTCTTCTTTCCCCTGGAAAAATTGAAACTCCCAATCCTATTGGTTCCTGCCCAGACTCTCCCTTACAAACTGCTAATGCTTTTAATAACTTCTTTACATCTACTATACTTAACCTAGCCAACCAACAAACCCCTAACCCCTCATTATTAGGTTGCCCTAATGTCACCCCTCCACTTATGCAGCTTAAACCCATACCTACCTCCTATATTCTTAAACTTAAAGCTTCCACCCCCTCAGCTGACAATCTCCCAGCTGAATATCTCCAGCTAGGTGCCAAAGCAATCGCCTACCCAATCTCTATACTAATAAACAGAACAATAACAGAAAGTACCATACCTTCCCTCTGGAAAATCTCACACATCATCCCCCTTTTCAAAGGTGGCGATTCATTTGAATACTCTAACTACCGCCCTATAGCACTGCTATCTCCAATTGAAAAAATTATGGAGAAATGCATCCACAAACAGTTACTAAGTCACCTCCTTTCTAACAATCTCCTAGCTAACTGTCAGCACGGCTTTCGTCCTTTCCATAGTACCACTACAGCCTTTACTATCTTTTACTGACTCCATTAATAACAACCGTAATAACAATCTTCTATCTTCAGCATTCTTTGTAGATCTGTCTAAAGCCTTTGATATGGTGAATCACCAACTCCTTCTACATCGATTAAAAATGCTTTCTCTTGATAAACCTGCCCTTACTTGGTTCACTTCCTATCTTCACAACAGGAGACAAGCTGTTCTATGGAACAACAATCTCTCTGAACTCCTCCCCACCACTTTAGGGTCCCAAGGCTCCATCCTAGGTCCTCTTTTATTTTCAGTCTTTATCAATGACTTGCACTTAGCCACACCCTTAACCACCTGTATTCAGTATGCTGACGACACCACCATCATCTGCTCTGCCACAAACCAAACTGACCTTCACTACCTTACCCAAAAGACATTTACTACTATTGAACAATGGTTCTCCAATCACTGTCTTCTCTTAAACCCCAAGAAAACTAAACTTCTCCTTTTCTTACCCACACACCTGTCTCCCTCTATTAATCTCACAATTACATCTAACAATGGCACCCTTATATCACCTGACCAACAACTCCAGCATTAAAGCAACTAATAGAAAGCTAGGCTCACTCTATAGAATCAGATCTTTCCTAACCACTGAAGCTAGATCTACCATAGCAAGAACACATCTTATCTCCTCTTTACTGTATGCTTCCCCTATTTACACTAATCTATCTAAACATAATATTAAGAAGCTCACAGTAACCTACAACAACATTGCTAGATTTGCAACTGCTTCTCCATATAAAACACATCACTGTCTGAACCTCTCTAACCTAGGATGGCTGGAATTACCACACCTAATTCAGTACTATCAGCTTACTATTGCCCACAAAGCCCTTCACTACCCTGAAAACATACCCATGCTCTCCACCCTTATAAAACCATATAACAACTTAAAAGCCCTACGCTCTTCCAATAAAATCATGATTAAAACATCTCTATCAAAGAATACAGCAGGAGAATCTATTTTTTCCAACTCAGTTGGCAAAAACTGGAACCAACTTCCTAAAGACCTTACTGATGAGACTTCCACTGCACTATTTAAGACCAAACTGAAACTCTTCCTTTCTAACCACTGGCTTTGCTCTTGCATAACTCCCAGTTAAACTACCTCCTATTTGACTTCCTATCCTTCTCCCATATCCCTCATACTTACTCCCTTATCTAATTCGTCACTTAATTATTATGTCCCTTTTAACCCATTATAGGACTACCTTATATAAGTAACTCGACTTCTCTCACTAAACTCCTAACAACTGTTACTGTATTTTAATTTTTCTCTCCCTTTTTCTCATATACCTGTACTTTCACTACTTCCTTGTCTCTGTATCCACCTTCTTTATAAGTTCTTTCAAGTATTATTACTGTCTTCTACTTTGTTAGTTATATCGACTTTTTTTTACTTAAATCAAACATATTTTTTTATTTAATGTTTTGTTATCATGTTATGTAGATAGTGGAGCTTTTCTCCTCGGACCTCCACTGAAAATGGACTTGTATCCAGTTGGACTAGCCCGGTTAACAAATGTAAAATAAAATAAAATAAAAATAAAAATGCTGACTCCAAAAAGAGGCTTAGGGAATTCTGACTCCTACCTCAACACAGGCCTTTAGCTATCCCTCCTGTACTGGACATAGTAGATGATGCCTTCTTCGAATCTAGCCTGGCCCCTGACTCTTTTACCTCCGGCACCCAGAAAAACTGACTGGTATTACAGGGTACCTGACTCTCACAAGTTCCTCTTTAAGAATCCTACTGCAGATCCTGAGACCATTTCACAGGGATCCAAAGGCATTAAGGCTACTACTGCCAAAAACCCTACCCCCTCTGATAGAGATTCCAGGGCCCTGGACAGATGGGGTAAGATGGTATACACTTCAATTTTGGCCATTAGGGCCTTAAACTGCCAGTTTCATATGTTAAAGCATCAGCAGCATATTATTGGATTGCTTAAACAGAAAATGATGTTGATTCCTGACTGTGCTGAAAATAAAGAATTACAGGATTTAATGCATTCTGCTGAACAAGTTGGAAAACATACTTTGCAATGTGGTTTTGATTCATTAGAGGCATCTTGCAGGGCTGCTGTCACTGGGTCTGTACTTAGAAGGCATGCTTGGCTTAAGGAGCAATCTTTGCCAGATCATGTTAAAGCTAAATTACTGGATGCTCCCTTAAACCAAGACCGCCTGTTTGGCAACAAAGCAGAAGTAGTACTTAAAAGATGGAGGAAAAAGCTAAATCTGTGCAAACTGTTAAAGAATTCTTGCAAGTACAGCCTCCCAGATTTAGTAGGCACTGGCCATCTAAGAATTGGTCCTTTCCTGCCTCTTTCAGGCCTTCTCAGTCCAAATCCAGAACCTGCAGAACACCCAGGCTTCAGTCCCAAGGTACTCGCAGGCCTAAGCAGTGGGGGGCTCCCTCTTCCAAAGATGGGAGTAGTAAGGCACTCCCCCATGGTAAACTGTCACAATGACTTAACTTTAAATCTTCCAAGCCCTGCTCAACTGACTGTTCCTTTAGGTGGAAAGATCGCCCTGCATGCAAAAAACTGGGAACTCATTACCCAAGACAAATGGGTTTTAAATAGTTTCCCAAGAATGCAGATTTTTTATTAGGTTCATAGATTAGTACTAGGCTAACTGCCCTTGTGAGCCATTTTAAGTCTAGCCAATTATCCCTTGTGAGACTCAAACCTTGAACTTTGTGTTTGTAAGGCAAACACCTTAACCATTAGGCCAACCTCCCAACCCCCAAAGTTAAATAAACAGCCATGCAGGTCTCGAACCCAGGACCCTGTACACCACAATCCCAGTAGTTACCCAACAAGCCATCACAGACGTTTTCACTTCTACTCCTTACCAGCCCCAAACAGTTGGCCAGACCTATCCCCAAATCAGTGGGCAGAGGCTCAAAAGCAAGTTCTCTCTCTCTCTCTGTTCTAAGCATCAGGGCTATTCAGCCTGTCCCAGAAGAAGAATGGGGGCAAGGTTTCTACTCAAGACTTTTCCTGGTCCCCAGAAAAGACCATTCCTGGCATCCTATCCTGGACCTGTCTATCCTAAACACTTTTATGGTAATCCCAAAATTCAAAATGCTAACTCTTCATCAGCTGCTTCCCATGCTAGGCAAAAATGCCTGGCTGACAACACTGAATTTAAAGGAAGCCTACCTGCACATTCCAATAAGGGAATCTTGCAGAAGATACCTACGCTTCAGAGCAGGCTACATGCACTATCAGTTCTCTGCACTGCCCTTTGAGTTATCTACTGCGCCCTGGGTATTCACAAAGTGCCTTGCTCCAGTCATTGCATTTTGCAGGCAAAGAAATATTCAGATGTACCCATACCTGGATGATTGTCTGATTCAGGCAGAAAGCCCGGACATACTATTAAACCATCTGGGATTTGTAAAGAAATTACTGACTTCTCTGGGGTACACCATAAACGAAAAGAAATCACATCTAGCACCCTGCCAACAAATTGTATTCCTGGGAGCAAGCTTGAATACTACTTCCCAGATGGCCTATCTCACGCCAGAGAAACAAGTTCATTTGAAAGCCTACTTCAAAAAACTGGCCACAAAGACTCGGCTATCTGCAAGGAAAATACTGCAAGACCTGGGGTTCATGGCCTCTTGCATTCTACTAATTCCATATGGAAGACTGCATATGAGGAAACTACAATGGTATCTAAAAAGCCTATCGTGTCAACATTTTCAGGACCTAGAATCAATGATTCCTATCATCTGTTCCCTAAAGATAGAGTTCCTTTAGTGGGCAGAGGCCTGCCACCTAAACAAGGGACTGCCATTCACTCTACCCCCTGCCACCCAAACCTTAACAACAGATGCATCAGACTATGCATGGGGGGGCTCACTTGGCAGGGGACTGCATTCAGGGCAAATGGAACCCGAGTCAGATGCACCTGCATAGCAATCAAAAAGAAATGTTAGCTGTACAGAATGCTCTGACAGCCTTCAAGAACTGCATTCTTCCAGGACAATTATTGGTAAAGACAGACAACACCACTGTTATGTGGCACACAAACAAGCAGGGGGGAACCCACTCATACATTCTCTGCAGACTAGCCATGGCTCTGTGGAAAACGGCCTTGAGCTACCATGTGCACCTACAAGCTCAATTCCTGCCAGGCAAGCCAAATACACTGGCAGACCTAAGCAGAAATCTCATGGACCCACACGAATGGAAACTGGATCCAAAGATATTCAACATTTTGAGAAACAAATGGTGGAGCCCAGAAATAGACCTGTTTACCTCCCCTCAGAACTACTAATTGGACAAATTCTGCACTAGGACTCCCCACAGACAAGCTTGGAAAGTGGATGCCCTGTCCTTCATATGGAAAACCCTATCAGTTTATGCCTTTCCCCCTCTGCTTCTCCTCTCCAAAGTGCTACTAAAGATCAAACAGGACAAACCAAAGACAATATTTATTGCACCAGACTGGCCACGCCAACACTGGTACCCCCCTCTTGTGCAGTGTGTCACTTCTGGAACCATGGTACCTGCCTCAGACCCCTGCCCTGCTGTCCCAGCAGGAGGGCCAGTTTCTGCACCCACCGTTTCAAACCCTGAACCTTGCAGCCTGGCTAATTTCATGATCTGTCCGTTACCATCCCTCAGTAAGCAAGTGATGGATGTCATTCTGGAGGCAAGGAGGCCTAGTACTAGAAAATCCTATGCTGAAAAATGGAAAAGATTCTGTTCCTGGAACCAAACACAGGGGATGGACACAACTGTGCCCAATTTTACCGCGCATTCTTCAATACTTAACTGAGATGCTTCACAAGGGCCTTTCCTTTTCTTCCATCAAAAGTCATGTCTCTGCCATTTCAGCTCATTATAATACAGAACCACCCCTCTTCTCTCATCCACTGCTGAAGCAATTCCTCAGAGGGGCCAAAAACTTAAGACCACCCAGGAGAGCCCGTACTCCAGCCTGGGACCTTAACTTTGTATTGGAAAAGCTCACTCTACCTCCCTTTGAGCCAGCTGCAAATGCAGAGTTGAAATTCCTTTCTTGGAAAACAGCCTTCCTTCTAGCCATCACTTCAGCAAGAAGGGTGTTTGAATTACAGGTCCTCATGGCAGTGGCGCCTTTCATCATCTTTCATGCAGACAGGGTGTCCCTCAGGACCAATCCCTCCTTTATGCCCAAGGTGGTATCCAGTGTGGCCCTTAGTCCATTCATTTGCCAACCTCCTTTTCTAATCCACAGAACAAAGGGGAACGAATGCTGCACTCCTTGGATGTGCACAGACAACTTAGATTTTACTTGGACAGGACAGGACTAAGCCTCTCAGGAAATCCGAACAGCTGCTGGTTGCATTTGCTGCAGGGGAAGAGGGGGAAGGCCATTTCAAAGCAAACCGTTTCTAAGTGGATAGGCCATTGCATTCATTTCTGCTATAAGTACCATGGAAAACCTACCCCACAGGGGATAAGACCACATTCAACCAGGGCTGTATCTACCTCTACAGCCTTTATCAGAGGTGTCCCTACTAGGGACATCCTAGAAGCTGCTACCTGGAGTTCTGTATATACCTTCACCAAGTATTACCACTTGCCATTTTTTTCTAAATCCAGAGCTGGTTTTGCCTCTGCAGTCTTGCTGGGCCTTCTAGCTGGTCCTAATGTTATCTAATTGCCTCCTGCCTTCCTTAGCTTTGGGAATCTTCCAAAATATAATGACTGCAACAGTGAAACACGAAGAACATGGTACAGTTGTGTACACCTACCATAAATGTAGATTTTCGAGTGTATTCACTGTTGCAGTCCTGGTTACCTTCCCTCCAGCCCCCTGACTTTTATTGACTGTACCTCTATTCTTGCTTACTATACTTAAAGCTTTCTGGTGTATTTGCTATTTTGTTGGAGGTGTAACCTTACATATATAATTACTTCCCATTATGGGGGCACCTGACATCTGGGGCAAGAAAAACTGATGTAATGGCATCGGATGCATGCCTTATACCCCTGACTACCTGATGTCATGGAAGATGAGACAGCAACTGACGCAGGACCCAAGACTTTGATAATCAGGCCGACTGAGGGCTACCTGCAAGCAGATGACCCAAATGTGATGACTGCAACAGTGAATACACTTGAACATCTACATTTATGGTAAGTGTACACAACTGTACTTTCTCCAACTGTGCCCCTTTTCACCAGACTGTACGGTAGAAATCACTGCCACCACCCAGCTAATATTTATCAGCTACTCAATGGCCCTTATGAAAGGGTGTCCAATTATACCTTTCTATATTATCAAAATGGTAAGTGCGACTGAACAGTCAAGACTTATTTGGAGTGACTTGGTACAGTATCACTACATACATGCAGTGTACTCTTAGAGCTTAAATTATCTCTACACAAAACAGCCACAGTTGAAAGGTTCAAAAATATTTAATAAATAAAAACACAAGGCAATACTTCTTACTACACAGTGCTAGTCAAAAGTTCAGAGATCACAGAGAAATACTTAAAATAATACAGTAGAAAAGTTCTGCCATCACAGAAAAACAAACTAGTCTAATCTTCCTATTTCCTAGCTATATCTAAGGGAAAACACAGTTCTAAAATCCTACTTACATATAGACACAGGCAGAGTGGTGAGTTGGATGTTCTCAAGACAAATGCTAAAAATGCTCTCATTATTTCTGTCCTTAAATTGATAACACAGTGCCACTGATTCATTTCAGATTACATCATTTCTTTCTGGTTCCCAGGCTAACAGACTGTCAGAAGTTAATAGCCTTTGATCTTGCAGCTGGTCAGGAAGCCAGAGCAATAAAAGAAATTATACATGGAAAGTCTAGCTATTAACTCTGGCCTCAAAACCATAGGCAGACTGCCTTTATCTAGATATCTCTGCTCCAAGTTTTGACTTCAAAGAATGGACTTATCAGCTTTGTTAGAGCAGAGTACACTGTTGCTACATTTTTGCAGTTCCACATTTAACACCATTTTTTCCCATTTAAGAGAACAAACCTGTGGCTTATATTAATGTTTACAAATGACGATTATCTACAAAATTATATCTGGATAGGCTGGCAGCCTTCACCTATCATCACAATTACTATCTTGCATAGTGGTCTCCCAGGTACCGACGCTACCAAAAGAAGGGTGAGAGGACTAGTATTTTGGCCTTCTATGTCACAAGACATTGACAGAGCATTTTCATCTTGTTCCGTGTATAACAGTACCAAGCCACATCAACAGAAGGAACCACTTCAGCTAAACCAGATTCCAAAACTACCTTGGTCATTGGTGGCTGCGGACATTTTCGAGTGGAATCGTCAACATTATTTGATGTTAGTAGACTCTTATTCTAATTGGTTCGAGATTGACCTTCTTCCTAATCTAGCATCCAGTACTGTCATTACTAAAATGGTGTCATTTTGTAGTCCATGGTAAGTCTGCACAAAGTTATTTCTGACAATGGCACACAGTTTGCAACCCAACAGTTCAAAAGATTTGCTGAAGAATGTGACTTTACTCATGTCATGAGTTGCCCTGAGTACCCACAGTCAAATGGTTTGCCAGAACATGCAGTTCAAAGTGCAAAACAGTTACTAGAGAAATCAAAATGAGATAATAGTGATGTTTTCCAGAATCTCTTGAATCTCAGAAATGTTTCTCGTTATAAACATCTTGTTTCATCTGCTCAGAGACTTCTGTCGAGACAAACCAGAACCATATTACCAATCAGTAGTCAATTGCTGGTTCCATGTGTCAGGAACAACAGGTCAATGAAAACCAATCTGTTGAAGAAGTGCCTAACCCAGAAGTCCTGCTAAGATAAAACCAGCAAACCACCCGGTCCATTACGAGAAATAGAAGTGGTAAGGATGCAAACGTCCAAAGGTTTTGATCGGATTGGTGTCATGAAAAATATTTGCCCAGAGCTAAGATCATACATTGTGGAATCACAAGGAGCAGTCTTTAGGCGGAATCGGAAACATTTAATACCCGTGTCTGAGCCTGTACCACAGCACATAGCCTGTGAGAAAGACCCTTTATCTCAGAGTGAGTTGTCCGGTGTTCCAGTTCCTGAGGAAGTTCAAGAGGACATTCCTATTCCTGTGATAAATCCAGAAGTTCCTGATGCGAGTTGTTCACCGAAGACTGGCCCTGTTGCTAAATTTAGTCCAGATGGTTTTATTACGAGATATGGTCGCATCAATAAACCCTTTAACAGATATGAAGCAACTTGGACATGAACATTGTGTTTTGCTTCTAATGTCTATAACAGCAGAGAGTTGATTATCCGAAATGTCAATTATCAGAACCAGCCTTCCAAAGTTTTCAGGTAGGAAAAATAAAGTCTGAATATGTAAACATTATACATATTTGCTTGAGCATGATTTTTGAGCTTGTACCCAGCTTGTGTGTGAAAAATATTCTTTATTGTTCACTGGAATTGCTGAATGGTTGAAAAGTGTATTACTGAATGTAGAAAAAAACAAGATTTTGTAAGTTTTTTTATCCGGTTCAATTATAGATTATGAAGTGTATGAAGGTTCATAGATTATTACTAGGCTAACTGCCCTTGTGGGTCATTCTAAGCCTTGCCAGCTACCCCATGTGAGAATCAAACCCTGCACCTTGTGTTTGCAAGGTAAACATCTTAACCATTATGCCAACCTCCCACACAAAATATGTTTGATTATCTGAACAGTTTTATTATCTGAACTACCCTAGGTCACAATTAGTTCAGATAATCGATTCTCTAGTGAACTGTTTTTACAAAGGGCAATCTTTTTAAGAGGGAGGATCTAGATCAGTGTGTGTATGTGTGTGTGTGTGTGTGTGTGTGTGTGTGTGTGTGTGTATGTACCTTTAATAAGCTATCCAAGGGGGTTGCACAAGTGCATAAATACTGAGCGCGTGCAAGCTAGACTGCCATTTTGTAGTAAGCTGAGATGCAAGTAGGTATATATGTAAGTCTGTCTGTTACCCAGTTCATTTGTATTTTATGATACTGCTATCCATCCTGATGTGTTTCTATGTATTAAAGCATCTAAATGAAATACCCTGCCTGCTTGTCATCTGTGTTAGAGAGGGACAAGTGACAGTACCTAAAGATCTTGAGTTTTTAGCTTCAGTTTTTAATGAAGGTGCTAGTTCTTCAGCTATTAAGGTACATGTATCTGCTATTTCTAATTTTCACATTGGAGTAAATAATTCATCTTTGGCATCTTTATAAGGAGAGCCTTTCTTCTTAGACCCCCTTTTAACGATCCCACTCCCCAGTGGGATCTGAATTTGGTTTTACAATCTTTGACCCACTCTCCTTTTGAACCATCAGCCAAGTGTGAACTAAAACTTTTAACCTGGAAGACTGTCTTTTTAGAGGCCATTACCTCTACTAGAACAGTCTCAGAACTTCAAGCCCTGTCTTCTAAGCCTCCTTACTTACTTTTTCATAAGGATAGGATTCCCTATGACCCAGCCTATCATTCTTTTCTAAGGAGGTGTCAGAATGCAGTATCAATCAAACTATCAACCTTCCAGTTTTCTTTCCAAATTTCACAAACAAAGGAGACTATATGTTGCACCTGTTGGATGTTCACAAACAGTTATGTTTTTATCTATGCAAGACAAATATTTTCAGGAAACCGGACCAATTATTTGTCTTCTTTTCAAATTCAGAATTGAGTAAACCAGTTACTGAAGCGACCTTAGCCAAATGGTTAACTGATTGTATAACCTTTGTTTTTAATGAATTGGGCTCATCTTTGCCAAAAACCACCAAACACTCATTTTACCAGGTCTGTGGCAACTTCTTCAGTATTTTTATACAGATTCCTTGGATGATATTTGTGCAGCTGCAGCTTGGACTAATTCTCATACCTTTATTTCTCATTACAAATTGGATTTGGTCTCTAGGGGAAGAGCAGCCTTCATCTCAGCTGTACTCAGGAATGTCCTACCTTAGTGTCCTCCCAGGATTTTGGCAGCTGGACTGTGTCCTAGCAGTTAAGAAATGAATGAAAATGACAAAATCTGATGTTATGCATCTCCCATAACATTCCATCTGTGTTGTCCATTTTCATTCTTCCTCAACTTCCCTCCCTCCAACCTCCACCAGATTGACTTCTGGAAGGATCAGAAGTTACTAAAGGGACCAGTTGAGCTCCAGATACTAATATTTGTTCTTTTCCTTATACACTAAAAGTCAGCAAATATGATCTGAAGTATGGTAGGGGACTAGTGCATTATGGGTAAGAGAGGAACTAGAGAGCTTTCAATGTTCCACAACTTGTAAAAAGCAGCTGAGTCAGATCCGAACCCAACAATTGAAGAATGAAAATGGACAACACAGATGGAATTTTATGGTGAGTATATAACTTCTTTATTTAAAAGATGCTTATCGCATCACTATTCATCCAGATTACAGGCATTTCCTAAGGTTTTGTGTGTCTGGATCAATTCTCTGTCTTACCCTTTGGACTACCCACCACATCTAGAGTGTTCCCAAAGTGTCCAGCTCCAGTTATAGCTCATTGCAGGCTACAGGGTATCCACGTTTTTTTGTATTTAGATGACTTGCTTATCTGCAGAGTCTTTTTCAAAGTGGCAGAAATCTCTTATTTGGATGAGTTGTCTTACACAAGCTGGGATTCCAAGAGAACATTTAAAAGTTGTTTTTTTTTTTTTACTCCATCACACAGGAATGTGTTCCTGGAGTGCCTGCTAGTCACCTCAATTCAAACAGATCTATTTTTTTTTTCTCATGGAAGAAAAGCTATTTCAAGGGTTTTCCACTCAGACATTGATCTCTACAAGGGAATACCTCAGGATTTTGCATCTCATGGCATCTATGATTCTCATGATACCCCTGTCGAGTCTGCACATGTGAAAGCTACGGTAATATCCCAGCACCAAGCTACAGTGGTATCTGAAATGCATTTGGTCCCAGCACCAACATCCATTATCTGACTTGGTGGAATCGGCAAATATCCCTAAATTCAAGTATTTCTGCCCCAGATGCTTCATACTTTGCTTAGGGAGCAGTTTGAGGGGGGATAAAAGTGCAAGGTGTTTGGGACACTAAGGGCAGATGCAAACAAATACATATAAAAAGATGCTTACTCTAATCAAGGCACTCAACACTTATCCCCCTTTGCAGACTGTCCATGTTAAGTTTTGATGTAGTTTTACAGCACAGCCTCACTCTACAGGCATCCTACATCCATCAGAGTAAAATTGTGTAGTAGACAAACTGAGCAGGATAAAGATAGGCCCTCAGGAAAAGAAACTTGATCAGAGGGTATTTGTAGAGATTTCCCAAAGTAGACCTCTTTGCCTCCTCTCTGAACAATCAGCTGGCAAAATTCTTCGGGTTCCTATTACATAAGCGAATGCTCATCTGTCGAACCCAAATGCACGAAACCACAGAATATCGAAGGAATGGATTAGCAAATTTTTTTTCCAGGGAAAACAATTCCCTGGGCCGTTCTTCCGACTTTGCTTCTTTTCTTCACTGTTGTGCAATCTTGGAGTTGGTGTATTTAATTTGGGTGGGTGGGGGGCAGAGCCCCTCACTTTATGTTGCCTGTACATTTTTTTTTGGATCAGCAAACTTTTTTCCCTGGGAAAAAATTTGCTGATCCGTTCCTTCAAAATTTTGTGGTTTAGTGCATTTGGGTTCGATATTAGATAGTTTCCTATTTCTAGCATTCGATCATATAATATAAACTCAAATTCTTCTCCAGGACTCTATGCAAGAAGACCTGGAAGATGGATGTTCTTTTTTTCTTTCTTTCCTTGGACAGGAATGTTTCTGTATGTTTTCCATCCTTTCCATTGATATCCAGGGTACTTCTGAAGATTCAGGAGGAGCCCCCCAAGATCACTATGTTAACTACCATCTGGCCCAGGCAGCAATGATCCTTCCTTCTCATAAAATGGATCTACTCACAAAAGAATAGTGATGTTTGATGCACTCTGACCTCAATCAACTTCAGCTGACTGCCTGGATGATAGGGTCTTAATTCTCTTTTGGCAGCTGTTTACTGAGGACATGCAGCAGGTATTTATGGAGACAGGAAAGACTACTACTAGGAAATCATATATTAGCAAATGGAAAAGGTTTCTAGTTGGTGCCAACAACCTAACCAGCACCTTTTCTGGAAAAATTTCTATTTGGTTTTACAATATTTGCCTGAGCTGCAATCCTATGGCCCTTCTTACTCCTCCATTAAAGTTAATTTGTCGACCATTTCAGCATATCATCTCCTGGATTCCTCTCTTTCAGTGCACGTGAAAATGTTTTTGTAAGTGGTTTGGCATACGTGATTGGCAAGGATACCAGTGTTCCTCCTTGTGATTTCAATTTTGTGTTGGAGAAGTTAACAGTTGCTCCAATTGAACCATGTCATTAGGCTGATATGAGGTTTTTAATGTGGAACATTTACTGATTGCTCTGACTGCTGCAAGAAGAGTATCTGAGTTTATTTATTTATTTGACATTTGTTTACCAGGAAAGTTTGACTTGACCAGAAAGTGCCCATTTTCAGTGGACGCCTGGAGAGAGAAACTCCACAGTCACAGCCTTTCAAAAATCAATTACAGATGTTTTAAATCACAAACTATGTTATACTACAAAACATAGGACTTAAAATTTTTTTATTTATTTATTTTAACATTTGTGGACCGGGAAAGTCCGACTTAGAATGAAACCAATTTTCAGGGGAGGCCTGGGGAGAAATGCTCCAGATGCATGTCTTTGAATTGTGGGAGGAAACTGGAGATCCCGGAGGAAACCCACACGAACGCAGGGAGGACATGCAGACTCCACACAGAAGGTACCCCAGCCGAGAATTGAACCTGAGAACTGTCTTAGTATGAGAGAGGGTGTTATATTATGGTTACAGAAGGAAGTAAGGATGGAGAGAAAATTAGATTATAGGAAGAGTGCAGGGTAGGGTGTCTTCAGGTAGCTTAGGTGAGTAGGCAGGAAAGAGAAATAGAGGAGAGGTGATGGATTGGAGGATGGATAGCTGAATCTACAGAGCCTTTGGGTGTCCGGAGTATGTTCTGTCTTCACTGCTCTTGACACTCCTGACACAATGTCCTGTTGAAGCCTCGTTAAGTGAGCTAGATAATTTAACCCCCTCAATATGAATGCAACTGAGGCATTGGCACACTTCCCTAAGCAATCCAACACAAGAGACTCTATTTGGGGGTTGCACCAAGGAACTCTCCTCTGAAATCCCGTTAATTTCTTCCATGGCAGGGCTGTTACTCCAGTGTTGCCAGTCCCTTGGTATTTGGGGTAGGATCCATCATACATGGCTCCTTGCACGCCCTTCAGGATACCAGGTCATTAAGTGCATCCTGAGGGGGGACTATCCAGGTCATGGATGCGCCCACCCCAAATGCTTCCAAACACACAAAATCCTCTGGGGGAGTTTGTGAGTCCAACCCTTGGGCTGAAAAAGGAGCTCCAAACGATTGCAGAAAGAGGCATCTTTGCAGGGAAATTTGGGAGACCCCTCTTGATCCTCGAGGTTGTCCACAGTGAGGGACTCTTCAGGCAAGTGCAGGTACTTCCTCTTGCAAGCCTCTTACTGGACACTTTCCGCCCTGGAGACTCCAGGTGAAAATGGAAGAGGCCAGGAGCCCTACAGGAAGAGTAAACTGGAGACCACCTTGGCTGAGCTGCCCCGGAGAAAGCTGAGTAGAGGTCACAGGCTCAGACTTGAAAGGAGGGGGACATCGGTTGTACTCTACTACTCCTTTCTACAACATCAAAAGCAGAGGCAGAAGTAGGCCTTCTGCACCCAGCAGACCTAGGATCCGAAGACCCTAAGTATGCACCAGAATCTGCAGCCATTCTCTCGTGTCCCAATGCCAAGACCAGGGCCGAACTGTAGAGAACAGAGGCCCTGAAACTGGAATCTTCAAAAATATCCCTCAGACCCCACCTCACCTTGTCAACCCCGTAGTCCACCCAGCTCCAATACCACTGGAGTCGAGCAAACCAAGGTAGGGATCAGATTCTAAATAAGCCGGATCAGATTCTAAGGAATGGAAGACAACCAGCTTCAAAAAAACTTGGATCCACAGGACCCGGGAAAGGAAAACAAGATACAGGAGCTAAAGCATCAGGATGAGGGCCCAGAGACAATAGAATGAGGTCTAACTTCATCAATGCCTGTAAAATGGACTGCACCAATTGCTGTAATTCCTATGCCTTCTAGTTTCCAACAGACCGAGATAACCAAGCTGAGGAGACTACAGAGGAGGGCTTGGAAGATCACTGACCAAGCAACAGATCCAGTTTACAGATCTGAGTAGGAGACTGAGAGGATTCTGGAGAAAACTCCTGTGAAAAATCTGTGGTAAAAGGGAGAAAAGGTCTGCCACAAATGAGCCGCCCTTGCCAGGAAAGGGTTCAGCACACTTATGGAAGGAGAAGGGGTCTTCCCAGCAACTGGAGCCAAAAGAGACCGGTTCTGAGATAATAGAGCCGAAGGAGATTGGCTCCAAGGCAAGGGAGCCAAAGATCAGCTCTGAGATACCAGCCCTGAAGACAATCTGCTCTGAGATGTTGGAGATAGATGGTGGAGCCGAGGCCACCAGGAAATCCAAGGGGCCTTGGGACCTTCAAATCTGGCAGGTCAGAAACAGCCACAGCAGAGGAGGGGGCCAACCACTTACACAGGTTCATAGGAGGTTACTAGGCTAATGGCCCTAGGGCCCTTACAAGCCTAGCCAAGTTCAACCTTAGTTCCCTTAAGGGTCTAGAGATATGGTCTGTGTTATAAGCAGATCTAAATCAGCACTGACTGCCTTTTTCCAAGAGTGACACAGGTGAATTTGCAGTTTCCCATCTAGTCATCCAAGTTGCGCTTAAAAAGCGTTAACAAGGGGCTCTGTTTAATCTGGATTGGAAGTTTATTAGAGGAGAGACAACCTCTGTGAGATGTATGTCTCTCCAGAAAGTCCTGTTGATGTCACATGCTAGGTTAAAGTCTCTAGAGTGAGTGAATCTTATACCATTTGACTTACAAATATGTAGCATTTCCATTAAGGCAGAATCCAAGGTTGTTCTGTATGCAAGGCACAGATTGCCTCTGAGTAGTCTATACCATACAGACTTTGGGGTCCTTGGCACCCTGTTTTTGACCTGAATTGTTCCCTTTGCTAGAGCAGGTTGAAGAAGAGTTAACCAAATGAAGCAGACCCTTCAGCATCAGCTTTATCCCTATTCTTCTTAATGGCAGAAGAGCCATATCTCTCACAAATAGCACAAGGGTACCCAAGATGTGCATCCCCAAGGCAGTAGACATACCACTCATGGGCGTCCTAAGACAGAAGCTTAGTCCCACTAGAAATGCACTTTTTAAAGTCTTTTTCCTTAACTACCACCTAATCTACACCTACCTAAGCTAACCCTAGCACACGCAATAAAACACCACAAGAACAGCCCTAATGGTGGGAAAAACACCCAACCAAGAAAAAAAAACACTAAACTTATCACTATCACAAAACACACACATATGCTAATTCTAACTAACAACAACAACAAAAAAAACAAGGTAAAGGAGCTAACACTCTCAACAAACCACTTGCAGAAAAGGATACAGTGAACAAGAGCACACTATCAAGCTGCTGTTCAGAATAGTGGCAAATGAGGTAGCTCTGGTAGAACAGGGAGCTATGAGTAGAGGAGGAGGAGCCTGGTGAGCCAAAGTCCCCCAAAGCTGGCCAGTACCAGATCAGACAGCCACATGTTAAACCCAGACAGAAAAGGCAAAGAATAGTTGTGTAAAATCTTACCATAACCATAGATGTCCTGTCCTTCTCTTCTGTGTTGCAGTGTTCTTTACATACTGGTTGTATTCCGCACAAACGATCCGATGTCCAGCCTGTATACAAAAGCTTAGAGACACTGCCTGTAAGTGGGATGTCGCACGTAGGCACAGACAATGTCAGCCGTAAAAGGGACATCCGCATGTACCATCTTCAGAATAAGAAAGCCTCATGTGGAAAACCCCAGAGGAGCCTAGGTAGATCATCCTTGGAAAGAGCAAGCTGTAGCAGGAGGGTGGAAGGGATAGAATACTGCAACATAGAAAAGAAGGATATCTATGGTTACAGTAAAATTTTACACAACTATTCTATGTCCTTCTATTCAATGTTGCAGTATTCTTTACATAAGGGGGAGTGCAAGAGCTGAAAAGGGAACCCAGGGAGGAGGATAGAGAAGAGGAAACTAAGAAGAAGCATTTTCCAAGAACCCATGCAGAATTGCTCTTGCAAATCCTGCTCTGGATCTGGAAACTGTCCAGTTTGTAGTGTTTCATGAAGGTGTTAATTGATGACCAGGTGGTTGCATCCATGATGACTTGGGCATCTAGACCCTTGAAGGCCCCTGAGGATGCAACTGTCCTAGTGGAATGTGCCTTGACAGATGACTTTCCATGGAATTCATAGCAAAACACAATAGCCTTAGAAATCCATGTGTATATAGTTTGTTTGGACACAGGCAAGCCCAGAGCTCTAGGATGAAATGACACAAACAGCTGGTCAGAGTTCATGATAGACTTTGTTTTGTCAAGGTAAAATCTGAGTTGTTTATGCACGTCCAAGTTGTGTAAAATCCTCTCACTAGAGGACTGGGGTGAAGGAAAAAAGGTAGGCCATTGAATGGGTTGATTAAGAGACAACTCGTTCACCACTTTTGGCATGAAGGAAGGATTAGTTCTCAAGGATACCCTGTCCTTATGGAAAACCAGAAAGGGATGCAAAGCCATTAATGCCTGAATTTCAGAGAATTTTCTGGCAGAGTTTAAGGCTACCAGAAGCACTGTTTTCCACATGCAATGCTTTAGGGAACCCGAAGCTGCTGGCTCAGAAGGAGCCTGGGTAAGATTTTCCAGCACATAATTGAGATCCCAGGGAGGAGGAACTGGTTTCTTGGGCGGGGGATCTTAAGTGTAGGACACCCTTTAGAAAAAGCTTAACTTCTAGCCTGGAAGCTAGGGGAGGGATCAAATGCAAGCAGGCAGACAAGGCAGAACAATGGACTTTAACTGAGAAGTCAGAAAGGCCACTGTTGAGTAACTCACACAGGTAGGAAAGTACTAGGGGAATGTCCACACCAAAGGGATCCACCTTCCTTTTTTGGCACCAAATGGAAAATCTTCTCCACTTAGAAATATACAATTTTCTAGTAGTGGGTCTCCTGGCCTCCTGCAAAACCCTTAGCACTTCTTTAGAGAATATGTGCCTGAAAGGGATCAAAAGTTGATCACCCACAGGGTCAGCTGTAGAGTCAGAAAATGTGGATGAAACAAAGACCCCTTGTCCTGAGTGAGCAGCTCCAGCCGGTGACATAACTTGTAGTGATGACCCTTGGCTAACTGCAGAAGAAGAGGGAACCAGTGCTGTCTTGGCCAAAAGGGTGTCACTAACAAGATTTTTGGTTTGTTCTGCAGAATTTTCAACAGGACTTCCTGAATTAAAGGGAAGTGGGGAATGCATAGAGAAACCTCCCCTTCCATGAGAATGAAAGGGCGTCCACCTTCCACACTTGAGGATGAGGGATGTTGGCACAAAAGTGAGGAAGTTGTCTGTTCATAGGGGAAGCAGATAGGTCCAGTTCTGGAGTACCCCATCAGTGAACTAGGTCCAGGAACACATCCCTGTGGAGCATCCACTCATGAGATTGTGCCATCACCCTGCTTAATGCGTCTGCCACCGAGTTCTGAGCTGAAGAGGGGTACACAGCCTGGAGAATTACCTTATATAAGGCAACCAGTTCCCAAGCTTTGATGGCAAAATGACAGAGGAGATGAGATTTTGTGCCCCCCTGCTAGTTTATGTACCAAAAGACTGTGGCATTGTCTGTGAGGATCTTTAGGGGTCCTGGCAAGAATAGAGGGTGAAAGGTCTATAAGGCTAAAAGTAAAGCTGTAATTTCCCTGATGTTGAAATGTTGCTTCCTTTGAGAAGGGGACCAAAGGCCCTGAACTTTCCTGAAAGCAAAGGTTGCTCCCCATCTCAAGTTTAAGGTGTCTATGAGGAGTTACTGAGTTGGTTGGGGAATATGAAGAGGTAAGCCAGGGTTCTGATTGAGTTGTTGCATCCACCAACCTAACTCTGCTTTCAGACAGGGAAGGTATTGGGAACAAACTGTCTTTAGAAACCACTGGAACTTTCTCATGTGTAGCTTTGCAAAGGGCAGCATGGGAATAGTAGAAACCATGAACCCCAGCAGTCCCAGAAACAACCTGGCCATGATGAAAGGAAGAGGCAAAAAGAGCCTCCATGACTGCTGTGAAATAGGTTGCTTTCTACACAAGGAGAAAAAACATCATCAAATCTGAGTGAAACCTGCACTCCAGGAATATAAGATCCTGACTTGGTGTGAGACATGAATTTTTGAGATTTATTGTGAAATCCAGTACCTGCAGAAAAGGGATGGCTAGGTTCAAATGTTGAGTTAAGAGGTCTGGGCTGCTGGCCAGAAACAGCAGATTATTCAAATATGGGTAAACTTGAAGACATTTCATCCTTAAATATATGATGGCTGGGGCTAGACATTTTGTGAATACCCTTGGAGCAGTAGAAAGAACAAAGGGCAAGGCAATAAACTGAAAGTGAAAAGAACTGACTGAGAAGCGCAAAAATCTTCTGAAGAGGGGGTGTATAGGGATACGCAGGTATGTATCCTTGAGATCCAGAGAAGCTAAGAAAGCTTGAGGGGGGACCAGGGGCAGAAGAGTAGGAAGGGATAGGATTCTGAAGGAAGGCACCACCAGAAAGGTGTTTAATTGGGAGAGCTCTAAGGATAGGCCTCCAAGGACCATCTTTCCTTGGAACTATAAACATCCTGGAATAAAAAGACTGAAAGGTGCCTTTTTTGGAAAGTTGGTCCAGTATCAAGGGAAACTGATGCAATTGACTGGAGGGAGGTTGAGGTATTCCCTAAAAAGGAGGAAGGGTCTTGCAAGTCATAAATATTCGTCCTGAGTGATTTCCATCTAAGCTGGTAGGGAAAGGGAGAGGCGACGGGACAGAGGGGTATGAATTGGAATTAGGGTGCAAGACTTTGCAGAGGACTTTGTCTGGGCTGAAAGGGCTGCTGAGGAGGGGCCACACCAGCAGCTGTAGGAGTAGCAGCCTTGGCGTATGGGTGCCTACTGGTAGGCTTGCAGGGTCCAGTTCCAGACGGAACAGAAGTGGAGGAACGAGCAGGTTTCCTAACAAAGGAAGTCTTGTCAGGGAAATTTCTATGAAATTTCGGTACTGGTGAAACCAGTAGGTGTTTCAAATCCTGGAGTTCCTTACCCTTTTTCCTGCAGTGATTTAAAAACTCTGCAGCTGTTTTTCCAAACAGTGAGGAATTATCAAGAGGAGTATCAAGCAATTTTGCTTTGATGTCATCAGGAAGTGCCTGGAGAAGTAGCCAGGAATGTCTTCTCAGAACAGAAGCAGAAGCTGCTGCCCTGGCGGAGGACTCCACTGCATCGTAACTACACTTAACAGCATGTCTAGCTACCTGAGAGGAGGATGATAGGAGGGAAAGGGCCAGCAATTTAGCCTCCAAATCTGGCAAAGGGGAAACTGCCTGGGTGGCTTGAGTAAGCAAAGCCAGAGCATATCTATACATGTGTGTCTGGTAATTAATTGCCCTAATAACCAAGGTGAAAGAGGTATATGCCTTCTTGCCCAACATTTCCCAAATTTTACATTCCTTATCAGAAGGGAATAACTTGGTGGAAGGAAATAACCGTGAGGACTTATCTGAGTTGATAGAAACCACAGCAGGATCAGCTGAGGGCATTTAAAAAGAAATTTGCAATCCTCAGAGACCTTGTAGAAATGATCAGGTCTCTTTGGTGCAGGTTCTTGGGAGTCAGGAGTCTTAGAATACAGCCTTGAAACCATCTAAAAAGGCTGGCAGTACTGGAGGGACTGCTGAAGGTGTAGGGGCCTCAACCTGCAGAAGCTCATAATATCTCTTTTGTTCTTCTTGAGATTTGAGAGGAATCCCACTCATTTTATTAATAGTTTCCCTAAAGGAAAGCTCTTCCATGGGAGAAAATCCCCCCATTAGAATCCTCCTCTGGGGAAGGATATTCCAGAAGAGAGGGAATTTGAGTGGAGTATGCTAAAGACTCCTCGTCAGATGAAGACTCCTCAGAATCTGTGTCATGAATTTGAAGTTCTGCAGGCTGTCCTGAAATGAGGCCTTGGACCCCGGACAGCTGCACTGGAGAAGAGGCAAAGGCCGGGCCCACTATGGGAGAAGGCGAAGCCGCAGGCCTCAAGGCCATCTGCGAAAAATCTTCCCAATCTGATGTTGGGGTAGGAGGAGTGGGAACATGCCTAGTCTCTTGCTTCTTTTTCACAGGCTTTTCCTGTTGAGGAGAGAAGGCGGACAGAAGCCTAACCTCCTGTAATTCTTTGGACAAGGAAGTTGGAGCCATTCCTGAGTCTTCTGTAATCATTAGCCGAGGTTCCCCTAAGTTGTCCGAACCGATGTCTGCATAGCCTTGGATGTGCTAGGATCCACACTCCTGATGGTTTCGATCCTGGTACCCGCCAAGGTAGCAAACCCTACCTCTGATCATACTGCTGGGGTCTACCCTTGCTGATCTTTCTCTTTATAAATGACTCAGAAGTACTCGTGGAACCCTCCATAGTATCCCTAGCCAGATGTTTGAGTCTTTGGTTTTCTAGGTATAAGTTCAAAGCTGACAGATGACTGCACAATGTTTTGGGAATGAAGGCCTGACAAACAGAACAGGGACTGGTGGTTGTGAGTAGGCTGTAAGCAAAACAAGCACAACTCATGACTATCTTTATGTGGAATTTGCCTTCCACACCTACACTTGCCCTTCCTGCATGACATTAGCAAAACAAAAGTCAGTAGGAATAAATTAAATCCCCTATAGGGTACTTATCTGAAGCTGTAAGATGAACCAGCACGATCCAATGGCAGACCGAACGTACGAGTCAACCTTTCCGAATGGTGGCAAAAAGGTTCTGAAGAGAGCACGTGCGGACATCCATTTTATGGCTAACGTCTGTGCCTACGTGCGACATCCCACGCGCAGGCTGTGGCTCTAAGCTTTTGTATACAGGCTGGACGTTGGGGCGTTTGAGCGGAATACTTCCCATATGTACTGCAACACTGAATAGAAGGACATTACTTGATCTCCTGTTTACTTGTTTCCACTTAAAACCAATTTTAACTGTAGCTCAACTCTAGTTGTATACACGACATGGGGTGCTTCATATCCAGTGTTTTATATCGGCAAAATGAACAATGCACTAAAGAGAATTTATCAGCACACAAAGTATTCCTAAGAAAGACTATAAAAGCACATTGGTGATGCGCATTAATATGTAGTAACTTTGTAATGTTTAAATTTTGTGTGTTGGAAAAAGTTGGAGGGAATGCATTTACTAGTGACTTGAAGAATTTTTTACTTCATCAAGAAATGATTTGGCAACCGCGATTAGATACCATGAATCAGCATGTTCTTAATTAATCTGTCTCTATTGTTAGAGAACTGAAAAGTAGAGCTAAGAGACTGTAAATTCTTTTTTAAATAATAATGTTTTGTTTTTCTTGTACTTGAATTACATTTTTTTCTTTAGGTCCATAGATGGGCTTCAAGGTTTTACAATACATGTTTGGTACATTTTTTCTGATATAGTGTTGGTCTCCAGTACTTTTTTTCTTGTAATGGATTGGGTGAACCTGGTGGGGGGGTTACAATGTTTTTTTTTTTTTTTTTAATACTTGTATTCAAATTATGTTTTCTGCATTGGCGGGCTGTAAGCTTTTACTGCACATGATTGGTACACTTTTTTTGATAAAAAAAAACTATTGGTCCCCAGTGCATTCCTCTCTTACTGGATTGGGTGAGTTAATGGGGGTATGGTCTTTACAATGCTTTTAATCGGTTGTTTGAATTTCGTAAGTAAATCAATGATTCTGATGATGTCTCCAATGACGAAAGCTCTTAACCTTGGTTTTAACTTTGTATATTAAAGGCATTCTTTGCATGTTCTGAGCTACCTGGTCTTTTTTTTATTTGCTGTGTACGTTCCAGTTCCAGCTGTTTTTATTCTGTTTAATGAAATTATGGACCCTGCTACCTGACAAAACACTACAATCAGAAATATCTCTGAATTTTAATAGAGAAGCAGTACCAATCCTTAAGATTCTTCATCCTAAAAATTACTATTACCCACTTGGTTTATTAAGTACACAAGTCTGCTGAACTAGTTTTTGTTGGTGTGACAAACCTGTAACATTATATCAAAATAATAGAATTGCTGTGGTTGGGAGCCCTCAGCAATCACAGGGTTCGCTGGTGCCTAAAACTGGCTGAAGCAGTCAGTGTAGAATTAGTTTTCTGCAGCTACCTCAATCTGGGCAAACAATGCCTCCGACATAGCAGTCAGTGTCTCCATAGAGCTGAGGGAAGGTCTAGACAGCGTGGCAGTCCCAGTCAAGTAAACCTGCAATCTCAGGAAAGAGTAACACTGAGTTTGGGTCTGTTTCTGTGATTTTCGCTTTTTTCTAATCATCAGTTATTCTTACAACTGAAGATTCCAGGTAACGTACCCAACAGCAGCAGTAGGTTACCACTGAAATTTAAGTGAAAAAAAATGTTAAAAAAAAACTAGTAGATAACCCATGAGGATAGATAAATTTGAGAGAGTTGATGTCTCCATTCTCACCAGAAGTCTGACATGACATCCCTTTTATTGCTTGAATTAACTAAATTATTATTTTTTTTCTTTAGAGCTTCAAGCTTATTCTGCCCTTCTGGGCAAGAAAGTTCTGATTTTTGGAATGCCCATACGTTCCTCTTAAACCAGCACATAACCTCATTCAAAGGACACCTGTATCGGTTGCAAGGAAGTAGCCCAAAGCTTTGTAGACAAGTCTAGTTTTCTTTGGCAGGATATGTCCCACATAGTTCTGACTATTGCACAATGACCTGTTTGAACATCTACTATTATAGTAATTTAACTTACACAACAGTACTTTTCTTTTCCTTAATAGAGAGACTGGGAGAGTAAGTCTGCAATTGTTTCTTTGTTAGGGATTTTTAGAGCAACATAATTTTTGGAGACTTTCATTTCAGCATTAACTTTGTAGTCGTTTATTTTTTTATTTTTTCAGCAGTATTTACCTCAAACTTGACTGACAACATTCTAGAACTCTCACCATACTGTCCACTCTTACCTCATTTTCTCCCTCTCCTTGGTGTTACTGCTGCTCATAAACAAACAAAATCTCATTTGTTCTTAACTATTATTTAATATGTACACAATACTAACTTTATTATTCTCGTAGTGATCCTTACTGAAATGCTTGTGTGGTTTTCTTTTTTAAAGTTGTATCTACTAGAAAACAGTATTAAATACTTCTTTGTATAGACTAATTGGATGATGTGTATTCTGCATCTTACTGTATGTATACTATTATACTATCTAACTAGTGTATTTTGCTTATATTTCTATTGGAGGTTATCTCCCTGGCCCTCTGCTGAAAACAGGCTTCTGGCCCAGTCGGACTTTCCCGGTAAATAAATAAGTATGGCAGTGAGCATGTGCTGTAGAAGCAGATTTGATTTGGACTTGTGTCTTGTGCAAATCTCTGTGGTGCTGCCTACACAACTTGGATGTTCAAGAGAAAAAAATCCCATATGTTCAGTCTTTTCTTTCCCTTCTCTCCAGAAGGAGTTCAGATGGTAGTCTTGAGATGTCCTTTGCAAACAGATTCATTAGAAGCCACTTGGACACTGACAACCCAAGGAAAATTGAATTCTTGCAAAGGGAACAAGCACATCTATATAAAAGTGTTATTTGGTAACATGATTATTACTGACACCTATATAAAAGTGTTATTGGGTAACATATGATTATTACTGACATCTATATAAAAGTGTTATTGGGTAATTTATGATTATTACTGACATCTATATAAAAGTGTTATTGGGTAACATGATTATTACTGACACCTATATAAAAGTGTTATTGGGTAACATGATTATTACTGACACCTATATAAAAGTGTTATTGGGTAACATATGATTATTACTGACATCTATATAAAAGTGTTATTGGGTAACATGATTATTACTGAAACCTATATAAAAGTGTTATTGGGTAACATGATTATTACTGACATCTATATAAAAGTGTTATTGGGTAACATGATTATTACTGACCCCTATATAAAAGTGTTATTGGGTAACATGATTATTACTGACATCTATATAAAAGTGTTATTGGGTAACATATGATTATTACTGACACCTATATAAAAGTGTTATTGGGTAACATATGATTATTACTGACATCTGTATAAAAGTGTTATTGGGTAACATAGGTTCATAGGTTGATACTAGGCTATCTGCCCTAGGGCATTTATAAGCCTAGCCAGAGTGTGTTTGGCTTTCGCCTCCCTTTTAGATTAGTTAAGGTCACAGAAGATAGCCCTTTTAAAGTTAGTTTACTGTGCCTCTGTCTAGCAAGGACACAGAAGATATCCCGGGGTAAACTTACGATCCCCCATCCACCCGTCAAGATTTCTAAATTCTTTTCATAGGTTCATAGATTAGTACTAGGCTGACTGCCTTTGCAAGCCATTTTGAGCCTAGCCAATTATCCCTTATGAGACTCAACCCCTGCAGTTTGTGTTTGTAAGGCAAACACCTTAACCGTTAGGCCACCCTCCCAACCTAACATATGATTATTACTGACACCTATATAAAAGTGTTATTGGGTAACATATGATTATTACTGACACCTATATAAAAGTGTTATTGGGTAACATATGATTATTACTGACATCTATATAAAAGTGTTATTGGGTAACATATGATTATTACTGACACCTATATAAAAGTGTTATTGGGTAACATATGATTATTACTGACATCTATATAAAAGTGTTATTGGGTAACATATGATTATTACTGGCATCTATGTAAAAGTGTTATTGGGTAACATATGATTATTACTGACACCTATATAAAAGTGTTATTGGGTAACATATGATTATTACTGACACCTATATAAAAGTGTTATTGGGTAACATATGATTATTACTGACACCTATATAAAAGTGTTATTGGGTAACATATGATTATTACTGACACCTGTATAAAAGTGTTATTGGGTAACATATGATTATTACTGACACACTGCTCATGTGCTATACAAACGAGCAGGAAGAAAATGTATTTGTGCCATATTTGCAGGCTAGCATTAATGGTCTGGAATTTGGCCATCCAGTAGAACATAGTCCTGCAGAGCTTCTGTACTGCATCAAAGCAGAATGTTCTCCCTAACCTGCACAAGTGGATCTCTAGGTGTTTTACAGCCTGACTGTTCTCTAGGACACTCCATGGATAGCTTTATTTGCTGTTCTTTTGAACCATTAGCTCAATAATTACCACTCAAGGAAATATGGGCAGTGAATGACTTTTCCCTGAGCTAGAGCAAGAGATTAAGGCATGCACTCCCTAAACAGCACACCTCTTTCCTGTCCTCCCCTAAGTGTTCCTGAAGGTGAGAAGCGGTAATGCAAATTTAGATCTTAAAGCCCTTTTCTGGCAAAGACATTCCTATTTCTCTTAGCTACTTTATTTGAGATGGAGAAAGCTACAGGCTGTTCCAACATAATCCACACTGCTTACACAGTGGTTTTAGGGGACAGTAGTATTTACAGATCTCTGAAGTCTCAGGGCTAGGACATTGATTCCCTCACTGTTAATGCTTTCCATCAGAAGTGCTGCTCTTACTGCAGTAAGCTAGGAAGCCTACAACTAGAAAATGTGCAACAGAATGGAAGAGGTGCTCATCATTGTATACCTCTTCTGGTATTCAGTTTGAAGGAACATCAGTGCAACAGGTCCTGGATTGTCTTACAACCTCGCATGACAAAAGATTGGTATATGTTTCTGCAAAGTACATTGATCTACTGTTTGGGATTTCCATCAGACCAGTTGCCAGAGTGCAAAACTTACCTTAGTGTCTTATGAGATGACTACTTATAGCTACTTTCGATTCCTATCAAATTCCTGTCTTGGAAAATTCTCTGTTCCCTATAACATCTGCACATAGATTTGAGTTGCAAGCCATGTTGGCTACAGAATCTTTCATGGTATTTTGCAAGACGGTGTGTCGTTAAGGACAAGTCCTCTCTTATGCATAAGGTGGTCTCAGAGCTAGCTTAAACGTGATCATTGTGTACCATTTTTAGCTTTATAAACCCCAAAAACTAGGGTGGGAGGCTGTACATGATGGATGTTCTCTAATAACTTGAATAGTATCTCAAGAGCAAAACATTTCAGAAAACCAGATAACTTTTTGAATTTATGTTGTCCCATCTCACCTTCATTCTTGACGGCTGGGTTCAGAACCGAGCTTCGGTTCTGACTCTGCCTAATACTAAAGCTCGAGAGCTCGATGCTATACCCTATCCCATGATGCCTGGCGACACTTCCCCAGATCTCGTTTGCCACTTTGCTGGATCGAGATTGCATTTCAGTAATTTTTGACTTTTTGGTCTATTTTTCTCATTAGTTAGAATCGTAAACTGTTTAATACCTTCCCTTATCCTAGTAGAGGATTTTTTGGTGTGTGAGTTAATAGTTAGACTCTGTGTTACTGCTGTTTATGGTTTCTCTTGTTGTGTGGGCCGTCTTCCCTCACAGACCCATATTTCTATCCCTGTCTCATTAAACTTTAATTTTATCCTCAACAAACCCATTTAAATTAGAGGGTTCACTTTTTGTCCTTGTTTTAGCCTGTGTCCCTTTTTACTGAGGGTCATTGTTTTAGTTAGAGACGTCTTCTCTGGCTAGAGGAGATCGTTGTTTAAGTTAGTGACTTTCTTCTCTAGCTGTTCACAAAAAAAAAAAGTAGTTAAAGTTGTTGCTAGAGTTAAGTTTCTTTTTGCTGTGTCTGTAGTGGTGTTTGGGGCTGACAGTTTTTGCTCTTACTTCTAAAATGTCTAAAGATTCTAGTGAGAAAGTTAAAGAAGCCAAACAATCTGGCTTCAAAAAGTGTGACTCATGCACACAGAAGATGTCTCTGATGGGCACACTAGCTGTGTTTACTGTTTAGGTGCTGTTCATCTGCAGGACTCCTGCTTAATCTGCCATGGATTCAGTTCCAGGGTCCTGCAGGAACGCAAGAACAAACTTATTGTGTGGGGTCTGCTTAAAGGTCCCTTTGATGTGGCGGTAAAAGGGAATTGGCCATCAAAATCCTCTATCTCCCTCTTCTAAAAAGTTTACAAATATATCTTTTTCCTTGGCTCCGGTGTTTGAGCCGGCTAAGAAGTCTAAGCACGCATCTTCGGATCTGAAGGCTATCGGGCTCAAAAAGACAACAGCTCCATCGGCTCCACCAGTTTTACTGGAATCAACTCAGAGCCACAAAAGGAGCCTGTCCCCAAATTTGGAACCAGTCTATTCAGTACCCTGGTCACACCTGTTGCAATCGGTGGCTGGTAGCCATAAATCATCCACTATTTCCTCTCGTTCATCCAGGAGCCTCTCGGATGATGATGTGGAGCGGGTGGTCAAGGGGTTGCTCCATACACTGGCCTTAGCCAAAATTCTCACAAGCCCAGCCCAGATGGAAGTGGAGCCGACTACTGTGCCTGTCTTGTCTTCTGTTCCTCCTCTGACTCGGACAAGCTCGGAGCCGGAGTGCCTGGAAGTGCATGCAGTAGAACTGTCTGGTCCAAAAACCACCATCGGTGTATATCAGCCCCGACTTCTGCTTCAACCTCATCGATGCTGTCTTCTGTCAAGAGATCTGGGAGCTGACACTCCCTTGTTGGGTCTGGGGAGGAAAGTCGGGAAGGGCCCTTGTCGGATCTGATTCTTCCTCTCAGGGCCTTGGCCTAGGTAAGTTTGGTGCCCACATCAGCCTCAGAGCCATCCTCCTTGGAACAGAAGGGATCTCCGGGTTCCTCGGAGCCCGAGGCTCTCTTGGGCTGGGACCACAGTGCCTTCGAGGTGATGAGAAGCGTGCTGTCTCCCCAGAATGCTGCACCCTCAGCTCCATCTACTCTTCCCCTAAGGGACCAGTGTCATCCTCAGTATCATCCCTCCAGCCCAAGCATAGAGAACCAATGCCCCAGAATGCCCCAATGGGTGTTCTCCTCTCTTCTGAAACCTCCCCAGAGTACCCCTCAGAAGAGAACTTGTAAGAGGAAGCATTTGGACTCCCCCTGAGTCTGTCAAGTCCAATACGGACTTAGAGGATTCAGAAGGGTCCCCACGATCACCCTGTGAGGATGTCTCCTTTTCAGACATCCTAGAGGTCCTAAAACAGAGAGGTGGTTGAAAGACCCTTTTCCCCTTCTGAAGATGAGTCTGTATACCTGGAAGCATTTGGATCTCGACCCTCCACCTCTTGGATGTCTCCGCCTTTCGACAAACTCCTGGGTGTAGTCAGTCGAAAGGAGTGGGGCTCTCCAGAATCTATGGAACCTGTTCCGAGGAGGCCCAACAAGTTTATTACAGCTCCTGATGATGAGTTTTTATCCAAAGGTGTCCCAGTAGAGGCTATGGTGGTGGCAGCGGCCACTAAGAAGGAATTAGCGGACACTTCATCTGTTCATCTGCCGAATAAGGAATCTTGGAACGATGGACAGATATGGGAAGCATATGTTTTCCTCGATGGCCTACACATTCAGGTCGCTGAATTATTTATCTCATTTCACCCGACTTCAGCGAGATCTCCTGAAAGAGCTAGGAGATTCCCTCCAAGATGCTTCAGCTGAGGGAGTGACGGACAACGTAAATTCTCAGCTTGTGACTTTGAACTCTGTAGTGAACTTCTCCATGCGTCTCATCTTGTATGCAGCAGATGGAGCGAGCAGGGCAGCAGGCACAGGAATAGCTCTTAGAAGGCATTCCTGAATGCTCCTTTGTGAGTTTGCTGAACCCTTTGTCTTCCTTTATAAATGACCCTTTTGACAACTTGTCCTTGTTCGGGCCAAAGGTTAGAGAGACTCTTACCAGGTGCGTGCAAGATGGCGAAACTCTGTCTGCCATTGGAGTATGTTTCTCCGTCCCTACCAGGCCTTATCCCGGCCCAAAGAGCTTCGCCGGATGAATGTGGTGAATTTTCCCCCAGGGGGAGAGGGGGAAATAATGGAAGACGCTGCCCTTGCCGCAGAGATGGTCCACAGAATCAGCGTGACAGAGATACTCGAGGCAGTCGGGGACAGACTATTGCTGTACCTAACAGCCTGGCTAAGTATCACCCAAGACAAATGGGTACAGTCGATTTTATATCCAGGGGATAAGTCATACGTTTTTCTACTCCACCCAACTTGGCCGACTAGCTCCTCACCGCTACCACCCAGCATCTACTGGCCAAGGCAAGGGACACCACTATACATCTATGCTCAGAGCTGGGCATTACCATAAATTACGAAAAATCTGCTTTGTTGCCTTCACAGCATATTTCATTCATAGTAGTAGACTTGAACACAAAAGACATAGTAACAAGATTGCCTCAAGAAAGGGTGCAAAGACTGTGCTATCGGGTATCAATCTTGCTCTTGAGAAGGAAGGTGCAGGCAAAGTTTGTTCTCAAGGTTCTGAGGTCGATGGCAGCCGTGATAACATTAGTCCCACTGGCACGTTTACACATGAGAGTATTACAGTGGCTTCTCTTTGCTCACTGATCCATGCAGGAGTTACCCATGTCACAGAAGATCCTCATTACACATACCTACAAGAAGGATCTACACTAGTGGCTTCAGTCCACGCAGGTGACTATAGGCAGACCATTTGTCCTCCCCCATCCAGTAGCTACAGTGACCACAGATGCTTCCCAGATTGGGGGGGGCATTATCTGGGACAGACCATCCAAGGGATTTGGCAGGAACACGAATACCACTTACACAACGTATTAGAGATGAGGGCGGTGCTTCTGCTGTTGCAAGCATTCCAGATCTCTCTTCCAACAGGTACGATTGCAATACAGACGGACAATATATTTGTTGTGTGGTACAACAACAAACAAGGCGGAACCAGATCCTACCCTCTGTCAAGAGGCTCAGGGAGTGTGGCAATTTGAAATTTCTTCTCAACGTTTTCTGACTGCAATGCACATTCCGGGGAAATCCAACTTGATAGCGGACAAGTTAAGCCGGGCAATTCCTACGCCTCACGAGTAGTCCCTGAAACAAGAAGTTGCAAACCAAATATTTTGCAAGTGGGGCCAGCCTTGCTGCGACCTCCTTGCCACTTCCATGAATGCCAAATGCATGCAGCGGCTACCTTGTCATAATCCCCCCTCCGGGGGAGTCACCAAGGGATGCACTTGTTCACGATTGGCCCCGGGGGACTACTTTATGCCTTTCCCCTGTTTTCATTGATACCCAAAGTTCTTCAGAAAGCAAAGTAATTGAGTTGCGAACTAATTTTCATCGCTCCATACTGGCCTTGACAAATCTGGTCCCCTTTACTTTGGCCCCATCTTCAAGTGGAGCCTTGGATCCTGGCCCGAGTTCCGGAACTTTTGACTCATCATTCAGGGATGCTCCAACCCTCTGTTCAGACTCTCAAGCTGACAGCTTGGTTACTCCACTTCCCCATCTTAACCAGGCTTCCAGACATTTCCCCTGTGGTGCGACACATTCTGGTCTCGTTGCACAAGATCACAACTACAAAAATGTACACTAGCAAATGGAAAAGGTTTTCTTGCTGGGCTGTCAAAAATCATATAGATCCCTTTACAGTCCCTATTTCTTCAATTCTTGAATTTTTAGCAGAAATTGTCAATCAAGGTGCAGCTGCAGCCACTGTACAACTTGTTGCCATTTCAAACTCTCACGTAGGACACAAGGGATCTAATGTAATGTCTCGCAGATTATGCAAGGCTTTTCTGAGGGGTACATTCCTATTAAGACCCCAAATAAGAGAGCCACCACCTCCTTGGGATCTAAATTTGGTATTTGCTAAGTTAATTCTTCCTCCATTTGAACCAGTTTCGTCTTGCCTACTAAAATTTATAACATGGAAGGCAATTTTCTTAACAGCCATTACTTCCGCCAGGAGGGTTTCAGAACTTCAAGATCTGTCTGTTCGTACTCCCTATTTGGTTTTTCACAAAAACAGAGTCTCTCTGAGAACAAATCCTTCTTTTCTGCCCAAAGTACGTTCTTGAGTCCAACTTAAATCAGTCTATTGATTTACCTGTCTTTTTTCCCAGCTATGGCAACAAGGCAGAGTATAAGCTCCACCAATTGGACGTCCATAGACAATTACGTTTCTATTTACAAAGGAGTTTAGAAAATCTGATCAATTATTTTTTTTCCTTCTTGGATAACAAGAAAGAAGCTCGTGTCAAGAGTCACTTTATCTAAATGGCTCACAGATGCCATTTCTTATGTATGTAACTCTCAGCAAAAGCAACTACCAGGGAGAATTAGAGGCCATTCGACTAGAGCTATGTCGACCCCTTTCAGACCCAGACTTCTGCTGGATTCAATTTGTGCTGCAGCCACATGGGTTAATCCTCATACATTTATCACTCATTACAAAGTAGATGTGGCCTCCTTTGGTTCCACTGTTCTGAAGAGTTTATTCCCTTTCGCCATCCGAGAAAGAAGGTGCTGGGGACGCTGTCCCAACCATCAAGAATGAAGCCGAGATGGGACAACATAACATAAAGAAGTTATGTACTCATCATAACATTCCATGTTTGTTGTCCATAAACTTGCCTTCATTCTTGCATCCCACCCTCCTTCCGTGTACCTGGAGGATCGAGAGGAAAGCTTCTAGAATTGGTCATGAGTTGTCCGATTCCCTTCTCACTTCATGACGCATATGTTAGGGAATAGTTTGACCTCCTTATGTTTTAATAAAGTATTCTCTTTAGTATTTGCAAATAAGATCTGTGAAACTCTCGCCAAGCATCATGGGATAGGGTATAGCCTCGAGCCAGTGGAAGCTCTCAAGCTTTAGTATTAGGCCAATTCAGAACCTATGCTCAGTTCCGAACTCAGCCGTCAAGAATGAAGGTGAGATTATGGACAACAAAAATGGAATGTTATGGTGAGTACATAACTTCTTTTTTTCTTTAAGCTGTGAATTCTCTCTCTAACTAGCTTGGTAAGTACTGCTGTTTGTTAATGACCACCATGGAAATAACTTGCAGAGGTTCATTCCCTTAAGTCAGTAGCCACATGGAGATCCATTCACACGTCTTGGGGCATTGTATATTAGATTCTTACTCTACAAGTGCAGAACAGTTTGCTATTGTAGTCTTTGAAGACATGCTACTACTTCCCACATTTTAGGCCTGTAATCAAGGCCTGTATTGTGTTGTAATCTCTCCACCTGTAAAAATTATACTGCAGCAGTGATCCCTGTGACAAACTCACTATAACAGAGGTGTTCAAAAACAGGAATCGTTGCTGCATGCATGCTTCCTCCCTCCAGTCTCCAGCTTCTCTGAAACCTTGGGACTGAAAGTTTATTATTTCATGTTTTCCCTCTGTATCCCCTTCCTTTTCTCTGCAGATTTTTATTTCCAGAGCCTGGGCAGTAGGATACGTTTTTGGTATTTTTCAGAAGAGCAGTCTTAAAATCCCCTCCTCTAAGAGCCTAAAATAGCAAGCTCTCTTGATGACATCCCCCCTTCCTTCACAAAAAAATAATAATAATAAAAGTGCAGCTTTGCCAGTTCTACCCATTGTTTTGCTCACATCTTTAAACAGGGAGGGGGTCAACTTTTTTTCTGGGAAAGTTTAGAATTCTGCCTTCTACAGCAATAGTGATTCCTGTATTTGAACAGCTACTAAATAAGGTTATTTTATCACACAAATTTCTTGCGTTGAATTTAATTTCTTCACCCATTTCATATCTCACATTTACCCATTATCTTCCCTTTTCTAATTCTACATAGGTGGTAACATGTAATGAAAATATTTACCACTTAATTTCATTAGTTAGGTTCCTAAACAATGGTTTTGAATATTTGGACCATAAATACCAAAACAAACATCAAAATGCGTGCATGAATTTCTTTCAGGGATTGCAGGATCATACTTGTATGCCATTTCACTATTTACCCCAGCATTTCATTGTAGGATCATAAGATCGTAGGAAATAACTAGTCAATACCAAAAATTTAATTTAGCCATGACTGCCCATGTCCAGGAGGGTTGTGGGTACTATCCCTGGTAAAAATTTACGATGCCCCATCCACTCGTCCAGGTTCCTCTTGAACAGTGTCATAGAGGTGCTCTGTTTCACATGAATTGGTAGACTGTTCAAAAGACGTGGCAGTCACTGGGAGATAAATCTGTCCCTCCAGCATGCCCTATTTAGGTCACAGGCCATATTTAAGTCCCTGAAATGGGTAACCCTAGACCCATTTGATTTACAGATATGCAGTAGGTTCATTAGGTGTGGGTCTTGGGTTGCTCTGTAGGCCAGGCATAAGTCTCCCCTAAGAAGTCTATACAATACGCAGTATAGTGACAGGGACTTTAGTCTGTCTGTGCAAGGCACATGCTGGAGGCCATTGGTATTCTTTATTAGAAACCTTTGAGGTCTCTCTAATTGCTGTAGGTGCTTAGTATGGTACATACTGAATGTGGCATTATACTAAATTATGGGCCAGATAATTGCCAAGTATGGGGGGAGTTATAACTTCTTTTGCTATCGAGGCGATGCCTTTACTAATCAAGTGAGCTACGTGGAATGCTTTCCTTACAATGGTAGAAACGTGGTGGTCGAAGTTAGTCACGGTCAACCTGTGATCCCAGGTCCCTTATGACTTCATGGGTACTTAGGGTATTGTAGTTGAGTTGATTGTGTGAAGGGGCATTCTTTGCGCAGAAGGGAATGATCATGCATTTCTTCACATTCAGTTTGAGACCATGACTAATATACCAGTTATTGGTCTGCATGAGACCCTGCTGGATTATACTGTCATTTGGGGATTCAGTGACTGCACTTAGTTTGTAGTTGCCTGTAAACTTAGTCAGCCACAACCCTTTAGTTTTGACCTGAACTTCTGAAAAGTATATACTAAACAGTAGGGGGCCCAGCACTGACCCCTGTGCCACCCCACTGGTAACAGTTCTGCTGGTTAATGTAGAGTCACCCACTTTGATTGTGTGTGTTTGGTTTATGAGCCAGCTGGCAACCCATCTTACAACGAAGGGGTTTACATTCAGTTTGCTAAGTTTATTGGTAATGCCTGAGTCTAGGATGGTGTCAAAAACCTTTGCCAAGTTGAGGTATGCTGTGTGCACAGATTTGCCCTCATCAGTGGCCCTGGGCACACTTTCAAAGAAATCCACCAAATTTAACAGACAGCATCTGCCTTCACGAAGCCAAATTGGGTACAGGGTTTGGAGGTCATCTATGTCTTTATTTATGAGGTCCATAATACATTCCATGGCCTTACAGATGAGGCTGGTCAGGCTTATGGGACTGTAATTCCCCAGGTCTGTTGCTAAGACACCTTTGTGGAGGGGAATAACTGCAGCTGTTCTCCATTCCGCAGGAGTAAAGCCTGTGGTTAGCCTATGATTGAAAAGGGTGCTTAGTGGTGATGCTAGTTCATGTTTTAGCCTGTTTAGAAGGCAGCCTGGAATGTCATCTGATCCCATAGAGGCCGTATTCTTTTCTTTTGGACGTGGCTTTGAGGACGTATTCATCAGATATGCAAGGTGGAGGGTGTCTGTTGTAAGTTAGGAGGGGATAAGGGAGTAAATTTTCGCCAAACCTGTCCACTAGCAGGTTCACTATGTGTGTGTGTTTGTGTGTGTGTGTGTGTGTGTGTGTGTGTGTGTGTTTGTGTGTGAGAGAGCTACCGTTGACCACCAATTCTGCAACATGACTGGGTCCTACCCTTTAGGTTACGTACATAGCTGTAAAAGGCCTTATTGTTATCCTTTGCAGTACTTGCTAGGTTTCTCTCAAAGGAGCTCTTGGAAGATTTGATAAGTTGTCTTATTTGCCTGTTAAGGGTGAGGAGAGAGCTTTTCCATTGTTGGGTTCTTGTCTTTGTTTTCTTGAACAGCAACTCTTTGCTTTTATTGTAGAGTTTGTTGATGCTGGAAATCCATCATGGCAGCTTGATTTTACTTGGGGCTCTGGCTTTGACTCGGTCAGGTACAGCCGGGTGTATACACTTATGCAAGTGATTGTACAGGGCATTAGTGTAAGCTTTGGCTTAGTTACCACTTTCATCATGGAGTGGGGCTTGGAGTGCATTTATACCTTCACCTAAGAGGCTATAGTTTACCTGGTGAAGTTTTTAGCATGATCTCACCCTTTGTAAGTTCTGGTGTTATTGTTAGTTCGAAGGTGACAGATTTGTGCTCAGTTTTAACTAATAAGGGTCCAGCTGTTGCAGCAGTGCACCTGTTTGATGCGTTGATGAAGACCAGATCTAGAATGTTTGTTCCTCTTGTCGGCGTATAGACAATTTGCTCCAGGGCATTTGAATTCACAAAGTCAAGGAACTTTTGTGCTAGTGAGTTTGGGCTAGATTAGGTTTCCCAGTTGATGGTGGGACCCCCATAACCAATGTGTTCGGTAAAATTTGGATTGTCTTCAGCTTGGTTAAGTAGGCTTCATGGGTGTTGTGACCCATGGAGGGGGATCTATAACTGTCTAGGACTGGAATGGGGGTCTTACCCACTGTAACCTGGACCTGGTGTAACTCCATGGAGTAGTCCAGTCTAAATAGACGGGAGGCAAATTTATCTTTAATATAGATTGAAACATCGCCTCCTTTAGTTTTCACACATTAATTTTGCGGTCTAAAGGTGTGAAGGGCATTGTAACCTTGTAGAGCTGGGGTACTCTGAGGACTTAAACCAGGTTTCTGTGACTGCACAGACATCTATGTTTTCTAGTGATAGAAGTGCTTCCTGGGAGTGCAGTTTTTGGTTTAAGCTCCTAGCATTTAGCAGCATGACCATTATTTTGTCCTGATTGGTTATTTTCATGTCAGTAATGTTTTCGAGACCTTGCCTAAAAAAGGCACTATGGGGGAGGCTAGAGCCTTTGCCAGCAGCAGAAACCCTGAGGGTGCCAGGTGCAAGCCATTTCTGGCAAAGCAGTGATGTTTGTTGGCCATGGCTTCCCAGGCAGACAGGAACTGGATCCCATTGGAATGACACCAAAAACTAGACACTTATTGAAATTAATCCGTTTTTGTTTACACTGTGGCATCATTTTAGGTGAGGTTAGTGTGCTACTCAAGGCTAGGGACATAACCTGCCTGGGACTAATACTTATAGCTCGACCATGGTCCAGCAATGTATGTCTCAGGTCATTCACACCAACATGAACTATGACAGGGTCATAGTGATACTTGTTGCTGAGATACCTGAGTGCATGCGTGATTTGGCAAATCCTGGCACCAGATAGGCAGCCGACAGTGACTTTCTCCTTGTTGAACCTGGTGAGTGGGAAATCCATGTGTCTCACTATTGAGTCTCCATGGACAAGAAAACTTGATTTTGAGTGTTATGCGTTACAGGCTGGGTAGGTGAGACACTGCTGTTGATATGTATTGTGGGTGCTGTGGAGACTGTCTTAGCTGTAGCAGACTTGTGTTTGGGAGGTATCTGGAATTTCAGTAAGATTTTTGAGAGAACCTCTGCGTATGTGGATTTGAGTAGTGGTACTACGTGAATATGTAGTGGTGGGTGAGTTGACAACCTTCTCCGTGTTATTGTTTTGAGTGAGAGGGAGAGCATGGATTATAGCTTCTTTGTGTAGATACATCTCTCAGTCTGTACTAGATAGTGTTATTAGAAGAGGGCTGCCATGGGTTCATAGGTAGGTACTAGGCTATCGGCCCAAGGGCCTAAGTAAGCCTAGCCAACAAGATTCCCTGGCTTACGCCACCCAGGAAAGTTATTTTCCTGTGCTGCTGTCGAGCAGAGCCACAGAAGTGATCCCCGGGGTGTATTTCCTATTTCCCATCCACTCATCAAGATTTTTCTTGGAGTGCTAATAAACTTTGCTTGACATAGATGGGTAGCTTGTTCCAGAGTATGGGAAGTCTCTGGGACAGGAATCTATCCCTCCAGCATGTCCTGTTTATTGTGGTGACAAGGTTTAGGTCCCTAGAGTGTGTAGCTCAGAGGGATTGGGGTTTCTTTAGGTGTAGCATGTCCAACAGCTCTGGGTTTGACATGGCTTTCTTTATATGTTAGGCAGAGATCACCTCTGAGTAGGTGATATGCTACAGAGTAAAGCTGGAGTTTTTTGAGACCGTCAGTGTAAGGAATCTGAGGCCAGTAATCCTCTTTGTAAGGTACTTCTGTGGCCTTTCTAGCTGCTGCAGATGTCTTGTGAGGTAAATTCCAAAAGTGGAGTTGTACTCTATAATGGGTCTGAGTGTCGAGTAGAGGGGGACCAATGACCTCTTTTTCCTGGATGAGAACCCTTTTGTGACGAGGTGTGCCGCGTAGAAGTATTTCTTGACTCCTGTGGCAATGTGATTATCAAAGGAGAGACTACTGTTCACCTGGGTCCCAAGGTCTCTTATCACACATTTGGCGTCAAGTAGACTGCCGCCTATGTGGTAGTTCATGGGTGCAGAGTTTTTACCAAAGGGGATGACAATGCAATTTTTGGCATTGAGCTTGAGGCCATGGCTCTGACACCAGGTATCTGTCTCAGTGAGGCCCTTCTGTAGGATGTCCACATCATTTGGGGACTCAACTATGGCTCCTAGTTTGCAGTCATCTGCGAACTTTGTTAGCCAAAGGCCTTCTGTGTTAGCCTGTACTTCAGAGAAGTAGATGCCAAACAGGAGAGGTCCCAGGACTGAGCCCTGTGGTACTCCACTTGTCACTGGTTTGAAGTCAGATTTGGAGTCTGCAACCTTTACAGTGTGGGTTCTGTCACTGAGCCATTTGGCAGCCCATCTTGTGACGTAGGGATTTATACCTAATTTAGCGAGTTTAGCTATAATTCCAAAACGGGGGATGGTGTCGAAAGCCTTGGCAAGGTCAAGATAGGCTGTGTGAACCACCTTATCCTCGTCTACGGCTTTGGTGACTGCCTCAAAGAAGTTGATCAGGTTCAGGAGGCATGATCTGCCTTTCACAAACCCGAACTGGGTGGGGGTCCAGAGTTTGGAGGTTACCAATGTCTTTGTTTAAATTCCATGATGATACGTTCCATGGCCTTACAGACCAGGCTCCTCAGGCTAATAGGGTGATAGTTCCCGGGATCAGTGGTGGCTCCCCCTTTGTGGAGTGGGATAACTGTTGCTGTGCACCATTCAGTGGGCACAAAGCCTGATGTGAGGCTATGATTGAACATGGTGCTTATGTGGGGCGCCAGTTCGTTCTGAAGTACGTATAAAATGCAACCTGGGATGTTGTCCGGTCCCTTGGATGCTGTGTTTTTGGCTTTAGAGAGTTCAGCTTTTATCTGTGTAGTTGTGATTACAGGGACTCTGCATTCTTCCTGTATAGATATGGGCCCTTTAGGGGGTGAGAGGGGGGTAAAGTTAGCAATTAACCTGTCTGCCAGGATGTTGGCAATATCAGTTGGTTCTCTAATTTTCATGCCATTGTGTTGTAACTCAGAGCAGATCTGGGTGTTGCCATTGAGATTCTAAACATAGCTATAGAATGCTTTGTGGCTGTCCCTAGAATCAGTGGCGATTTTTTTTTCGTAGCTAGCTTTGGAGGATCTTATAAGGGATCTCAGCTTCTTACTGAGGCTGACCAGGGAACTCATCCACTCATGGGATTTTACTCTATTTTGCAACAGTTTCTTCCTTCTGTTGTAGAGTTTGTTTATGGCAGGGGACCACCAGATTGTCTTCCTTTTTTGGAAGATAGCATCTTGGTTCTGTTTGGGATAGCACGATCCATGCACTCGTGTAAGTGCTTATAGAATGCATTTGTGTAGGATTCAGCAGTCATTACTGTATTGACCATCTGCATGGGTGTCATGAAGTTTGCCACTTCTGTCTTAAGAAGTATGAAGTTGGCTTTGGAGAAATTTTTTACTGTGATTTCCTTAATGGGGGGTGGGATGTGGATATCTAGGGTGATTAGCTTATGGTCAGATCTGACCAACAAGGAGTTTACTTCAGGTGTGGAACACCAGTCACTCATGTTGGTAATGACTAGGTCTAGCATATTCTTGCCCCTGGTGGGGTGTAGATAAGCTGATCCAGGGTGTGAAGAGTGGGTAAAGATAGATGAAGGCTGCCAGCCAAGCCAGATAGAATTTTGCAGATAATTCTGTCATTTGTAAATATGAATGTAAACTAGGCTTGTTATCTTCAATGTAAAGAAATACTGTTACATGTGGAACTGGAAATAAATGTGACAACAGTGCACTCTACTGATCAAAGTAAAGCATAGAGTGACCCTTTGATATAGACAGTGGTTCCGAAAAGTCTAGATGAAGAAATTCTTTCTGTTGTTTTAACCAAGAGTTAAATTGCTAGATTTAAACATGCAAATGTATTTTTATTGCTCTGATCCTGACCAGCTGCAAGATAAAAGGATATGTTAAGAATGTAAATGCAGTTTCTGTTAGCCTGGGAAACCAGGGAAGTGTGAAGAATGATGTAATGTGTAGCCTGGGAACCCCAGGAAAGTGTGAAGAATGATGTAATGTAAATCAGAACTACAATTTCAATTTAAACAGAAAGAACCAGAGAGTATAAAGCAGTTTGTCTTGATCATCCAACTCATCAGCACTCTACCTGTTTCTTTATGTATGTTATCTTAGACTTGTGTTTTCTCTTAGTAATAGCTAGAAACTAGAAAGATTAGATTGTGTTTTTCTGTGATGTCAGAACTGTACTACTGAGTTATATTAAGTATTTTTCTGTGATCTCTGAACTCTTGACTAGCACTGTGTAGTAATAAGTATTGTCTTGTGTTTTCATTATTTATTATTAAATATTTTTAAACCTTTCAACTGTGGCTGTTTTGTGTAGAGATGCGTTAAGCTCTAGAGTACATTGCATATTTATAGTGATTACTGTACAAGTCACGCTAATAAGTCTTGACTGTTTAGTTATACTACCAATGGGATAATACTATAGGTTTATAGGTAGGTACTAGGCTTCTGCCCGAGGGCATTTATAAGCCTAGCCAGAGTGTCGGCTTTCACCACCCCATTGATTAATTAACTGAGCCTCTGTCAGGCAGAGCCAATGAAGTGATCGCACGGGTGTATTTTCTGTTACCCATCCACTCGTCAAGGTTTCTCTTGAAGAGTGTTAGTGAGGGGCTCTGCCTAATGTAGTTAGGAATTTTGTTCCAAAGCATGGGGAGTCTCTGTAACAGGAATCTATCCCTCCAGCATGTTCTATTTATTGTTGTGGCGAGGTTTAGCTCACTAGAGCGCTTGGCTCGCAGTGACTTGGATTTCTTTAGGTGGAGCATGTTCTTCAATTCTGAGTTAGACATGACTTTGTAAGTCAGGCAGAGATCACCTCTGAGTAAGTGATATGCCACTGAGTACAGCCGAAGTTTTTTCAGTCGGGCTGCATAGGACATATGTTTGAGGCCAGTAATCCTCGTGGTGAGGTGCTTTTGTGGCCTTTCCAGCTGTTGAGCTGTTGGAAGTGTCTTGTGAGGTACATACCAAATGGGGCATTGTGCTCTATGATGGGTCTGAGTGACGAGTAGATGGGCACTATAACCTCTTTATTTTTAGATGTGAACCCCTTAGTAATTAGATAGGCCACATAGAAGGATTTCCTAACTACTTTGTCAATATGATTGTCAAAGGAAAGATTACTATCTGCCTGGGTCCCCAGATCTCTTATTACCTCTTCTGTATTAAGGGGGCTGCTGCCTATGTGGTAATTCGTGGGTGTTTTGTTTTTCCCAAATGGGATGACTATGCATTTCTTGGCATTTAGCTTGAGGCCAAGATTTTGACACTAGGTGTCTGTCTCAGTAAGGCCTTTTTGAAGGAGGTCTGTATCAGCTGGAGAGTCAGTTATGGCTCCCAGTTTGCAGTCAGTGGCAAACTTGGTTAGCCATAGTCCTCCTGTGTTTGCCTGTACTTCTGAGAAGTATATGCCGAACAGTAGGGGTCCCAGGACAGAGCCTTGCGGGACACCACTTGTGACTGATTTAGAGTCGGACCTGGAGCCCGGTATTCTTACTGTGTGAGTTCTGTCTGTAAGCCAGTTGACAACCCATCTTGTGATGTAGGAGTTTGTCCAGGCTGGTGAGTTTTTCTATAGTACCCGAGTGAGGAATGGTGTTGAATGCCTTGGCTAGATCAAGGTAGGCTGTGTGAACCACCTTTCCCTCGTCTATGGCCTTGGTGACTGTCTCAAAGAAGTCAACCAGGTTTAGTGGGCATGATCTGCCATTAACAAAGCCGAACTGGGTCAGGTCAAGTGTTTGGAGGTTCCCAATGTCTTTGTTAATGAGTTCCATGATGATGTGCTCCATAGCCTTGCAGACCAGGCTAGTCAGGCTTATGGGGCAATAGTTACCTGGGTCAATTGTGGCCCCTTCTTTGTGGAGCGGTATAACCATTGCTGTGCGCCATTCTATGGGCATGTAGCCTGTGGAGAGGCTGAGGCTGAACAGCGTGTTTAGGTGGGGGGTTAGTTCGTTCTGTAGTTTGTGCAGGATGCAGCCTGGGACACCATCTGGCCCCATTGATGCTGTGTTTTTGGCTTTTGAAAGGTCTGTTTTCACCTGTGCTTCTGTGATTTCTGGGCCACTACACTTTTCCGGTATTGTTGTGGGCCCTTTTGAAGGTGAGAGGGAGGTGAAGTTTGCACTGCACTGAATCTATCTGCCAGGATGTTGGCAATATCAGTAGGTTCAGTATATTTTGTGCTATTATGCACTAGCTCAGAGCATATCTGCGAGTTGCCACTTAGATTCTTGACATAGCTAAAGAAGGCTTTGTGGTTATCTTTCGAATCCTTGGCTATTTTTCTTTCGAAGTTAGCCTTAGATGATTTTATGTGGGACCTTAGTTTCTTACTGATACTGATCCGGGATGTCTTTCCTTCTTGGGATTTGCTTTTTTTCTGAACTAGTTTCCTCCTTTTATTGTATAACCTGCTTATGGCAGGGGTCCACCAGACTGGTTTCCTTATCTTAGGGGAGTGAATCTTGGTGTTGCTAGGGATGGCACGATCCATGCATCTTTGTAGGTGATCATAGAGTGCAATTGTAAAGGATTCTGCATCTTGGGCAGTGTTATCCTTTAGTGTGGGGGCTGTGAAACTTACCACCTCTGCCTTAAGTAAGGTGAAGTTTGCTTTAGAAAAGTTTTTCACTGTGGTTTCCTTGGTTGGAGGTGGTGGGGTGTGGACATCCAGAGTGATTAGTTTATGGTCTGATCTAACCAGTGACGGGTTGACCTCCGGTACGGAGCACCTGTTGCCCATGTTTGTGATGACCAGGTCCAATATATTGTGGCCTGTGGTAGAGGAGTTTACCAGCTGATCCAGGGCATTTGAGTTGATAAATTCCAGGAAGTGCTGAGCCTGGGAGTTTGTACTCTAGTAGTTTTCCCAGTTAATGGTAGGGTAATTGAAATCGCCTAATATCAGGGTGTTTGGTAGGACCTTCATGTTTTCCAGTGTCTCCAGAAAGGCGGAGTGCTGGTCCTGGGTCATGGAGGGTGATCTGTAGCAGGCCACCGTTTGCATTGCAGATTTGCCCAACATTAGCTGCACATGGATGATCTCAGAGGTATCATGCTGCGCCACTAACCTGGAGGTGTTGGGTATCCTTGATGAATATGGATAAACCCCCCTCCTTTTGTGTTTCAGTCCATGTTCTGTGGCCGAAATGTGTGGTATGAGTTGCAGCCCAGTAATGCTGGAGTGCTCTCTAGAGCCTTGAACCAGGTTTCATTTACTGCACAGATGTCGACGTTCTCCATTCTTACCAGGGCTTCGAGCGCATGCATTTTGAGATTTAAACTCCTGTTGTTGAGTAGCATAACTCTCATTTTTTTACTTGTGCTGTTTACGGAGGTGGGTTTGAATTTTGAGCCTTGCCTAAAAAAAGACACTATGGGGGCAGCAAGAGCCTTGGCTAGTATTCGAAAGCCAAGGGGTGACAGGTGCAAGCTGTCTCTTGCGAAGCAACGCAGCTTGTCAAGCATGTCGTTCCAGGCTGACAGACACTGGATCCCCTTTGAATGACACCAGAAGCTTAGCCAATTGTTGAAATTGATATTTTTTTCTTTATACTGAGGTATCATTCTTGGTGAGGGCAGGATGCTACTCAGTGTCAGGGTCATACCCGCCTGGGCTACATGATCAGAGTGCTCTTCCATGTCTCTTTTTATGTAGTCCAGGGAGGTATGTCTCAGGTCTTTCACACCAACATGAACAATGACAGAGTCATATTTGTACTTGTTCTGGAGTGACCTGAGTGCTTGTGTTATGTGGCGGATTCTGGCTCCCGACAGGCAGCTTAATAGTAACCTTCTCCTTGCCCAGCCTAGTGAGTGGGGCGTCAGTGTGCCTGACTATAGTCACCTATTACTAGTGTGTTAGGTATGTTATTTCGCCTTAAGGGCTGTGATTGTGCGACACATTGATTTTGTGTTTTATGTGTTGTCTGGTTTGTGACGGGAGGTGCAGGTTTTTTGGGTGTCTGCTTTGAAGCTCTCTGATGCTTTTGCGTGTTATTATTTAGAGCCTCTGAGTATGATTTTGAGTATTTTTTGAAAGTGCTGGTTTAATAGGTCTATGTGAGGCTGGAGGTGTGGTGCAAGTGTTAACCTTCTCCTCATGACTGTCTGTTCCAGTCTTGGGTGGAGAGACCTTAGCCTCCAGTTTGGTTGTATAATTGCATCTCTCGCATATTATTAGTGTTTTGTGGTAGGAGGAGAGGGCTGTCTGTGTACATGAGGCAGTTGTAACATCGCCTCAGGATACCCAGGTTCACCAGCTGGACTGGAGAGTACACCTGAAGTTGCCCTTTGGCCATGCCTGAATAGTAGGGTGAGCTGCTTAGTCGCTTGGTTGATGAGAGGTGGATAAAGAGCCTTGCCCTGCTGGGCAATCAAGTGTCTGGGTATAATAGTGCTTGGTATTAGGTCTGAGCAAGTGCTGGACTGTAGGATGCTTTTTGAATGCTTAGGTTGAGATTAGTTTCAAGTGAAAAACTGAAGAGGAGACTTAGTGAAGCCGGGAATAATTTAACCCTAGCTATCCTGTGCTGCCTGGCGCACAAAACCGTGCAAACACGTTTTTTAAATTGCTAACTTCTGGGCTGGAACCATTCCTCCAGGGAAAGATGGCTGCTCAAAGTTCCCCTCTCTCACAGGTGAACAGAGAAACTTCCCTCTATCCAAGTAAGGTATGGGCAACTCAGAAACTTGTAACACAGCCCTGAATTCAGCACTAGCCTGAAAACTGGACTATACTAGCTTAGAAATGCAGGAAACAAGAAAACATTTTTTTTGAAAGATAAGGCAAAAACAGTAAAAAGTACACTTTAAACAGCTTTAAACTGCTACAAGCGATCAGAAAAGGCTAAAACACTTTAGTGTGTAGCCTGCAACAGTTGAACAATTTATTTAAACAAAAAAACAACTTTTTAAGAGTGCAGGCAGTCATATAAGTACAATGTGAAAAAAAACAAGCTTTTAAATCACAATAAGTGCTGGAAAATCAGTGTTTAGGCAGAAGACAGTTAAGTACAGCAAGAAAATACAGAAAACTGATGCTCAATCACTCCAAAGTCTCTCTTTTAAGCTAGAAGGCTTGTATTAGTTTAAGGCTTTGTAATAGGTTAGTTACAGGAAAGATGGGAAACAAGCACAGATGTGGTCTTTTAAACTAGAAAGTTGAAAGAGATGGACAACTTCCCAAATGATTAATAAACTACAACTCCTGGGCCAAGAACCATTCCTCTTGTAGACAGGCTACCTAGTACTTGCCACTCCCACTGATAAGCTAGAAGGCTCCACTCCAACACAAAGGCTTGGGGGGCTCAGAAGCTGACAAACAGTCCTGGATACAGCAAATGTGTACATAGACTAGACTAGTTACGGGAAAGGTGGGGATCAAGCACAAACACGGGCTTTAAAACCAGAAAGTTGAGAGAGATGGAAAAACTACCCAAACGGCCAATAAACAACAATTTCTGGGCCAGAACCACTCCTCTTGTGGTAGATAGGCTACCTAGTGCTTACCACTCCCACTGATAAGCTTGAAGGCTTCCCTCCAACACAGAAAGGCTTGTGGGGCTCAAAAGCTTACCAACAGTCCTGGATACAGCAACTCTGTATCTGGATTAGGCTAGTAACAGGAAAGGTGGGAAACAAGCACAAGTGCAGCTTTTCAACCAGAAAGTTGAAAGATATGGGAAAAAACTGCCCAAACGGCCAGTAGCTACAATTTCTGGGCCGGGAACCACTCCTCTTGTGGTAGGCTACCTAATGCTTACTACTCCCACTAAGCTAGAAGGCTTCCCTCCAGCACAGAAAGGCTTGGGGGGCTCAGAAGCTTACAGAGTCCTGGATACAGCAGATCTGTACCTGGACTAGACTAGTTACAGGAAAAGTGGGGAACAAGAGCAAATGCAGGCTTTTAAGCCAGCAAGTTGAAAGAGATGGAAAACTGTCTAAACAGCAAATAAACTACAATTTATGGGCCAAATCCCACTCTTCCCGTGGTAGATAGGCTACCGGATGCTTACCACTCCCACTGATAAGCTAGAAGGCTTCCCTCCAACACAAAAAGGCTTGGGAGGGCTCAGAAGCTTACAAAGAGTCATGGATACAGCAAATATGTACCTGGACTAGACTAGTAACAGGAAAGGCAGGAAACGAGCACAAACTCAGGGTTTTGAATCAGAAGGTTGAAAGAGATGGAAGAGCTTCCCAAACGGCCAATAAACTATCATTTCTGGGCCAGAAACCTCTTCTCCTGTGGTAGATAGGCTACCTAGTGCTTATCACTCCCTCTGATAAGCTAGAAGGCTTCCCTCCAACACAGAAAGGCTTGGGGGGCTCAGGAGCTTAGAAACAGTCCTGGAAACAGCAAGTCTGTATCTGGACTAGACAAGTTACAGGAAAGGCAGGAAACAAGCTAGGAAGTTTTTTTTTGAGAGAGGGAACACAGCAGGATTAAGAGGCTACATGGGTTGTCCTTCTCAAATGCTCTCTTTGTACACAGTAGGAGTGCCTGAAATCAGAATATGATCTCACTGCACTCAGTTGAGTGAGCAAATGAGATAGGCCCAGAAGGAGTATCCAAATACAAACTTACAAGAGGGGCAGGCAGTTTCAAAGCCAGTGGAGACAAGAAGAGACAGAAACAATACAGCACCACTATAAATAACAGGCAAGTGTATAAATGCATCACAGTGCAAATTAAGTTGCAAAAAGCGTAGTTTTCAGTTTGGAATAGATTCCAACTCCAAAGCTCACAGCAAATCTATCAGCTTTCCAGCAGTTCACAGAAATGCAGTCTGCATTGGAATTACAGCAATGAAAATACACCTCAGGCAATGACTAACAGCTAGGATGTGGGCTGGCTAAACAACCCTCTCCCTGAGACTAACTTCTAAGCTACCCTGAGAAAAAAACACAATGGAGACAACACGAGACAGAAACAATGCAGCACCACTATAAATAATAGGCATGTGTATAAATACATGACAGTGCAAATTAAGTTGCAAAAAGTGTACTTATCAGTTTGGAATAGATTCCAACTCTACAGCTCATAGCAAATCTATCAGCTTTCCAGCAGTTCACAGAAATGCTGTCTGTATTGGAATTATAGCAATATTGCACAGTAATTGGACACCCTTTTAAGGGCCTTTGAGTAGCTGATAAATATTAGCTGGGTGGTGGCAGGCGGTACTACCGTATAGTATGGGTAATAGGGGCACAGCTGGAGAACCTGTGCCAGCCTTTCCCAGGAGTGTCTGTGTGGTCGTATAAACTCCTATCTCAGTGTGTGTATCAGCTACTTGGGCAGAGACACAAAGCACTGGTTGGACAGAGAGGGTGCTGGAGGTTTTAGCTTGCCCAGCTAGGCTGAGATCTGGACCCTATAGCTGTGCCAGTGGGGAGTCGTACTGGGGACCTGGAGAGCAAGGGAGCCACCAGCCCCGGACTGTAATCTCTGTGTAATCTTAAGGGAAATTGCACTTTACTGTGTGTATTTGTTATCCTTTCCTCATATGAGACACCCTCTCTGGTGTTAGTGGTGAGGATTGAGGCTCCTTGATTGCTGGGCCAGGGCACGGGCATCACATATTAATTGGTGGTAGTGGTTGGGATATCCACACCACATATTAATTGTTTGGCAGAGGTGGGACATCCACACCACATCTTAATTGGTTGGCAAATACTAATTGGCTTGTAGTGGTGTGGGTAGATTGAATTTCTGCAGCTTGTGTACAGTGAGCTTTGAAGGTATTTTATAGCCACGCAGTTCAGATCACAACTGTTTTATTTCTTTTGTTAGCTTAGTTAATCAGGGTGAGCAGGCAGCATGTCAGCAGACCAGTATGGAAAGCTGACAAGGAGCCAACTGGCTGAGATGTGCCAGGCTAGGGGATGGGTGTATGGCAATCTGACTAAGGCAGACCTGATTGTAGCCTTGGTTACAGCTGCATCAGAAATCAGCAACCAGGAGGACAATTGGACTGGCAGTGGAGATATAATACCCTCGGAGAATGGACAGCTCAACCTTTCTGCAGAGGACTTAAAAATCCATCTGGAGCTAAAGAGACTTGAGTTGGAGGCCAGGCGTTTGGAGATAGAAGCCGAGGAAAAGGAGAGGCAGCAGAAGCATGAGAGAAATGCTGACTCTTCGCCAGAGCCCTGGAGGTAATGGGGAAGGGAGTAACTGGATCCCGGAAGCACAACAGGTCAGTAAATTTCTTCCACAGTTTAAAGAAGGGGATAATTTTGATAGTTTCATTCATATGTTTGAGAGGGTGTGCAAACAGTATAGTGTTGACCAAAGGCTCTGGGTACAGTTCCTGACCCCCTTACTCCATGGTAAAGCTGTAACTGTATTGTCTAACATGTCTGACATTGCATGTTTTGATTATACTGCTGTAAAACATTTGTCTATTAGTTTTTAAGCTAACACCTGAAACGTATAGGAAAAAGTTTCATGAGCATAGACGCAAGGCAGATGAAAGTGTGTGTGAATATGTTGCTGAACTGAGCACTTATTTGCATAGGTGGGTGAGTGGATGTCAGGTCAACACTTTTGAAGGGCTGGAAGACCTTCTGGTGAGGGAGCAAGCCCTTAGCACTTTGCCTGAGGACATGAGGATCTGGTTAGTTGATAGACAATGTGCTACTGCAGATGAGTTGGGAAAGAAGGGAGACCTATACCTGGCAAGCAGGGCAGCCCAGTACAGGAAGGGGATCCCCAGTACTGCTCATGGGTCTAAAGGAACACATGGTGGGCAGCACAGACTGCCCCAACAGAATCTGCCAGTAGCAGGGGAGGCTACTAGTCCAGGTACACATCCAGGAGCTAGGGTTAAATGTTTTGAACGCAACCAGTGGGGCCATGGGGCATACAGGTGTCCACAGAGGCAAGTTGGGGAATAAAAGGTTCGGGAGCCAGTAAGTGGGAAAGACAAAATGCCAGTAGTAGGTTGTCTTGAGACAACAGGGGTACCAAACTACCATCCTGCAGATGTCCTGATAGGGAAGGATTTGGGTGAGGCTGTACCATATGCTTATGCAGTTGCACACAGTCAGGCTAGGAGACAAGCATGTGGGCCTGGTAGCCTGGAGGAGACCCAGACAGACTGCATACTTGCAGCCGGACTGGTGAGGTGGTTACTTCCGGGAGGAAGCTACTGTGTAGCAGTGAGACTGAAGGTGAGCTACAGCTTTTTGGGGGTACTGACGGTCCCTTGGACAGAGTGACTGCAAAGGTAGAGGTGAGTAGGAGTACCCAGGCTGACAGTGAGGCACCACTGTCAGAGGATGCCAGACTTCCTGTGGAAGGGGAGCTGGGAAGGGTTACAAGGAGAGAGTTGAGACAGGCTCAGCTCTCAGACCCTGCATTGCAAGGCCTGAGGCAGGTCGCTAGGGAGGCACCCGATTCTCAAGGTAAGGGGGAATTTGTATACTGGGATAAAGGGTTACCATACAGAGAGTGGACCCCTGAGGGAGGGCTAGAAGGTGAGAGAGTACAGCAGTTGGAAGTGCCTAGAGCCTACCGTCTGGCGCTTCTAGCCATAGCCCATGATATTCCCTTTGCAGGTCATATGGGCATAAAACGTACAAAGAGGCGTATTATGCAGAACGTCTACTGGCCTGCAAATTCCAGAGATGTAACCGGGTACTGCAGGACCCGTGAGCAGTGCCAAAAGGTAGGCAAGGCATTCGACAAGGTGAGAGCTCCTTTGATGTCTTTGCCTGTGATTGAGGAGCCATTTCAGAGGGTAGCTATGGATATTGTGGGTCCTCTGAGTACCCCAAGTTCCACAGGGAAAAAGTATATCCTAGTGGTAGTGGATTATGCTACACAATACCCTAAGGCAGTGGCTTTGTCCTCCACTGAGGCAGAGAAGGTGGCAAATGCTTTGTTAGAGATTTTCAGCAGGGTAGGTTTCCCAAAAGAAAATACTGACTGACAGAGGTGCCAATTTCTTGTCAGACCTGCTAGCTTGTCTGCGGAAATCCTGTGGGGTGAAGCACATGAAGACCACCCTCTCCCATCCGTAGACTAATGGTCTTGTTGAGAGGTTAAACTCTACAGTCAAGTCCATGCTACTGGCATTTGCAGATCAGTTTAAGCAGGAGTGGGACAAATATTTGCCCCATCTGTTTGCTTACAAAGTGGTTCCCCAGGTTCTGTGTGGACTATGGAAAATTAAATAGTCACACAGAGTCAGATGCTTACCCCATGCCTAGAACAGATGAGGCCCTAGAGCAGTTGAGTGGGGCTAAGTATTTTACAACCATTGATCTTACCAAGGGTTACTGGCAGGTGCCCCTGACTCCCAGTGCTAGACAGAAGTCAGCCTTTGTGACTCCGTTTGGCTTGTATGAATTCACAAAGATGCCCTTTTGGATGAAGAATGCCCCAGCCTCTTTCCAGAGGCTGGTAGATTATATCCTAGTAGGAGCAGGAAGGTTTGCCCTTGCTTACCTATATGATATTGCCATATACAGCCATTCCTGGCCAGAGCATCTTCCCATGTCAGGGAGCTGCTGGGCAGACTACAGAGGGCAGGGTTGACCATTAAGCCGAGCAAATGTCAGGTGGGTATTGCAGAGGTTTCCTACCTAGAACATAGAGTGAGGAGTGGTAAGATAAGGCCAGAACCTGCCAAAGTGGAAGCCATTCAGGCATGGCCTGCATCTGTTACTAAAATGCTTTTTAGTGACATCAAGGTACTACAGAATGTTTGTCCCCAGTTATAGTACCCTAGCTGCTCCTCTCACAGACCTGACAAGGATAAACGGGCAAGACAAGATATTGTGGACCCCCAGCATGTGAACAGACATTCCAGAAGCTTAAAGAAGCTTTGGGAGGACCCCCTGTGTTAGCCAGTCCAGACTACAGCAAAGAATTTGTTGTGCAGGTGGATGCTTTGAACCATGGGATGGGGGCAGTACTTAGCCAGATTTCTTCAGAGGGGGAAGAGCACCCAGTGGTTTATCTCAGTCATTGGCTCCAACCCAGGGAGGAATGCTATGCATCTGTAGAAGAGGAATGTCTAGCCATAGTGTGGGCACTGCAGAAACTTCAGCCTTATCTGTATGGAAGAAAATTCACTGTAGTGACAGATCACAATCCCCTAATAAGGTTAAACAGAGCCAGCCAGCAAAATGCCAAGTTGCTAAGATGGAGACTAGGGTTGCAAGCATATGATATGTCAGTGCAGCACCACAGTGGGAGTAGCAATGCCAATGCAGATGGGCTCTCAAGACAGGGAATGCGTTTATGGTACACTTGGATAGACCTAACCCTCTCAAGGGTCACTTGAAAAAGTAGCTTGAGTTCTCCGGGGGGGAGATGTTTGAAGAGTGGGTAAAGATAGATGAAGGCTGCCAGCCTAGCCAGATAGAATTTTTCAAATCATTCTGTCATTTGTAAATATGAATGTAAACTACAGTCTTGTTGTCTTCAGTGTAAAGAAATACTATTACATGTAGAATTGGAAATGAATGAGACAACAGTGCACTCTGCTGACAAAAGTAAAGCATGTGGTGACCCTTTGATGTAGACAGTGGTGCTGAAAAGTCTAGATGAAGAAATTATTTCTATTGTTTTAACCAAGAGTTAAATTGCTAGATTTAAACATGCAAATGTATTTTTGTTGCTCTGCTCCTGACCAGCTGCAATATAACAAAAGGAGATGTTAAGAATGTAAATGCAGTTTCTGTTAGCTTGGGAACCCAGGGAAGTGTGAAGAATGATGTAATGTAAATCAGAACTGCAATTTCAATTTAAACAGAGGGAACCAGATATTATAGGTTCATAGGTAGGTTCTAGGCTATCTGCCCGAGGGCATTTATAAGCCTAGCCAGAGTGTGTTGGCTTTCACCGCCCCATTGATTAATTAACTGATCCTCTTTGTCTTGACCATCCAACTCATCAGCACTCTGCCTGTTTCTTTATGTAAGTTATCTTAGACTTGTGTTTTCTCTTAGTAATAGCTAGAAACTAGAAAGATTAGATTGTGTTTTTCTGTGATGTCAGAACTGTACTACTGAATTATTTTAAGTATTTCTCTGTGATCTCTGAACTCTTGACTAGCACTGTCTAGTAAGAAGTATTGTCTTGTGTTTTTATTTATTATTAAATATTTTTAAACCTTTCAACTGTGGCTGTTTTGTGTAGAGATAAGTTAAGCTCTAGAGTACATTGCATATTTATAGTGATTACTGTACAAGTCACTCTAATAAGTCTTGACTGTTTAGTCATAGTCATACTGCCAATTGGATAATAATATTGCACAATAATAATTGGACACCCTTTTAAGGGCCTTTGAGTAGCTGAGAAATATTAGCTGGGTGATGGTAGGCGGTACTACCGTATAGTCTTGGTAATAGGGGCACAGCTGGAGAACCTGTGCCAGCATTTCCTAGAGTGTCTGGTTGTATAAACTCTTATCTCAAAGTGTGTGTGTGTCAGTTACTTGGGCAGGGACACGAAGCACTGGTTGGACAGAAAGGGTGCTGGAGGTTTTAGCTTGCCCAGCTAGGCTGAGATCTGGACCCTATAGCTGTGCCAGTGGGGCATCTTATTGGGGACCTGGAGAGCAAGGGAGCCACCAGCCCCGGACTGACTGTGATCTCTGTGTGCTCTTAAGGGAAATTGCATTTTACTGTGTGTATTTGTTATCCTTTCCTCATGTATGAGATGCCCTCTCTGTTGTTAGTGGTGGGGATTGAGGCTCCTTGATTGCTGGGCCAGGGCATGGGCGTTACACAGGGCATTGGAATGTATGAATTCCAGAAAGCGTTGAGTGAAGGAGTTGGTACTTGAGTATTTTTCCCAATTAATGGTGGAATATTTGAAATTGCCCGTGTTTGGTTGAACCCTAATATTTTCCAGTATATCAAGAAAAGAGGAGTGGGAATCCTGGGATATGATGGGTTTCTGTAGCATGCTACAGTTTGGATTGCAGTTTTGCCCAGAGTTAGTTGCACTTGGATAACCTCAGATGCATTATGCTGAGCAACTAGTCTTGAGGTGTGGATATCCTTAATGAATTTGGACACTCCTCCACCTTTGGTGTTCTGGTCCGGGTTAGATGGCCGAAAAGTGTGGTATAAGTTATAGCCTGGTAATGCAGGGGTGCTCTCTGGAGCCTTGAACCAGGTCTCAGTCACTACACAGATATCGATATTCTCCATTTTAAGGACTGCCTCGAGGGAGTGCATTTTGAGATTTAGACTTCTAGCATTGAGTAGCATTACCCTCAGTTTTTGCTTGCCTGTTCCTGTTACGGTGGTGAATATGTCATTTGAACCTTGCCTAAAAAAGGCACTATAGAGTCGGCAAGACGCTTAGCCAGTATCTGGAATCCCAGGGGTGACAGGTGCAGGCCATCTCTGGCAAAGCATTGTGGTCTGTCGACCATGTCATCCCAGGCAGACAGATACTGGATCCCCTTAGAATGACCCCAGAAACTTAGCCAATTGTTGAAGTCAATCATTTTGTCCTTGTACATGCGGCAATTGCTACACTACCTCAAGAGGACCAAGTCAACAAGGTTGGCAGAAGAAACAAAGGTAGTCCAGCTGTCCATAATGCTTGGTTGAAGACTGTTAACTCTAGAGGTGGCTTTTCAGAAATTATCACAGAGTAGCTCGGTGAATGGATATTTCTGCCTGGGTTTAAGGGAAAATTTGTTGAATTTAACTGTTCGGCTTTAGCGCACATTTGCGTGGCAATGCTCGGCGCTGCGAGACGTGCAAACAAGCAGAAACCTGCTCAGATGCAGGGCCTAAATAAATACCAAACTCTAACAAAATTCAAAAGGACCAATGAGGATGCTTATTTCAAGCCCTAGACTGACCTCTCTTTACTAATCAGGTCCCAATCAACACTATTCTGTCACAAAAGTGCAGATAAGCCCCTTCCAATCCAAGACAGCCTGCTCAGAACAAACCACTACAAACAGTTCCAGAAGCAGTAGGCCTGGATCCTAGACTATGCTACAGTTACTAGGTTCAGCAGGAAACACTAGAGATTGTTTGACATAGCATAAAAATAGCAGAGAGAGACACTGAAAATAACATTTAAAACCGCAGAAATTCAGCCAGGAGGCTCTAAAGAAGTTAAGTACTGCTTGGGAGGAAATCCGGAATAGCCAAAACAGCCTTAAAACAGTGAAAAAGTACCAATAAATACTTTAGCAAGCTTTTTTTGTTTCCCCTGTTTGTTAAATGGTGAAAACAGCAATAACATTTGATTTTACAGGTGCAGTGTAGCAGGCAATTGCAGTATAACAGTGTAGTTTAGTACACAATAATGAATACAGTATAAAAGTAGGCATACCTTTGCAGCACTCCACAATGTTGTCAACATTTTTAAATCCATACAGGTGACTGGCACCCCACGCTGACACTTCATAACTAAATATTCAGTAAACAGAAGAATATTGGTGACAGTCCTCCCGTATTCTCTACCTCGATATTCACTTGGTTTATTAAAATATTTAATTGAAGAACCCTGGCCTGTTATTTCACAGTGTGATTGCATACATACCAAATGTATTCTGATTTAAATACATATTCAGTGAACAGTGTCTCCAGACTGAATTTTGTGTGTGTCCTTTACATAACCCCACCCCCTTAAAATAGTACTGAAAGTGTGCATATAAATATAATTTTAGACATTTGTTAATCCAGTCCCTACTAAGCTGTTTTTTAATAAACCATGCCTGGCCTTCAGGGCATTTCTATGAATAGTGGTTTGACTGTTCAGAAGCTGTGATAGTAAGCAGGTGTAGTTGTGATCACTTTCTAACAGCTGAGAAATAGGATAAATATTATAATGTATGTTAAATATCTTACATTTTGAAGTATAAATCAAGCATTAAAAGCTGCTAAATGCATATTAAAACTCCTTTAATATAATGCACTCTGAACAACAAGGCTAGCCATTAGCATACGGTGCATAATCAAGTACTTCATTTGTACTTGTGAAGTGGCACAAACCATTTCATCTCCTTAAACAATGCCTAAGCTTTAGTATTAGAACCGCCCAGAAAACCTTGGATTTAAGTGGCACTGTCAGATGAACTTTGACTAGCAGTTTGAACTGTCACTTCAGCTGCTGATTTGAATCAGAAAATTTGAGAAATCTAATTGAAAGGGGCCTACATTGTTTTGTGAGGTTGAATGGCACCAGTGACTAATTGTTAAAACACAAGGTGATGACTTGTCTCTTGCGCTTGCATGTACTAGTTTGATAGCTAACTTTTATCACAGGGTGAAATACAAGAATAGTATAATTCATGAATGTGTGATCTGTTCACTGTTTAAAATAGAATCTATCTCTCCTATGAAATTTGGGCTCTTAGATTCTTCACAAATTATTTCATTATGAAAATGAAAAAGCACCAACTCACAACTTCTCTCTGTCTTTTGCCTAATTGCCTCAGGCTGCGAGAAGTTGTACTCCACTCAATCATGCCAACTTAATTTATTGTAATGAATAATGTAGAAAAGCTGAGTTGGTGAAGTGCTGTATTTTGTCACTAATAGCTTGAGAAGGATCATTTTGAACCTAGAGCAGCCTGTGAAATGTGACTTTTACATTTATAACAGCTTACTCAATTTAAAAAAAATTAAGAACCATCAGGCAGGTAGATGTTAAAACAGGCTGAGACAAGTTGTGCTGTGATCAACAATTCTAGCCTAGTTATTGTAGAACAACATGCAGAAATATGTGATATTTTTAAACGCAACCTGGATAACTGGATGGGGAACAGAAAATACACCCCTGGGATTCCACCTGTGTCCTTGCTGGACAGTGACATAGGGTGCTGAGTTGTTGGAACATGGGCTAAATTCTTGGCTAGGCTTGTAAGGGCCTCAGGGCCAACAGCCTAGTAGCTTCTTATGATCTTATGTCTGTTTTGTTCGTCTTCAACATATGGGTACTTTGGATATGATCAGATACAACTTTGACCACTCTCAGACTTTGGATTCAAGGTTCAGGCTCCTCCCCTTACCCATAATCCCACCCTTGCACTAAATTACCTCAGATCGGTTCAGGCTCCTCCCCTTACCCATAATCCCACCCTTGCACTAAATTACCTCAGATCTTACTTGCAGCAGGATTGTTAATGCTTGCATTTCTCTTGGCCCAGTGTTTTGGAAGGCTTTTACAGGTGTCAGATAAGTGACTTTTGTTTTTTTTTTTTTTTCTTCTTTCCCTTTGGGTTTATCTTCCAGCTTCTCTTTCTCCCCCATTAAAAAAAAACTTTATTACTCTGTGTTCTTCTAGAGTAGTTTCCCTCCTTGCTCTCTTTGGATAGTCATTACAGCTTTGTTTCTGTTTTTACAGTAGTTTTATGGTTGTGGTAGTGGTTACTGCTGCTGCTGTTTAATATTCTGTTTTTTGCTTGGGGATTTTTCCCTCCATTGGTGACAGGATTGCGGATAAGCCCTCTGACTTTAAAAAATGTATTTCTTGTGGACATAAAATCTCCAATCACGATCCCCATGCAAAGTGTGTCGATTGTTTAGGGGCCTTGCATCTGGACAAGGCCAGCTCTGCCTGTGCTGCTTTTGGGGCCCGAGCTATCAAAGAGAGGTGCAATAAATTTTTGCTTAGGGGGCTTCTCCCTGTCACAGCAGGATAAGTTCCCCCTTCCCAGTTATCTTCTTCTTCCCACCTTCATCCAAGATGACCTCTGATAAGAGCAAAAGGGAAAATACTAAGGAAAGGAACAGAGAAAAGGACAAGAAACAGGAGAAGGAAAAGCAAAAAGAAAAGGATTCCATCGGGAAACATTATCTGAACCTATTGGGTCAGTTTGGTCAGGCTCTAAAGATTCCCAAGTCATCAGGTTCAGCCTCTGCTCCAGAGCCTGTCAGGCTTAGGTCTACTACTCCTCTATTTCCAGGGACCAGGTTCTTTCTGGAGCCGGTTAGCCTCCAGTTCAGATCACCTTTCCTACAGCAAAAGTCTTTCCACAGGGTGTGAAGACCACCTTCCATGGCTTCATCCTTGAGATCAGTACAGTCTCCCAAGAGCCTGTGTGTGGCAGATGTTGATAGAATGATGAAGTTCTTGAGGATTTAGATCCATATGGGGCCTCTCCTAGCAGTGTCCTCTGTCAGAGGGTTGAGACTTGCTCCTTCTTCCTCTGATTATTCTTTCCCCAACCCGACCTTTCGGTTCGGGACAACTGAATACAAGTGGACCCCATGGAGTGCCCATGTCAGATCTGAAAGACTGGACTTGGTTAGAGATATTGTCAGTATTACCAAGTTGACTCTAGTAGGGCTCAAAGTAGAGGGCTGGCATTGTGGTATGGGAGTTGACTCCAAAACTTTCAGGGCCATCCATTCCTCTTGATGCCTCTGTTTTCACCAGCCTGACTCCTGCATCATCTTTGGAAATGAGCCAGATGGATTCTCAGAACTTGCCCTTATTCCGTAGATCCAACAAGGGCAGCATCAGAACCTGTCTCAGCACTGGCATTCAAGGTATTTGAGAGAGAGCTGTCACAGTCCAAGGAGCAGGCTTCCCTCCCTGCTCAGATCTCCTCCTGCCCTCACAGAGATCCTTGGGTCCTTTTTTCTTGCTTCCAGTCATGTTGGGACAGTCAGCCCCTCAGAGGCTTGAAGCAGTTCACATTGTGAACTTCCCATCTGCTTCAGAGTCTTCCCCAAAACATCACAATGGAGACAGTCACCGGACGTATGTGCAAAAAGAGGTACATAGATTCCCCTCTTGAGTCCCTTGCAGAAGATACTGATTTCAGTGAATTTGAGGGGTCCCTTCTTGAAGATGCCTCCTTTGGTAATATCCTTGAACTACTAAGACAGAACAGGTGGTCCAATGACATCCACTCCCAGAAGGAATTGGTATTCCTTGAGGCTTTTGGAGCTGGCCTGTCTACCTTTTGGGTGGCCCCTTCTGATGACTAACTGGTTGACCTTGCTTTGAGGTGGGCATGAAAGGAACCAGATGTGGTTGAACGTATTCCCTTACACTTAACAAAATCCTAGTTTCTGTTAAAGATGGGCTCTTCCAGAGCTAGGATCCCATTGTAGATTCTATGGTGGTAGTGACAGCCACTAAGAAAGAGCTCATTGAGGAGAGCTGTACTGTCCATCACCCTATCAGAAAGTCGAGGGCATTGGACAGGTTTGGCAAGTGGATATATGCTTCAGTGATCTTTGCATGCAGGGTGCTGAATTACTTAGCACATATGTTACACAGTTCCAGAGGAATTTGACTAAAGAACAATCAAAGTCCTTCTATCAGTCCTTGTCTGTGGAAGATAGAAAATCAGTTGATATGCAGTTTGCTACCCTCCAGTCCCTGTCAAATGGATCTGTGCTCCTTATTTCTAACGCAGCCACCGGCACATTGAGAGTGGCAGACACTGGAATAACTGTTCGCTGATGCACCTGGATGCACCTCTGTAGCTTAGCAGAACATTTCAAGATGCCCTTCGTTGATGCTCCTTTTGATGGGTCCACATTATTTTATTATTTGGACCCAAAGTTAGAGAGACTGACTAAAAGCAAGCAATCAAGCAAGACCATGTGCGCCACTGGGATACACTTTTCTACCTCTCAATGGATTTTCTGTATAAACCAGGAAGGATGTAAAAATTGGTTGGTAAGACTTACAAAATGCTTCTAGTGATAGACTCCCAGAGGCAGAGAAGGAAATAATCATAATGGTCGTCAACCCCTTGACAGGGGTGGACCACAGAATCAAGGCTTTCAGGGTCTCTTTTCCAACAAGTCTTTTCAGCGCTTCTAGATGATTGCCTCATTGCTCAATCTGGAGGCAGTTGGGGGGGACACTTGTCTCTGCACCCCATGGCCTGGACCTCAATCACCCAAGATGTATGCATGCAGAGAATCCTAACCAGAGGCTATACATTTTCCTTTTTTTGCCATCCCCCCATTCAAGACAAATTCCTGATCCTATCCACACAACAAAATGCAGCATCACAAAAAATAAAAAAGCTGCTAGATAGACAAGTTATCTAGGAGGCCTCATGAGATCAGCACAGGTCCAGAGACTACTCATTGTTTGTTTTTTTTTGTTGTTGTTGTTTCAAAAAAAAAGGGGGGGGGGACCTCGGACCTATTCTGGACCTCAGTCACTTGAAGTAGTATGTAAAACGGACAAAGTTTCATATAGTTAACATTCAGCCCATCCTACCTTTTATTAAGGAAGAATTAGATGTGCTCGATAGTATGCATCTTGTAGGGCTATCATCTAAAAATGGACAGACACTCCAGGAGGTTTCTGCACTTTTGGCTGGGAGTCGTTCATTTTCAGTTTAGCGCCCTACCATTTGGTTTCACCACAGTCCCCCTGAAAGTTCAGCAAATGCATGGCAGTGGGTGCAGGTCTTCTCAGACTGGTTCTTAATTGCGCCTACTAGGAATCTTCTTATACAAGCTATGAACTCCCTTCTCCAGCTTTGTTCTCATTTGGGGATAACCATCAACCTCACAAAGTCAAAACCACAACTTGTCCAAATGATGGAGTTCATTGGTTCCCATCTTGATACCAAGATGCAGATAGCCACATTACCAGAATCGAGGATTCATACCCTTCAGCATCAAATGTTGTCTTCTCTGCCATCAGAAAACACCAGTAAGGTCTATTCTAAGCTTTCTAGACTCAAAGGCAGCTTCCATTGCTTTAGTCCCTCTAGGCAGATTTACTGTGGTGCCTTGCAGTTTCCTATTCAGTGGTGGATAGACTCTCCCACATTTTCTCAGGGTTGACAGTTTGTTCTCATTTTCTCCAGGCCACGGTGACCATGGACGTTTCCCAACTGGGGTGGCGAGGTATTTCTTGGGAAAGATGGTCCTAGGGCATGTGGTCTCCTACAGAGCCCAGCCTTCACATCAATATCCTGGAGATGAGGGCAGTCATTATTGCAAGCCTTTAAGGATTCCCGCCCCAGGATTGTGATTGCCATCCATACAGCCAGTGTCAATGGTTTGATTAATCAACAAACGAGGGAACTCGTTCTTACCTGTTGTGTCAAGAGATCATGAGGATGTCTTTCAAGGATGCATCTGCAGTCATCACATATGGGTTGTCCTGCCTCAGGCAGCCCTTCGGTCAGCCGGATTCCAAAGTCTGGGTCTGGCGTCGGCTGATGTCGCCCTTTCCCCGACGTCAGAGCACCTGGGGTATAAAAGCGTCAGCCGACGCCATCTTCCTCAGTCTTTCTTGCTGCGTGGTGCCCGAAGCAGAAGCAGTTCGCAAGTGCCGGTCGGCCAGCTCCTGTAATTCAGCTACCGAAGACTTCAAAAGTTAAGTACCCCGTTGGGGACTCTTTCTTACCTCAGCCGATGTCAGATAAAGTTAATAATTGCTTAACTTGTGATTAACAAATACCTCATAAGGATTTCCACTCTTACTGCCTCCCCTGCCTAGGCCCAGACCACGACGTCTCGGCCTGTTCAGCCTGTGCTTCCTTCAACCAACGCACTCTCAGACGTCGGGCGGAGTTTGCAGAGGAATTTTTTGGGGCTAGTTTTTCATACAATATGCCGTCGGAGACTCCGACTTCACATTTAACAAAGAAACGGAAGGACAAGGACTGACACGCGGGCCGCGGTTTCGGCTGAAACCACGGCCAGGCCTACCGCGAGTGTCTCGGTCTCGGCTGAAACAGAGTCCTTGGTACTTCCGACCCCCGAAACCGCTCAACCGACAACCTCGGCCCCGGAGGCCCCTGCTGAGTCGGTTATTGAATTTTCTTCAGAAACTGGTGTCTTGGAAACTTCCAACACCATTCCTCTAGACAAAACTACACCAGCACGTGGTGCAGCTAGGCCTCCTGCATCCATGTCCATAAAGGCATTCACCAGGGCTAAAGCTGCTAAACATACAAAAGCTATGCCTCCCAGGGTTATTCCTCAGGGACCCTCTACAAGTTCACAGATTCTAACTTTAGCAGAGGACCTTATTTCCTTAATTAGGGGCTCTCAACCCCATCCGGACAGGGGCTCTCAACCTCCTCTAGACAAAAGGCCCAGGGTTGAGCCCTCTGATCCCCACTCCTCAGAGGAGGCCTCTGATGGCTCTGCTCTCTCGGACTACCAGGAGGAGGCTTTTTCGGCCTACGAGGATTCTGATGCAGAGGGAATCTATCCCCTCGGCCTCCCCTCCTGAAGAATTATCCTTCGAGGAGACCATTCACACTATGAGAGAGCATTTCAAATGGCAGGGTCAGGAATTCTCTGATTCCAGGAAAAGATTAAGAACTTTTCTGCATTTACCTCAGCATAGACCTTTGGCTATTCCTCCCGTTTTGAATGTCATTAATGATGTGTACTCTGAGTCTAGCATAACCCCTGACACTCTTCCTCCAGCCCCTGTCAAACCCGATAGGTACTACAGGGTCCCGGACTCGCATATTTTTCTTTACAAGGCCCACTCTGCTGATCCAGAAACTATTTCCCAGGGCCCTAAAGGGGTTGCAGCTGCCACTACTAAAAATCCACTCCCCTCTGAAAGGGAGTCCAGGGCTTTAGAGAGATGGGGTAAAAAAGTGTATACTTCTGCTACTCTTTCTATGAGGGCATTAAATTGTCAATTTCATATGATACAGTACCAAGAGTATTTGTTAGATGAATTGCATAAGAAACTGTCTTCACCTGAACCCCTAGATCGCAAATCACTTCAGGATCTGGTACATAACTCCCAGCAGGTTAGCAACCATTTCTTACAGTGTGGTTATGATGCATTGGAAGCTTCATGTAGGTCAGCTATGACAGGTGCAGTCATACGTAGGCATGCTTGGCTGAAGGAACAATCTCTGCCAGACCATGTTAAAGCTAAGCTTCTGGATGCTCCACTGGAAAAGCAAAAGTTATTTGGCTCCACTGCTCAGGAGGTCTTAAAGAAATTTGAGAAAAAGGCAAAATCTGTACAAACAGTCAAAGATTTTCTACAAGTCCAACCACCAAGATTCAGCAGAAATTGGCCTACCAAGAATTGGTCCTTTCCGGACACAGAAAGATTTCAGAGAGGCAAGAACAGGCGTGCCAGAGGTAGAGGGCAAGCTAGAGGCTCCTACAGAGGACGCCAATGGCAGCCTCCCAACCAGAGAGGTAGTGCAGGACCTTCAACTTCTGCACAAGGACAGACTCAATGACTTTGCTTTGACTCCGCCAACCGGGGCTCAGTTAGAAGCACCTTTGGGCGGAAAGCTTTCTTTATTCTCAGAAAATTGGCACAGTATTACAAGAGACAAATGGACACTGCAAATAATAGACAAAGGATACAGGTTCCATTTTCACACATTGCCAAAAAGAAAAGGCATGCCAGACCTGCCACCAAATCAAAGGGCAGAGGCTTTGAAACAAATCTCCAACTTAATGCAAATGAAAGCTATAGAAAAGGTTCCTCTTTCAGAACAAGGCCAAGGATTTTATTCCAGACTATTCCTTGTTCCAAGAAAAGAAAATCAACGGAGGCCTATTCTCGACTTGTCCACACTGAATACTTATCTCATTGTGCCAAAATTCAAAATGCTGACTCTACAGCAACTCCTTCCCATGCTGGGCAAGGGGTCTTGGCTGGTGACTCTAGACCTCAAGGAGGCATACCTACATGTCCCTATCAGACAAAGTTGCAGAAGACACCTCAGATTTCTTGCAGGTTCAGAGCATTATCAATTCTCAGCATTGCCCTTTAGCTTATCTACTGCGCCCAGAGTATTCACAAAATACCTGGCATCAGTAATTGCACACTGCAGACTTCAGGGGATTCAAATATACCCATATCTGGACAACTGCCTTATACAAGCGGATAGCCAGCAAACTTTGGTAAAGGATTTGAATTATGCCATCCACCTACTGCAGGCCTTGGGATATACAGTCAACATTCACAAATCAAGACTTGTTCCATCCCAAAGAATAACTTTTCTGGGTGCGGATCTAGACACAACCACCCAAATGGCTTTTCTCACAGAAGAAAAACAAAGACAACTACCGGATTACTTCAAGAATCTGACAAGACAAACTCAGCTGACTACAAGGAAAATCCTGCAGGCCCTGGGCTACATGGCATCTTGCATTCTTCTGATTCCACAAGCAAGGCTGCATATGAGGAAACTACAATGGTACCCAAGGAGTTTATGGACTCAGCACAGTCACAGCTTAGAAACTTTGATCCCACTCATTCCATGCCTCCAAAAGGAATTTCTGTGGTGGGCTCAAGCAAGCCAGTCAAACAGGGGTCTGCCCTTCAGCAAGCCAATAGCCAGCCAAACCATTACAATGGACGCTTCAGACCACGGTTGGGGAGCACACATGGAGGGCAGATGTATTCAAGGACTATGGTCACAAAAGGAGCTACGCATGCACATAAACCAAAAGGAAATGCTGGCAGTGATACATGCAATCGAGGCCTTCAAACTCTTTCTGCATCAAGGCCACCTGCAAATAAGGACAGACAACACCACAGTTATGTGGTACATAAACAAACAAGGAGGCACCCATTCCTACCCTCTTTGCAGACTGGCAATGAATCTATGGGAACTATCTTTGAAACTCAATATAGACCTGCAATCCCAGTTTGTGCCAGGAAAAGACAATATACTGGCGGACAGCTTAAGCAGAAATATCATGGATGCACACGAATGGATGCTGCACCCAGACATCTTCCTACAGATAACACAAGCATGGGGAAGGCCAGACATAGATCTTTTTGCCTCCCCCCACAATCATCAGCTGAAGAAATTCTGCTCAAGGACATACCACCCACAAGCATGGAAAGTGGACGCCCTATCTTTCAGCTGGAGAACTCTAACAGTGTATGCATTTCCACCTCTTCCATTAATGACCAAGGTCTTACTTAAGATCAGGACTGAGCAGCCAAAAGTGATTCTGATAGCTCCAGACTGGCCAAGACAACACTGGTACCCACTGTTAAAGAGCATGTCAAGCATGAAACCATGGCCTCTTCCTCAATGGCCACTTCTCCTGACACAGCACAATTACAAAACTCTGCATTCCAACCTGAAAACCTTGCAACTTACAGCCTGGAAAATACCTTGACTCCTCCTCAGGATAAGCTATCCAAGAGAGTGAAGGATATCATCATGGAAGCTCGCAGGCCTTCCACAAGAAAGGCATATTCAGCAAAATGGAAAAGATTTCACACTTGGAGCACCACAAAGGGCCTAGATGCGACAGTGATGAACATGCCACATATCCTGGAATACTTGGCAGAAGTGCTCCACAATGGCCTGCCTTACTCTTCCATTAAAATTCATGCTTCAGCAATTTCAGCAGAGTACAATACTGATCCTTCTGTCTTTTCTCATCCTCTCCTAAGACAGTTTCTAAGAGGAATTAAAAACATTAATCCTCCAAGGAAACCTCCAGTGCCTACTTGGGACCTTAACTTTGTGTTGGAAAAACTAACTCTGCCTCCCTTTGAACCAGCAGCATCTGCAGAACTACAGTTCCTGTCTTGGAAGACCGCCTTCCTTCTGGCCATAACCTCAGCAAGAAGAGTATCTGAGTTACAGGCCCTCATGGCAGTACAGCCATTTCTTATTTTTCATCAGGACAGAGTCTCATTGAGAACCAATCCTTCATATATGCCAAAGGTGGTATCCAGGATCTCATTAAACCAAGCTATTCACCTGCCTACCTTCTTTCCAAATCCACAAAACAAAGGGGAGAAACTTCTGCACACCCGGGACATACACAGATAGTTGCGCTACTACTTGGACAGAACTAAAAGCTACAGAAAAACTGACCAGCTGTTGGTAGCATATGCTGCTGGTGCACAAGGAAAAGCAATCTCCAAACAGACAATTTCAAAATGGATAGGGAATTGCATTTGTTTTTGTTATTCCTTTCATGGAAAAACTGTGCCAGCTAACATTAGACCTCATTCCACCAGAGCCACAGCCACCTCCACAGCCTTCTTAAGAGGGGTGGCTACCAAGGACATTTTAGAAGCTGCTACATGGAGCTCCGTGCATACATTTTCCAAGCATTACAATTTACCTTTATATTCCAGATCCAGAGCAGGCTTTGCTACGGCAGTCCTGCAGGGCATTTTAGCTACACCATCCTTTACATAGATCCTCCACCGCCAGATTGGCTATGGTATTCTACCCATATGTGATGACTTTAGATGCATCCTTGAAGGACATAGTACAGTTTTGTACCTACCATAAATGTAGATGTCCGTCCGATAGGTATGCATCTGCAGTCAGGTTTACCCTCCCTCCTTCCCCTCTTTGGTATTAATTGGGTACTTTTCCCTCTCATAGCTAGCTGGGGTTATCTATTATGGTGTATTTGTATTCCTGTGCATGTTTGGAATTTATTGTATTTCTCCAAATTTAGCCTTCCTTTGAGGGCACCTGGCATCTGGGGCAAGAAACACTGAGGAAGATGGTGTCGGCTGACGCTTTTATACCCCAGGCGCTCTGACGTCGGGGAAGGGCGACATCAGTCGACGCCGGACCCAGACTTTGGAATCCGGCCGACCGAAGGGCTGCCTGAGGCAGGACAACCCATATGTGATGACTGCAGATGCATACCTATCGGACATCTACATTTATGGTAGGTACAAAACTGTACTGTTTTGCAGTGGGTGGTGTGTTCTCACCATTATCTGATAGCAATGCACATCCCGGGGAAGTCCAATGTATTAGCAGACAGTTTGAGCAGATTTATTCTTTTACCTCACGAGTGGTCCCTCATTCTATCAGTGGCAGAGCAGATTTTCAACCGCTTGGATGAACTTGCAATCTAATTGCTACCCCCTCCAGCACCAAATGCCCTGAGAGATGCTCTGGTCCACAGTTGGTCCCCCTGGTCTCTTTTTTGCTTATTCTTCAACTCCTCTCATACCCACGCTTCTGCAGAAAGCAGTGTGGAGCAAGGCAACAGTGATCCTCATTGCACTCTCTTTTTTTTTTTTTTTTTTTGGCCTCAGTAGGTGAAGTTTTCCCTCATTCAGTCTCCTCTGTTCTGGCCTGCATGGGTGCTGGACCCAGCTCCAGACCTTCTGTCTCACCTGTTTGGGACACCTCACCCAGATATCAAAGTCCTCAAGTTAACCACATGGTTTCTTCAGTTCCTGTGATGGTTAGACAGCCCTGGCTTTCATCTGAGGTGGTACATATTTTGATCTTCTTACAGAGACCATATACCAGAAAAATATACAAGAGTAAATGGAAGAAATTTTCAGTTTCGGCCTCCAGCAAGGGATATAGATGCCTTTTTCAGCTGTCCTTTTTCATGATGGAGCAAGTTACTCTACAATTAAAATCCAGTTGATGGCCATTTCTAGCTTTCACATAGGAGAAAATAATCAGTTGCTTTGAAGTTGTCTAAGGTCTTCTTAAGAGTTGCTTATCATCTTTAATCTCCCCTCATGGACTTTATTTCTCAAACATTGACAAGGCCTCCATTTGAACTTGCAGCCACAGTTGAATTAAAATATGTTTGTTAGAAAACATTGCTTATAGTGGAGGTTACTTCAACATGAAGAGTTTCAGAATTTCACGCCCTTTCTTGTAAGCCCCCTTGTTTGGTTTTCCATAAGGGCAGGGTATCACTGAGAACCAGTACTTCCTTTTTTCCCTAGGTGGCCTCAGAATCCTTGCTGAACCAGTCCGTCAATCTCCCCATTTTTCTAGTAATCCTTCCTTTTTTTCCCAAGATGGCCGCAGAATCCTTGCTGAACCAATCTATCAATTTTCCTGTTTTCTTTCACCATTTTTCTAATGAGTGTACACACTTCATCTAATAGATTGTCATTGACAACTCTGGTTTTATTTGTACTGCAATAAGGACATAAGAAACATTGGCAATTGTTTGTCATTCTCCCCGGCAAAATTGAGTAAAAGAGTTTCTAAAGTAACGTTTTCACGATGGTCATCTGAGTTGCATGTCTTATGTTTATAAGGAAAAGGGTCTGTCTTTGCCTGGCAATGTAAGCTCAGCTCATTCTACTTGGTCAGTTGCTACTTCAACTGCCTTTTTCTCAAAAGTTCCAGTTGATGACATTTGTGTAGCAGCTACTATACCTCACTACAAACTGGATTTGCAGTCTAGATCCTAAGCATCCTCTGGTTCAGCCATCCTCTGGAATATCTTTCCATGAGACCTCTCAAGGTTTGTGGTGGCTGAGGACTCTGGCCCATACATCGAGGATGGACAGAAGAGACAATATTAAATACGAAAGTTATGTACTTACTGTAATGATAGATCCGTGTTGTCTGCTTCCATCTTCCTCAATTTCTCTCCCACCATCCAGATCTCATTTCATATTCTTTTGTTTCTCGAGTGACTGCACTGATCTGTTGACAATCTGTCTACGTACTGTATTCCTGAAGTTCCTCTGTGCATCTTCAAAAAGTATTTCCTTTTTCAGGGGGTGTAATTTCCTTGTTAGAGAAAGTGGGCAAACTCGATCCGAGATAATTCAGTGCAAGGAGGGTATTATACTTTAGGGGAAGAGCCTGAGCTTTGGATCCAAAGTCTGGGAGTGGCCCAAGTCAGATCCAAAGTACCCATACATTGTGCAGGACAGAAGCAGACAATACAGATCTATTGTTATGGTAAGTACATAACTTTCACTTTTTCAACACACTCTGTACAGAAGCTACAGCAGCTGTTTGTTTTGTTTTTCTTTTGACTAAAACTGTTACGTGCACCCTTACCTTAGTTTGCTCGTATTGTTTTTGACTTGAGACAAATATTCCCTGGGGGGCAGACAAATCAGTTTTACTCTATTAGATTCATTAACCAACAGAACACTTGTAGCCTGAATATTTTAGAACATTGGTTCTGAAACTTTGCAAGCTGGACTATCCATTTTGTAAAGGAAATATTTTGGTGGACCTCTATAGGTGGAGGTACACATATGTTATGTTTGGATCAGCCCCCCCCCCCCCATGCAGCCATTTCAGTGTCCCATTACTTGGCTAACCCCCCCCCCCCCCCACCACCACCTCATTGCCATAGACACTGTTCAAAATTCTCAGTGTGTATACTTTCTGCTTTACTTCTACAGTGATTACAGATATTTGGATTTCACTTAAAATTTTTATTTCAAATTTTATAGTAAAAACACTGACAGACATTTGCTAAAGCTAAACAAAGCAATACAGTCTCATAATGAAAACAGACTTAGCATTAAAACTTCTCTGCCTTTGAAACAGCATTAAAACCCACATTAAAAAAATTAATCTGGCCAGTGACAAATTGTTTACCTTTGGGCTGTTTTCTAAGCATAGGTCCCTTGCGAACATTTTTAGGACCATGCAAAAGTTCTTTCATTCACCTTCCTGATTGTATAATTAAAGTTTAAGATACAGTTATTAAACTATACCCCTTGTATAATACAAAACCACTTGGTAGAGCATGTTCTAAATGTATAATTTTGCACATTTTTCCAGTAAACAATGAAACAAACATATGAGCCAGTAATAACAAAACTGCCTTATTTAGAACATTTTAACCATAAACAGGCACTCAAACTTCCGTCATTATCCACCAATATCAGTCAATATGCACAATCTCTGCAGAAGTACAAGTCATCTGAATAATTCCACATTAAAGAGATGTGTAACTAATGAAAAGGATGCTGCTAACAGAACTTTATATTTCAGTGTTTCGTCTACATACAAATTCAGCGCCTGCTTCCCTTGAATAATAAATTGCCTACTTATGTTACATAAAAAAATGGTAAGCTGGTAATATTGCATGGATGGCAAACTGAAAACAAATTCATAGTTTCTAGGCATCTCATTGAAAGGAGGACATATTCAGGACTTCAGCACCCCACACCCTGAAAATACAACACAGTATAAGCAATCCATCTACGTGCTGTGGGAGTAGAACCCAGAGCCTTTTGCATTAGAAAGCAAGTATGCTACCTGTTATGCTACTAACACTGCTTTAAAATTGTATACCACAATACTGATACCAGCTGCTAGCTAGCTAGCTAAAGAAAACAGTTGCACAAAACAAACATATGGGGCAAAAGTCTGGACATTCTGCAAAAACCTGGACAGTTGAGGGGTATGCTACCTATGTCTTTTACACGCACACCATACCTTTCAAAGAAAGATTTGCATTAGTACGAATTTGTGAAGGATATGAAGTCTAAAGCTAAAATGTCTGCCGTTGTTTTCTGACTTAGTCCTAAATGGTTTGCCAGGGATTTGCCAGAAAAACAGAATTTTATGAGAAACAGACTAAAATTATGAGGGAAAAAATCTGGACATTCTGCAAAAACCTTGACACCTGAAGGGGTATGCTACCTACCTCTTAAAACATCTATTTTCCCTCTTACATCCACACACACACACACCATAACTCTCATCCTCTTCAGCAAGAAATATGGGCAAAGCCTGTCATAATGGGTGGGGGGGGGGGGCAGAAGGCTGAAACTAAGGACACATTTTAAATATTGCTTTTACAAACTTAGAAAGACGTTTTGCATTAATATGAATTTTCTGAAGGATATGAAGTCAAAAGCTCAAAGGTCTGCCATTATTTTCTTACTTCAGTTCTAAATGATTTGCCAGGAAAACATAATTTTATGAGAAACAGACCAAATGAGACAAAAATTCTGGACATTCTGCAAAAACCTGGACAGCTGAAGGGTATCCTATCTACCTCTTAAACACACTTCTTTACTTCTTACACACACACACACACACACCAATTGCCTCCCTTCCTCTTACTAACACGCACACACACCTATCTGCCTCCCGCTCTCTCTTACAAACATGCACCTACCTACCTGCACGCCTGCCTACCTCCCTCCCTCTTGTATATATTCACACACACACCTATCCGCCTGCCTCCCTCTTACACACACACACAAAATACCTTTCAACCTCTTCATAAGAAGCATAAGAAATCTGGACAAAGCGTGTCATAATGGGGTGGAGACAGAGGGCTAAAACTTAGGACATATTTTAAATTTTGCTCTTTCAGACTTAGAAAGTTGACAGAATAACAAGTTTTGCATTAGTGTGAATCTTCTGAAGGATATGAAGTCTAAAGCACAACATGTCTACCGTTATTTTCTGACTTCAGTCAAAAACGATTTCCCAGGTGATTTGCCATTTTATGAGAAACCGACCAAACAAGGCAAAAATCTGAGCATACTGCGAAAATCTGGACAGTTGACAGCTATGCTCTCAACTGCCTTGATTTAAAAAAAAAAAAAAAAGAATACCTTCAGGCCAAGGTCTTTTCGACAAGATCGTCTGGATCAGCTCTGTAGTCATTTCTATTAGCAGCGACCAATATAAATCCAGGACCTTACTTGGAGGGAACAGAGCAGTTGTTTAAATTTCCCTCCAAGTCTGAACTGCCAGGCAGAAAATACAGGCCAAGTGAGCAGCTGCTTAGTGTCAGCAGCAGACATGGAAGTTGTTCCTTCTTTCCTTCTCTAAAAACTCAGGGCAAGTAGCTGCTTAGCCATGAATGTGGAAATTAAGCAGCTCAGCTACAGACAGGAAGTCTCTTTTTTTTTTTTTTTTTTTAATAAATTGATGGTGAGCGGAGCAATTCACCCCCCCCCCAGGTCGTTCACGATGCCCAAAATCTAGGTGAGCTTGCGAACCCCTAGAATGTATCATACTGACCCCAGTTTCAGAAACACTGTTTTACAAAATAAGCCTACTAGTTTACAGAAGAGTATGGAGTTCCTTATCCAAACACTGGTAAACCTATTAAAGAAGCTGCATGTATCATCTGATGTTAACATGGTATATAAATAAAGTTCACTTCCTTCAGTAGATATGAAATAATTTACATCAGTATCTTACACTCTAAACTGAATGTATCCTGTTACACAATAAAGTGAAAGTATTGTAAAGGTTTTTAAAGAAAGAGTCAATCAGTACTGCATGAATTGCATGGATAAGGTGTGTCAAAGTTTTTGCAAAGGATTTTGGAAGAGGGAAGTTTGGGATGGTTCATTTGTTGAGGTAAATGTTTGTAACCTGACTGCCAATATGATATCAAGATTACTATTGTCATATTTGTTATTGGTCTTGTTAATTTTTTGGAAAAAGTGGTCAGGCAGTCTTAAAGTAGGATATCAAAAACTATATTGTAGATGTCGGGACAGAGACTATCATAAACTAGTCGATGTGTAACTGTAACATTTACATGCCCAATTCAATTTTCTTTAGCCATATAGTTTATACAGCATAGTGATGGTTGACAAGATGCAGTTTTTGCTGTCCTACCAACAATATACAATTTTTTATAGGTTCATACTAGGCTATCTGCCCTAGGGCATTTATAAGCCTAGCCAGAATGTGTTTGGCTTTCGCCACCCATTTTAAATTTATTTTGCTATGCCCTTTTTCGAGGTTAGTATACTGTGCCTCTGTCTAACAGTGACACAGAAGTGATACCCGGGGTAAACCTACGATCCCCCATCCACTCTTGAAGAGAGTCAATGAGGGACTCTGCCTAACCTGGACTGGGATTTTATTCCAGAGTGAAGGGAGCCTCTGGGTTATGAATCTGTCCCTCCAGCATGTCCTATTTATTTCAGTGCTGAGGTTCAAGTCTCTCGAGTGCGTAGCTCGATGGCATTTGGATTTTCTGAGGTGCAGCATGTCCATTAATTCCGGGTTGGACATGGCTTTATACGTCAGGCACAGATTGCCTCTGAACAGGCGGTATGCCACTGAGTAGAGCTGGAGTTTCTTTAACCGGGCAGCATATGGCATCTGTTTGAGTCCTTTGATCCTCTTGGTGAGGTACTTTTGGGGTCTTTCCAGTTGCTGCAGGTGTCTGGTAAGGTACATCCCAAAAGGGGCATTGTACTCAATTATGGGCCTGATGAGGGATGAGTAAAGAGGCACGATGACGTCCCCTGATCTAGATGTGAATCCCTTCATGATTAGGTGGGCTATATAAAATGTTTTTCTAACCACTTTGGCCACGTGGTTGTCAAATGAGAGATTGCTATCAACTTGGGTCCCCAGGTCCCTAATTACTTTCTCTGTACTTAATGGATTACCACCTATGTGGTAATTTGTGGGCACTTTGTTTTGCCAAAGGGATGACTATACACTTTTTGGCATTTAGCTTGAGGCCATGGCTCTGGCACCAGTTGTCTGTTTCTGTGAGGCCCTTTTGGAGGATGCTTGTGTCGACTGAAGAGTCGATTATGGCGCCCAGTTTGCAGTCATCTGCGAACTTGGTCAGCCACAGTCCTTCCGTGTTGGCCTGTACCTCCGAGAAATATATACCGAACAAGAGAGGTCCCAGGACTGAGCCTTGTGGGACACCACTTGTAACTGGTTTGGAGTCTGACATGGCTCCAGCAATTCTAACCATGTGGGTTCTGTCCTTGAGCCAGTTTGCAATCCATCTAGTGACATATAGGGGTTTATATTTAAGCTGGTGAGCTTATCTATAATGGGGTATTGTATCAAAGGCTTTTGCGAGGTCCAGGTAGGCTGTGTGGACCACCTTCCCCTCGTCAATGGCCTTGGTGACTGTTTCAAAGAAATCAACCAGGTTTAAGAGGCAGGATCTGCACTTAACAAAGCCGAACTGGGTAGGATCCAGTGTTTGTAGGTCCCCAATATCTTTATTTATGAGGTCCATGATGATCCTTTTTATTCATGTAGGTAGATTTAAGTAAGTTTATTACGTTTGTTTCTGTTTCCCATTATTGTAGCACCATAAAGCAATTTTGGGAGAGTCAGACTTTCATTTAAGTTCTTTTTTTTATGACTGGAAATGGATTTGGGACTAAATGATGATGTGCTTCTATTTTTTTATTATGAATGTCTTTTATGGTGAGTTCACATGTTCAAAAGTTAATTTACAATTAGTGGTGATTCTTGGGTATTTTCATTGAGGAACTATATATGTGTTATTAGAATCTTTCATATTAAAAACATTTGAAAGTGATGATTTCTAAACTTGCATACCAAAGAGAATTATTTATTTTATTTGACATTTGTTGACTGGGAAGGTCTGACTAAGCCTGCGCCCTTTTTCAGCAGAGGCCCAGGGAGAAAAGCTTCACAAGGTACACCGTAAAATGTTTACAAACACTACAGTATACATGAGGTAATAGAAACATGCATTATAATGCTTGGGTTCCCACTTGTAGCATGAGAGTTTACAAAAAAGGCAATAAAACAATATGTTAAAGTCATTCATATATCTCCAATACATAAGGACTTCACCATTTAGAGGGGAAGTAATGACAATAACTCAGAGTTTAAGATAAGAGTACAGAAAGTACTGTATAACCTTGTTTTATTAACTGTTACTTAGTTTTGTTTCATCCAGTGTTTGTTTTGTTGAAGGATGCTTAAAATTCTGATTTAAGTTTTGTTTAAAGTTGAGAGTATTATAGGCTAATGTAGTCGTTTGCATATTGCCTCAAGGTGACTACTTGTGAACGTGGTAAAAATCTGTGGTCTTAGTGTGATTCTTATGACACTCTGTTAATGGGGAAGCAGACTGAGAAAACACTTTCCAACTGAAAGACTTAAACCAGTCTGGGGATGTATTATTACATAAAAAAAACAGTTTTAGCTTGTTGAGGAGTATATTATGGTTTACCGTGTCACAGTCATTTACCTCTGATGCTACAGCAACCTGGCAACTCTCAGGAAACCAACTGAGTAAAATTGTCAGGAGGCAAGCTTTTTATCGTGTTTATAGAAACAATTTTAGAATACAGTGTAGCTCAGCACACCAAAATATTAACTGTTATCTGAGCTGATAGTTTATAAAGCTTGAAATTAGTAAGTACTGAAGTATGTAGTAGGTGCATAAACCACACATTTGAGTAACTCAAGGCAGTGTCCAGTCCCAGTTAGCACAGCTTATCCAAGTAAGACTGCTAATCTGAAGATCAGACTGAGGCCATGAGGTAAGTGTACCATTTAAAGATTATATCCCAGTGCAGTATTCATCTGTGCCTTATCTGACTGCAGTTGGTTAGAACATAGATGTAAGATTTCCATGTACCTTCTGCAGAGGTGGAACTGGAGCAGTTGTACTCCAAATGTTTATTATTTATCTTAGCAGGTAAGTGGGCTGGGATAAAAATGGTCCTTTTATTCCAAGCCCTAGATAACAATAATCTAAAATGCAAGTAGTTGCATAATCAGTGAGAGTGAGAGAGAAGTTAGGCATAGTTAAAATGAAACAAATGTGCCTCATTACATAAGTTAGATCAGCAAGACCACCAGATATAACTGCACTGTTATTTAAGTAAATACAATTCTTTCTCCAGTTGCTGACTGGCGTCACTTCAACTCATATCTTTTAAGAATGTTTTTTCAAAGCCACATACAGACAGATTGACTTGTTTGCTGCTTTTTGTGAATTTCCTTGGACTAGGCTGAGATGTAATAGAGGTGTGTACGGATTTGTATTTGCCATATTTGTGAGTGATAGAGATGCTTTGATGTTGGCACTGAAGTTATTAAATTACACTGGACAGTTATTTTTTGGGTTTGACATTTATGACAAAATATTTACATGCATGACAAGTCATTTTATAATGAGCATTTGACAATGTATACTACATAGATAATGTATGTGGTAGTATTAGCTGAAATCGGTACGTTGCCAAAGCTGAGCTAGTTAAAGCATTTATAAGGCATATGCACTAACATTACTGTATCTTTGACAGGTGAATGATTTATCGTGGACTCAGACCCAGCAGCAGCGAGAAGAGGAGGTATTGTCCGATATTAGCTTTGATGTTGAACAGCTTAAACTGCTGGAATAATTCGCCAAAGTCTACATTTTTGATGGAGGAGGATAGAACACCGTTATGCTGCTTTCTTCCTTGGACCTTTGGTTCTGGCTGTAATCTCAGTAAAGAGGCTCCCAGCTGAAGTCCTGTGTGAAATAAAGCCCCATCTGAAAGCTTTGTTCAAAAACGTTATTTGTTCTAGTGTTTTGTTTCAGAATCAAAACTGTATGTTTTCAGTACCATTTCTATAACTGCGGTTACCAGAGTATTGTTCAAAGAGGTTTTTTTAAGAATCAGGAAAAAGGATGCACGCTATATGAGTAAATAGCAGAATAGTAATTTGTGATGTAGAGTACTTTTGTCCATTTTTTATGCATTTGTGTTTTAATTCTTGTTTTCAACATTTCTGCAGCACTTGGCCTCTACAGTCCTACCTGGCTACTGATATAGTGTTGTATACTTTGCTAGTCTTAGCCAGTTGACAAAAGGTAAAGAAATAGACAGAAGTCACAGCTGTCATTTTGTTTATGGCATCCCTGTTTAACAGATGATTGGCTAGAAAGGTAATCCGTAAGACCTAAAGATAGAGCTAGTAAAAGATGGGATAAGAATTGTTCCCAGTGGGCTTACTACTACTAGTCAGCACAGCACTCGTCAGTAGGTTGCTACTACTAGTCAGCACAGCACTTGTCAGTAGGTTGCTACTACTAGTCAGCACAGCACTTGTCAGTAGGTTGCTACTACTAGTCAGCACAGCACTCGTCAGTAGGTTGCTACTACTAGTCAGCACAGCACTCGTCAGTAGGTTGCTACTACTAGTCAGCACAGCACTCGTCAGTAGGTTGCTACTACTAGTCAGCACAGCACTCATCAGTAGGTTGCTGCCACTAGTCCACACAGCACTCGTCAGTAGGTTCATCAAATAAGACTATCTGAAATAAAGAAGAAAAGCTTTCGCTTCTACTAAGCATCATAATATGATACTGCTACTAGTCAGCACAGCACTCGTCAGTAGGTTGCTACTACTAGTCAGCACAGCACTCATCAGTAGGTTGCTGCCACTAGTCAGCACAGCACTCGTCAGTAGGTTACTGCCACTAGTCAGCACAGCACTTGTCAGTAGGTTACAGCCACTAGTCAGCACAGCACTCGTCAGTATGCATTTCATCAGTTTTAGCTTGTCAACTACCACTCAAGCAATGTTAACTAAACTGTGGAGTAAAATACTTTTCATATTACTGTGTTGAGTTGGAATAACCTTAGAGTTATATATGTAGAGCTATGTGGTTATGGGGATTGTAAAGGGGCTCAGGGAGTTGATTTCCCTGCAAAGAATTTGCTTTGTTTTTTTTTTTTTTTTTTAATTAGTTGCATGTTTGTCAGGTTGTTTCTAGCAGGTTTGTTTTACGTCGGTTGTGAATAATTTTGTATTACAGAAAACTAGAAAAGCTGGCCTGAAACTGGTTTAATACAGAAAGCGGGAGAAAAGTTAAAGGGCTGTCCTAATAAATTACTTTAGCATTGAATCTACAAAAGGGTAGGATAAAGCCTTGATGCAGAAAGTTGAACAATGTTTTAATCCTATGAGGAGGTCACTACAAAGGAACTAGAGAAAATTTAGGGATTTAAGAATGAGAGGGCACCAATGACTGACAGGCAATATTACCTTCCCCTCCTTGGATGTTGAGAGAATAACTATGGCCTGGTTTTGTATGAGGGAATTGGGTAAGTAGACCACTTACTTCCCTCATGTCAAGAGAGGTCATAGAAACAGATATGAAACTATACTTATAGCACCAGTTGATAAATTAGTCTTTTAGCCCAGTACTCCAACATCACAGTACACAAGACATGCATGCATACAGTAGCACAAACAAAAGACCATGCTGTATCTCCTACTGTAGTGTGTGTTAGGAGGTGTGATTTTTTCCATATTATGATGCTTAGTAGAAGCAAACGCTTTTCTTCTTTATTTCAGATAGTCTTATTTGATGAAGGAGACCTGGAATTGCTTTTAAGTGCTTTGAAATACCAGGTTTGAATGACATGCTTTGTTCCATCTTCAAAACGCTCTTGATATACAAACATACTTGCATGTTTTATTTTTTGGAAAGTAATTGGGGTTTTATTACATCATTATCACTGCTTTTTTAAAGAATGTTTGGATAAGGTCTTTTTATTCTGGTGAAGTCTTATAGTGAAGACAAATGCATAATTTTACAATAATGTCTAGGTTGGAGGTTAGGTTGTTATTTTAGTAGTAGTTTTTCTAACTGGCACATTTTGTTGATAGTTAACACTTTCCTTTATTGAAAGTGTGACGAAAGGAGATACTGCTAGCTGGAATTTTGGAACTAAATATATGTCATTGGTGAATATCAAAATGATTTATACAAGATGCTTGTGTTATAAATGTATTAGAACTGTACAGATGTTTATGAAACTGCTTGTACAGACTTGTGTGTTGAAAAGGGTATTTTCTGAGTACGGTTTGAAATGTAGCCATAGTGTGCTCTACTGGAGGAGAACAGAAATGTACATGCACTATTGTAACTGTTTAAATGTATAAATTTTAACAGTGGAAACTGGGAATGCAGGAGGTTAACCCTCAGTCTTTTAAATTTTAGAAAAATACCTGAAATTAAATTACTTTATGGCTAGGCCATAAAAGATGGTATCTTTCAGTTTTTAATACAGCAAGAGACACTTGTCTGTACTAGGAAAACTTTCTGTATTGTCTTTAGGGTGAAGAAATTACTAGTCTTGAAAGCATGAATGAATGCAATTATTTTATGGCTTCCAGCATCTGCCATAGATCTGAGGAGAAGACCTTGTCTGTCTATTTTTACAGGTAGATGCTAAATACTGCCAGTTTCATCAATGGTTGTTTGGCTTGGGAAATAGCAGTCAAATGACAAGAAATGATGCCATTATGCAAGTTATCCAAGCAGTAATATTTGAGATATTAATTTGAAAAGTCTCTGGACCTGACAACAACTAGAATATCCATTCATCACATTTGCCTTGCTCTATTAGTAAGTTCTTAGGTTATAGCAATTCTCTTAGATACAGTCAGGAATACAGTAAAGCTTAGTTTAGATATTTTTCTTTGACATTGTCCTGTAATGTTGTTTTAAATATCCTGTGTGGTTTTGAACTCTGATGTTACTGTGAATGTATATAGTCAGTATTGTCTTGTTCTTTTATTATTTATTAGATATATGTAACCCTTTCATTGTTGCTGATCTATGTAGAGATATTTAAGTTTTGAGATTACTTGCATATTGATTTAGTGATACTGTGTGGGCCACTCCTAAAAGCCTTTCTCTTGGTCAAACTACCATTTGTGTTAATATTAATATTACACAGCAAGACTGGACACCCTTTGTTAGCCTTAAGGTAGATGGCAGGAGTGACTGGTGTTAGTAAAAACTACCTTATAGTCCGGGCAGGAGGGGCCATATCTAGTAAACCTGTGCCAGCCTTTTTTTAGGGGGGGGGTTGTCAGCTACTTGAGCAGGGCCATGCACTGGTGGGAGGGAGATGGTACTGGAGGTCTTGGCTTGGTCACTCAGCTGAGATCTCAACTCTGTAGCTGTGCTAGTGAGGAGTCTTACTATGGATCTGGAGAAAGAGTGAGAAACCAGCCCTGGACTGACTGTGGTCTCTGTGTGCTCGTAAGGGAAATTGCACTTGATGCAGAGACCGGCATCTAAAAATACTGTGTGTACACCTGTCATACTCCCAGTGAACGTTCCCCCACTGTTGCTAGTGGTGAGGATTGAGGCTCCTTGATTATTGGTCCAGTGGTGGGTCATCACAGAAACATTGCTAGTATTTCAGATTTCTTTCCAGTTAACTGATTTAAAATGCAGTGTCCAGTCATATTGTAACACAAACCTAAATGTTTTTGAAGTTCAGGCTGAAATTTTGACTGTATTTGATTTTTGATTTTTTTTTCGTAGAAGTTTCATTTTTAAAGACTTCTGGCATGTTTAAGTCAGCTAAGTCCAATCAAAACAGTCAAAGAAAAACAGTTTGGTGTAACCCCAGCCATTCATTTCATTTTCACACTGCAGGAAAGCTTAGGAAAACAGCATTAAAAGCTGATTTTGTAGTTTGAATTTCTGGAAAAAAAAACTTCACTGAGCATAAGGGTGACACCCCCCCCCCAAAAAAAAAAAATAGCACAGTTAATTTGCTTGACAAATTTGCAGGTGTGAGGATATTTTTCTAATTATGTGACACAAACTTATTTTCTTACATTTTTATTAGTATAAAACGTCATACAATTGCATAAAAATTGCTGTCTTAATTATGTATTATGAAAGATTAATTGCAGAATTCTAGAAAGGTGTTTACAGAAAAGATTTAGCTATAAAGCTTGATACTATATATAACTTCAGTATAATAAACAAAAAGGTTTCCAGATTTGTAGAAAATCTTAATACTGATAATGAAGGATTTGTCATGAATAAGTGAAAGTCACAAACTGTGAAATCGGCAGTAATTAATTTTTATGTAGCATTATATTATCCACAAAAGAAATATTGATTTCTAATTCTCTTCCCCAAACAGAACAATTAATTATCATTTTGTCTTCTATAACTAGCTAAAGGTTCTACTGCAAAAGCAAAATGCATTAGTGAATAGCAGCAGCCTTGTTTTGTTCGTTTTGTAGCTGTTACCTCTTTACATCAACTTGGATTTATCTTGGTATCCATTTCAGAGTTGTGTAATCTGAGTCATTTAAACTTTTTTTTTATTATAATTCTGTTATATGTAACCAGCAAGATTTATGACTGAGCTGTTTGTCTTCCAGGGATGTAGCAAATTAATATGTGTTGTTTCATTTCAGAATTAAATTTCACACAAAAGAGGAGGAACATTTTCTTAAACTTTTTATTGAACTAAAATGTAAAAGAATGAAACTTTGCATATTTAAATAAAAACATACGAGTGCTACATTTGCTAAAAATATGACTGAAATAGTAAACGGCTACATATATCATTATTTTGTTCTACTATATCTTAATGGAAATAGAAATATATAAAAGAAATGAAATAAAATTATCTGTGAGATGTAGTAACAAGTTAGGAACAGGAGCATTAAGTAGTACCAACAATTTTGTTCAAAATTGCACATTTTTGTATTTCTTACAAAAGTTTATTGTGCAGTTTACATTCATTCTCACTGCTGCAGAAGACTAAGCTATATGTTTTTTTTTATCCTACCAAGGATACAGTTGGCTATCCCTGTGGAGGGGAAATCAGCAGTTTGTATGAAGAGTTCTTCAGTACTTTCTCGCTGCTTCAAGAAGCAGCAGTTCTGAGGCATCACAGGAACATCAGTTGGCCTCAAACCTTGTTTCTGGCAGATATGTCCCCAGGAAAGAACCCTTCCACATAGATATGTTGCCCTTTTAAGAAAAAATATTGTATTTTTTGGTTTTATTTTCCCTAAGAAACCCAGTTATTTTATAAATATTGGAAATTTCTTTTCAGTGACTGCTATTTTTAGTTAATGTATTTGGGGGCTATTGTTCTGAGAATATACACTGCTTCTGTAGCCTTATAATTTTTTGTGAAATTTCATGTCAAGAAATGTTTTAAACAGGCACAAGATTTTACTGCTTGTTTTGGTGCTTGTGTACACCATGATAACCTACCTGCCATTATTTCCATCTTTCTAGCTTTTACTCTTGAGTTTATCAGACAGGATTTTAGTGTACTGCTTGTGCATTACTTTGAAAGGGGACTGTGTAGGGAAGTGTGTGTGTGCTACTTGTGAACACTATTTGACAACTTACCTTTCAACCAACTTGTTCCAGCAATGCTTATTGGCTTTGAGATCTCCTCCCAGTACCAGTATGGGCGCTTACTCTGATCCTGCTGGTTCTTCTCTCACTGCATCTAGGAAGAAAGAAACAGCAACTTAAAGCACCTTTGCCGAATCCATGGGCTAAGTCAATGGCTCAGCCAATAGAGGGTGAGCCTGTAGTGGCCATTTGTTATTCCTCAGTCCACTGCTATTCCATTGTCCAATCTGGGTATGGACAAACTATCTTCTGTGGGTCAGGGAGTCACTCAGCCAGATGCTTTTCGGGGTAACCAGGGAAAAAAAAAACTCTAGACAGGGCAGAAATGCTTTCTCTTAGTCGGTCCACAGCCAAGGTTGTAGCTGCAAAGAAAAAAAGGTTGAAGCGTTCATCTGAAGACATGGTGTTTGTTAGAGACTATGTTCTTACCTTAACCAGGCAATTATTATATGCAATCCTACTGCACAGAAATCCTTATCTGAGAGCAATAATAGTAAACAAATTCCTGAGGAAAACATGTCAGAGGATTCTGACATAGGCAGAGCTTCTTTTCCTGCAGATTCCCAAGCCCCGAAGTCTAATTCTGAGGAAACATGGTCCTCACCACCCCATTTTCTGGGACAATAAGTCGGTTGAATGAGGTGTTTTTGTGGGAGCCAGTGGACGTTCTACCTGACTTGAGGAATTTATATTTTATAAGTGTGCATACTTCGTTCCAGTCCCATCCCCCTTATTTTACCAGCCTTGAAGGATGCATTTATTGCTAACTGTAGTAATCCTGATTGTCAACCCAGGGTTCCCAAAGAAGCAGCTAGATTTAATAAAGTACTTCAAATGAACAAATATTTGATGTTAAGTTGTCAATCTCGCCTTCATTCTTGCTTGATGGGTTCGGAGCCGATCCCTCGGCTCCGACTCGGCACTTGCTTTAGCTCGAGAACTCCTTTTACCAGCTCGAGGCAGCCCCATATCCCATGATGCAAGGCAGGAAGTACCCAGATCTCGTTTGCAGCTAAGGGAGGTCTTCTCTTTACCAGCTCCTGGTAAGTAATTCACTTTTGTGACATTTAAGCCCCTTTTTAGTTTAAAACCTTTTATTTTTGATAGTTTAACTTTAAACTTAACTTTTCTGACAGAAATCCCTGTCTCTTTTAAAAATTTTTTTAGTCAGTTAATTCCCCTCCCCATCCCCCCCCTGTTAGGGTGTGTGTGTTGGTTTATTTTACTAAATACCCTTTTGGGATTTATTTAATTTAATTGGACTGGTGTGTGTGTGTGTTTTGGGCACCATGTCTAAAGAGAGGGTTTCAGGTTTTAAGAAGTGTGACTCGTGCTGTCAGAAGATGTCTCTGACAGACGGTCACACTTCTTGCCTGTACTGTTTAGGCCCTCTTCACCTGCAGGACTCCTGTGCTATTTGTCACTCCTTCTCAAGCCAAACAGGGAACTAAAAAGAGATGGTAGGAGAGAAATAGCGAAAAACAAAAGACCCTTTCCAAAAAAGGGACAGCCTAATGTTCCTCTGAACACAACAGAATTTTTTCCTTGTGTTCTTCAACACCTATTCACAATAGGAGTCATAGAACTAGTGCCTTTAGATCAAAGGGACAAAGTCTACTCCAGAATGTTCAGGTCCTAAAGAAATTGCTTTCATGGAGACCACTTCTAGATCTGTCCTTTCACTATCTATGAAAGTTCCAAGATGTTGACCCTTCAGAGTTTACCTCATCCCACAAGAGATTTTTTTATGATAACATTAGATCTAAAAGTTGCTTATCGCATTCCCATCGCTGCAAGCTTCAGAACATTTCTCAGATTCTTTGTGTCTGGGAGACATTATCAGTTCTCTGCATTACTTATGTGATCTACACCTCCCAATTTATTTACAAAGCATCTAGCTCTAATAGTAGCTCATTTCAGCCTGCATGACAATCACATATTTACTTAAATTACTTTCTTATCTTTGCAAAGTATTTTCCAGATTTCAAGAGTCCTTTGAATGGGGTTCCAGAAAAATATTCAGAAATCTTTGACTTAAGTCACACAGAATTGTGTTTTTGGTTTGCTTTCTGGACCCCTTTAATCAAAAAGCATTTTGATACAGGAGAATGTGCAATTTTTTGTCTGACAACTTTCCTGGGCTTTTGCAAGAGAATTTCTCAGGATCGTACAATTCATTGGTTCTGTGATTCTTCAAAAAATAAAAGATTTCTAAAAAAAAAAAAAAAAAAAAATACATGGATGAAACATTTGCATCCACTGGAATGTCAGATTCCAATTTTAGACTGTCAAAAAAGAACTTTACTGGTAGAAATAGAAACAAATCCAGGTCTCCCCTTTTCTCCTTCCATCTTAAGTCAAATCTGTAGCCATAGATGTGTCAGATTTTGCATGGGGGAGCAGTTTCTGTGGGGTAAAGTACAATGGCCTGTAGAGCTCTTCAGACAGAGCAAAGCATATCAATGTCAAAGATGTTGACTGTGATCCATGCCTTGAATTCTCATCATTACCTGTGGTTCAAGGACCTCTAAAGGTAATTACAAGCAACACCACTGTTATGTTTACAGATAAGTGGTGGCACCAGGTCCTACCCTCTATGCAGGCTGTCTATGATGACTTGGGAGTTAACTCTACACACAGCAAAACGTAGCAGCAGACAAGCTGAGCAGGACCAGAACAGACTCTCATGAATGGAAACTGAGGTGTTCTCCACAACTGACGCAATTCGTGGAAGACCCCCCCCCCACACACCCATTCGAATAGATCTGTTTGCCTCTTTTCAAAATAGACAACTTTACAAATTCTGCTGTAGAGCTTCTTGCAACAACCTGAAGACCTGATGCATTTTCATTCCCATGACTGGGAATATTCCTTTATGCCAGGGGTGTCCAACCTTTTGGTTTGCCGGGGCTGCATTAAGTGAACAGAAATTATCTTGGGGCCGCATATAAAATATATCATATAGTTAACTCTTTCGCTGCCTGGCTGTACTGTAGGTGAAGTCGAACAATGAATAAATGCCTAATATTTACCTTAAAATTCTAATTCTCATTCTAATTCTCTAATCTAACAGTTAACTCCAATATCTTAGTTTATATATATATATATATATATATATATATATATATATATATATATATATATATATATATATATTATATACAAATAAACAAGATATTCACTACAGCACTAGCATTTCTCATTTTTCTACGTAAAATGTCAACATTAGCAGTAATACTATAATGCACAAAAATAAGCCAACAAATTTGCAATAAAGTAAAGAATTCACATTGCTGACTTAATAAAACAATTCTAAATAAGCTACAAGAGGGTCTCACCCAAACAAATGACTGGTGCCAGAAACATGGCCTTAAGCTAAATGTCAAAAATGCATCATCATCCCCTTTGGGGAGAGTAATGTCCCCACAAATTATCACATTAATAAATGTAAGCATGCAATTAGTCGTGAGGTGCTTGGGCACCCAGGTTGCTAGAAGCCTGACTTTTGACCACCATGTTGTCTCCGTTGTACGGAAAGCTTTTTACATGGCCCACTTCATTAGTAAGGGTATCTCATCCAGGGACAAGGAGGTCATAACATCCCTGTATTCTTCCTTTATAAGGCCCACTACTGAGTGCAAAGCCCCTTTTGGCATGTGCAATACACCCTGCCAAAAGAGACTACAACCATTTCTGACAAAAAAGGTCAAAGGACTAAGTTCACTTAGTTATCCAAACAGACTAAAAAGCTTCTTGCTTTCCTCTGTCTGTCACTGGCCCCTGTAAATTTCATTACGGGCTTGCTTTCCAGGCTAAGAAAGATCCTGCCTTGAGACTTCCTCCACCTCAGAAATACTGGTTATACTCGAAACGCTCACTACAAAGACCACAGCCTTCACTGCAACATAAACGAGCCATTCTTGACACAAACTTCAACTTCTGTAAAAAGCTCCTCTCATTATCAAACAATGTAGTTCAGCAACACGACAACTGGATGGATAGCCATAAATGTACTCCTTGAGTAAGTAGCATCACCTTCATAATATCAGATGGAAAATCCACATACTAAACTTTCCTAGCTAGATGGCTAAGATCCTAATATTGGTTACTCAAGTCTACTTGCCCAAGAAGAGGGGCCTATTTAATTAAGAATTCCATTTGCAAAAATATATTCAGTAAACATATTAAATCTCTCTCTCTCTCTCTCTCTCTCACACACACACAAAAGGAACCCCTACTTCTAAAACAGGCAACCTCGGTAATCACATGACACACACTCACTGAATGAAATTGTCTCTAAGTAAAAATATCTGAAAAAAAATCATACTAGAGATGGACTCATCCATCCAATTTCCCACCACCAAAAGGACCATCAATAAATTAGCAAACAACTGTTCAGCAAAAAGTAAATCAATAAGAAATCCATAAACTGTCTAAGATCATACTACATACCGAAGTAAACATAATTTCCCTCCAATCTAAAGCCATTTGACATTCAGACATTTTATTTTGTGCAGAAGTTATTCACAGACTGGCAGTTTACTGAGCTGTCACATTAGCACTCTATGCTTACATCTGAACCAATGAAGCATACTTGTCAATTCCAAAAGAATTAAAGTAGCTTAATGTTGTTGTGTCTTTCGGCTTTTCCCGGTTAGGGGTCGCCACAGCGGAACTCCGGTCCGCTAATGATTGGCAGTAGATTGTTTTATGAGCCGAGTTGCCGGCTCTGACGCACAACCTTCAATGAAGGCACGCCCATTCACACATGTCTCCACACAGAAGATGCTCTGGCTGAGAATCGAACAGGACAACGTCTTACTGTGAGGTGACAACGCTACCGCAACACCACCACCGCAGTAGTTAAAGTAGCTTAATAAAAAGGTTATTTGCAAGGTTACATGGCAGTTTATATTGGAAATAAGCAAAGATATTAAAAAGGCTCTGTTTCTCGTAATTATGCTGAAAAGTCTTCCAAGGTAAATACAACCTTCTGATTTAGTATGGAACCATGCCTTTCAACCTTAGAGCAAGAAATCTGGAGAAAGAGAAAAATAAAAGTGGGACACAGGCCCAAAAATAGTTATGCATCACGGACGCCATTAAAACAACTGTAACTGCAAACATTATACATCAATTATAATCTTTCTATCCCATCATTGTCAGTTAAGCATTATATGGCTCATTCAATCCTGCCTTATTTTTCAGCAAAGAAAATCATGCTTTGAAATGTCAAATGCATTAAAAGTAATAAATAAAACACATTGCATCCACATCCTGCAACTTCCTGCAAACAACCACAGAGCTTTCACTGAAACTAGGGCTGCTTATTTCCCAGGAATGATAGCTCTCCCTAATTAAGTCTAATGGGATACAATCTACCAGGATCTGGACTACCTGAAATAAATTAAATTATGGCTTGTAAATTGCAAGTGCACTTTGTTTAATTAAACTATATTTCTAAGCCCACTTACTGTATTTTTTTCAGTAACATCCCAATATCCATTTCCAAGTCACTTTACAAGACATCGGCAGTGGTAGACTTGGCATCCTTCAGATCCCTACAGGACCACACTCATACTGCTAGTAGTGTCCATTAAGTATAAATATCCATCCACTGCAAACAGCAAGAAGCTATGTCTTAAAAAATCTACTTTTGGCATACCTAGTACCCAAGTATCAGGTTTTGAAACAAAGAAACATTCTCCACAGTCTGTAAGTCTCTGTCTTTAATAATCATCTACTGTTGCAGCCCTCCCAACATACAAACATACACACCATACCTCTCAACTGTCCCGAATAACTCAGTTTTTAGCGAGTTTTAGGGTCCCAATAATGGGGTGCCACGATTCCCGAGTGGCACCCCATTATTTCCGATTTTTCAGATCTATTTTTTAAATTTCGCTGTTTCGGAGGTGACGTCATCACGTGCGCGATGACATCAGCTCCGTCAGCATTCCACGCGTTTGTTTGAATAGGAATTACCACGCGTCTAAGATGGATTTACAAACACGGGATTTGCTTTACTTTCTGCTATTCGGGCAGAGGACTGCCATTTCTATCACAGGAGGAAGATTTTACTAAGCCAGCCACACGCATCTAAGATGTACTTCTGCTGTTTGGGCAGAACACAGGATTTACTTCATCGGACTTCAGCAAATGCACTTTTACCTGCTGAGCACTAAGGTAGGTATGTATGCATGCATGTGTGTGTGTGTGTGTGTGTGGCAGTCCTCCATTATGGAGGATAATAAGTAAAAATAAAATAAGAAACAAAGTGATTTTGGTATATAAGAATAACAGAGAATATGAAAACAGTGAAGTATTGTTTCCACCAGTTTCTTGTTTTCAGCATTTACAAACAACAAAGCAATCAAACTGTTACTTAGCTTCCATGAATTTTACCTAATGTTTGATATTTAAAATGAAAAAGAAAAACTAACAATGCATTTTTTTAAGCAGTGAAATGTTTTCACGTACATGCCCAGGTTAACTATGATTTTCCTGTGATCTTCCTTCTTTTTTAACATTGAGGAGAAATGTAGAGTTCATTACTACTAGCATGGAAACAATATGCTGTCTGACTTCCCGAATCTATTACATTCAATGGATTAATTTTTGAGCACATTTGTATCCGATTCTCTTTTATACAGAGCTTCATAGAGCAAGTCATATTTTATTTGGCGGTTAATTGCTATTCATAACTGTACTGAAAAGTTATGAAACCCTTACTTAATCATAGCAAGCTCTGCATCTAAGCACAATATGCCCTTCATTGTATAAGGTATTCACTAGAAATTATATTTTATTTTTCTATAAGTGGAATAGAGCAGCACTGACCCCCTGGAAATTTCACAGGCTGATCCAGGGGCATATGGAGTAGGTAGGTTAGATAACGTCCAAAGAAACTACAACAAATGTTATAGTTAAAAACGTGGTTAGTCTTCTACAAAATAACATTTCTGTAGTCTCTTGTTAAGTACAACAGAAGTAAATGATTACAATACTATAGTTATGTACATTTTATTGTCTGTGGTAAGACAAAAGCTAAATATGAAAAGAGAAAAAGCAGTCTGAGAGGAACAGAAGTTAGTGTAATAAGAAAGGAAATGGGAGATGTATTATCAAGATGGTGAAGCAGCTGTACTGTGAGCCAAGATGTATTAGTCGGGGTGCATGTTTAATGGAAACCTTATTTTAATATAATGTGGCTGAAGCTATTAGTGTAGTAAGGTCAGGATAATTGTTTCTTTCATTTAATGTGTTTGGATATGTAATTCTTGAATTGTGGCTGGCATTTGGTTATGAGAATGGTTTCTTTGAGGCTGGAAAGAAGAGCTTCCCAAAGCTAAAGGGTGTAATGTAAAAAAAAAAGTCACTGCAATGGACTTGACATGGTTGGGAAGGGGTGATTGTTAGGAGGGTCCTATGGAGGTATTTGGTCTTAGAAGTTTTGAATGGTGAGGCAACAAGCAAAGAATGGGAAAGAATCTAGTCTGAGCAGTTTAAAAATTAGTGGTCCAAGTAGCAACGTGTCTTTGCTTTTTAAGTAGACATTTGGCCTAAAATCCCTAGCCACCATCATTTATGAATTTATGTCTCACATTTTTGTTCTGTTCCTCATTAGATCTCTGGTTTTCAGGAGTGGTAAAACAAAACTTTTTATTCTAGCAATTTTCTAAGTTTATAAGATCAGTATTTGAAATGTGTCCCTATTTTGGGGGCTGTATTCCCCCATTATTGGCTTTATGTATTTTTGTGTTAAGAGATTGAGAACTATGGGGAGAAGTGAAAACTGAATTCACTAAATGACAGCCATTTAAGTTTGTCTTCTTGTCTTTCAGGCAACTGCTGATTTAGGTTAATGGTATGTTACTATGACTGGAGTGTACAGGGTTCTGAATTCAAGACTTGGCAGTGAAATGTATGATGGTAACACAACATTTTATGCAAGCAACTTTCCAAAATTATAAAAGCAATGTCTAAAATGTATTTCTGTTTTTTGGCCTTTTGCCCCCCCCCCCCCCAACTGAAAATAAGTGCAATAAGCTGTGCAACATGCCTATGGCTTAGACTACTGTGATTCTGTATTTATATATATATATAGGTTCATAGGTTTATACTAGGCTATCTGCCCCAAGGCATTTATAAGCCTAGCCCGAATTTTTGTGGCTTACGCCACCCCTTATATGAAAAAATACTGTACCCATTAGTTTGTTGTGCCTCTGTCCAGCAGTGACACAGAGATGATTCCCGGGGTAAACCTACGATCTCCCATCCACAGGTCAAGATTTCTCTTGAACAGAGCCAGCAAGGTGCTCTGCCTCACATGGACCGGGACTCTATTCCACAGCATAGGGAGTCTCTGAGTGATAAATCTATCCCTCCAGCACGTCCTATTTATATCCGTGCTAAGGTTTAAGTCGCTTGCTCTAGTGGTTTTGGTGGATTTGGATTTTTTGAGGTGGAGCATGTCCATTAATTCCGGGTTGGACATGGCCTTGTATGTCAGGCACATGTCACCTCTGAGCAGACGGTATGCGACTGAATAGAGCTGGAGTTTCTTCAATCTGGCAGCATATGACATTTTGGAGTCCCTTTATCCTTTTGGTGAGAAACTTTTGGGGTCTCTCCAATTGTTGCAGATGTCGGGCGAGATACATCCCGAATGGGGCATTGTACTCGATCATTGGTCTGATAAGTGAAGAGTACAGGGGAACAATGACCTCACTAGATCTGGATGTGAATCCCTTCATGATCAGGTGGGCAATGTAGAAGGTCTTTCTAACCACTTTAGCAACGTGAGTGTCAAAAGAAAGGCCACTGTCAACCTGGGTCCCCAGGTCCCGGATAACCTCTTCTGTGCTTAGTGGATTGCCACCTATATGGTAGCTTGGGGTTACCTTGTTTTTCCCGAAGGGTATGACTATACATTTTCTGGCGTTTAACTTCAGGCCATGGCTCTGGCACCAGCTATCTGTTTCCGTGAGTCCCTTCTGAAGGATATCCGTGTCCGATGCACTTTCCACTATGCCGACCAGTTTGCAGTCGTCTGCAAACTTTGTCAGCCAAAGACCTCCCATGTTGGCCTGTACTTCTGAGAAGTAGATGCCGAACAATAGGGGCCAAGGACCGAGCCCTGTGGGACACCACTTGTGACCGGCTTGGAGTCTGACATAGCGCCAGCAACTCTAACCCTGTGGGTTCTGTCCTTAAGCCAGTTTGCAACCCATCTTGTGACATATGGGTTTACATTTAAGCTGGTAAGTTTTTCTACAATACCCGAGTGGGGTATTGTGTCGAATGCCTTTGCAAGGTCAAGGTAGGCTGTATGGACTGCCTTTCCCTCATCAATGGCCTTGGTGACTGTTTCGAAGAAGTCGACCAAGTTCGAAAGGCATGATCTTCCCTTGACGAAGCCAAACTGGGTCGGGTCCAATGTCTGCAAGTCCCCTATATCTTTGTTTATGAGCTCCATTATGATCCTCTCCATAGCTTTGCAGACTAGACTTGTTAAGCTTATGGGGCGGTAATTACCAGGGTCCGTAGAGGCACCACCTTTGTGGAGTGGGACCACAGTTGCCGTACGCCACTCCTTGGGCACGTATCCTGTGGTAAGGCTGAGATTAAACAGCTGCCTTATGTGCGGGTTTAATTCCTCATTTAGCTCGTGTAGCACACAGCCGGGGACACCATCCGGTCCCATTGATGCTGTGTTTTTAGCTTTAGAGAGAGCAGCTTTCACCTGCGCATTTGAGATGTCTGGGAGGCTACACTGCTGGGATAGTTATCTCTCCTTTAGGGGGGGAGAGGGGTGAAGTTTGCACTCAACCTGTCTGCCAGTATGTTGGCAATGTCTGTGGGTTCAGTGATTTTTGTATCATTTTGGACTAATTCTGAGCATATCTGGGAGTTTCCACCCAGGTTCCTAACATAGCTGAAAAAGGCCTTATGATTGTCCTTTGAATCCATGGCAATTTTTCTCTCAAAATTGGCCTTAGTTGATTTTATGAGTGCTCGTATTTTTTTACTAATAATGATCAGGGCTGACTTCCCTTTTATGGATTTTGTTCTATCATGTAATAGCTTTCTCCTCTTATTGTAAAGTTTAATGGCTGGGGTCCACCAGACTGGACGTTTGAGCTTTGTGGAAAGAGTCTTGGTTTTATTTGGGATTGCCTGATCCATGCAGTCCTGGAGGTGTTCATAGAAGGCATTTGTAAGGGCTTCCGCAGCTTGGGTTGTGGTTTCCACTGTCTCAGGGGCCTTGAAGGATACCACACCAGTTTTGAGTAGTGTGAAGTTTGCTTTAGAGAAGTTCTTCACTGTGATCTTTTTTGTTTGGGGTGGGGGCGGGATGTGGATTTCCAGTGAGATTAGTTTATGATCAGATCTCACCAATGAGGGATATACTTCCGGTGTGGAGCATTTTGTCCCCATGTTTATGATAATGAGATCTAGTATATTTTCTCCTCTCGTGGGAACAGTGACTAGCTGTTCCATGGCATTTGAATTTATGAACTCCAGGAACCGTTGGGCTAGAAAGTTAGGGCTTGAGTAATGTTCCCAGTCTATATTCGGGTAGTTGAAGTCACCCAATATGATGGTGTTTGGAGATACATTTATACCCTCCAGTGTCTTCAGGAAGGCTGTGTGGTGTTCCTGAGTTTGAGAGGGTGGCCTGTAGCATGCTACAATTTGTAGAGCAGTTTTGCCTATGGTTAGTTGCACCTGGATGGTTTCGAGCTTATGCGTTGCCACCAACCTGGAGGTGTGGGTATCCTTTATGAATATGGATACACCCTCTCCTTTTGTGGTGTGGTCCGGGTTTTGGGGCCAGAATGCATGATACGAGGTAAAACCTAATAGTGCCGAGGTGCTCTCAGGAGCCTTGAACCAGGTTTCAGTTACAGCACAGACATCGATGTTCTCCATACTGAGAAGGGCCTCGAGTGCGTGCATTTTGAGATTTAGACTTCTGGCATTGAGCAGCATTACCCTCAGTTTCTTCCCATTTTTGTTTTCTAGGGTGGTAGGTTTAGAATTTGAGCCTTGCCTAAAAAAGGCACTATAGGGGTGGCAAGAGCCTTAGCCAATATCCGGAATCCCAGGGGTGACAGGTGCAAGCCATCCCTTGCGAAGCAGCATGGCTTGTCAAGCATGTCATCCCAGGCAGACAGACACTGGATCCCCTTTGAATGACACCAGACATTAAGCCAATTGTTAAAGCTGATCATCTTGTCTCTATATTGTGGCATCATTCTTGGTGAAGGAAGGATACTGCTCAGGGTTAGGGTCATACCTGCCTGGGCTACATAATCAGAGAGCTCCTCTATGTCTCTTTTCATGTAGTCCAGGGAGGTACGTCTCAGGTCGTTCACACCAGCATGGACAATGACTGTGTCATATTTGTACTTGCCGTGGAGTGACCCGAGTGCTTGTGTATGTGGCGGATTCTAGCGCCCGATAGGCAGCTTACTGTGACCCTCTCCTTGTTCAGCCTGGTGAGTGGGACGTCAGTGTGTCTGACTATGGAGTCACCTATGACAAGTATGTTTGGTGTTGTATTTGGCTTTAAGGGCTGTGACTGCTTTGCACACTGCTTTTGTGGTTTATGTGTTGCTTGTGGGGTGTCTTGAGGTAGCAGTTGTTTGAGTGTCTGCTTTGGAGGCCTCTGCTGTTTAGGTAAATTTTTACTCAGAGCCTCCGAGTATGTCTTTGTGTGTTTATGTGTTTTATTCAGTGGTGTGGTAGCATTATGTGAGGCTGGTTTTGTGGTGTGTGTAGTTGCCTTCTCCTCCTGTCTGGTCTTGCCAGTCCTGAGTTGAGAGAGCACAGCCTCCAGTATGGCTAAATAGCTGCATCTCTCGCAAGTATTTGTGTTATGTGGGAGGAGGAGACGGTTGTCTGGGTACATGAGGCAGTTATAACATTGCCTCAAGATTCCCAGATTCACCAGCTGGACCGGAGAGGAGATTGACAACTGACCTTTGGACATGCTAGAATAATATTGGGAATTCCTTAATAATTGAAAACAAGGGCCAGTGGGGAGTGAGGGTGTAGTGCTTTTAATTTTTAGTGCTGACTTATATAATTGCTTTAGTGAGCAAATGCCAGGTAACTTGAGTGCAATGTGTTACAAGTAACTAAATGCAAAAACGACAAACAGTAACTTTCTTTCAAGTGAAACAAGGAAATAAGTACAGTAAGCAATGCAGATATCACTAGTGATCCACAGAAGCTGAGAAGCCGTATTAGGTGGAATTAGCTTCCAGGGAAATAACAAGCAAACAAACAACAAGCATATAAACAAAGCTAGATTCAGCAGGCCTGGATCTAGTCTATGCTAGAGCAAACAAGGTGTACCAATTTCAGTAAGATACAGTTCAAATATTCAGGCACTATAAACCTTTAACCAGAAATTCCCAGCTCAGAAGGGCAGAGTCCAGCCTCTTCTCCCACAAGAGTGCAGACCACGAACCTTCTTAATGTAAAATAACTGGCCTGAAGTCCAAGTGCCTAAACCAGAACTAATACACTTGGACACTGGGCTCTCAATCAGCAGTTCCCAACTTAGAAGGATGAAAGCTACCTGTCCTGCCACCACAGTGCTTGCCACAAACCTTCCTAATGTAAAACAACTGGTCTGAAGCCCAAGTGCTTAATCCAAAAGACTTAGAATGATAGCTACACTTTAATCAAGTTACAACCAAGCAGTAATAAATACAATTGAATACTTTAGAGAATGTCTGGATTAGTGCTCAAGTTACACAAACAACGCTAGATCCAGCAGGCTCGAATCCAGTCTATGCCACAGCAAACAAGGCGCACCAACTTCAGTAAGAAGCAGTTCAGATATGCATGCACTATAAGCCTTTAACCAGAAATTCCCAGCTCAGAAGGGCAGAATCCAGCCTCTCCTCCCACAAGAGTGCAGACCACGAACCCTCTTAATGTAAAATAACTGGCCTGAAAGCCCAAGTGCTTAAACCAGAATTAATACACTTTTAGAATAACAGACACTGAGCCCTCAATCAGCAGTTCCCAACCTAGAAGGATGTAAGCTACCTGTTCTGCCACAACAGTGCAGACCACAAACCCTCTCAGTGCAAAACAACTGGTCTGAAGCCCAAGTGTTTAAACCAAAAGGCTTAGAATGAGTTACACCAAGCAGTAATAAATACAATTGAGTATTTTTAAGATGATGCAAAAGTAAAATGAAGTAGTACAGTAAAAGCAGATGATTTTTTTTTTATCTGAACAAGTGCTGAGATCAAAGAAACAGATTTGAGAGCTGAAACTAGAAAACTGGCTAGTTATAAGAAAAAAAACAAGCTAGAAGGCTTCCCTCAAACACAGAAGGGCTTGGGGGCTCAGAAGCCTACAAATAGTCTATACCACTTAACAGGAAAGGCAGGAAATGAGCTTAATTTTTTTTTTCTCTGTTTCCCAGATGCTCTCTTTGTACACAGTAGGAGTGCCTGAAATCAGAATATGATCTCACTGCACTCAGTTGAGTGAGCAAATGAGATGAGCCCAGAGGCAGGCTGAGGGGCGGGCAGTTAACTGAAGAGCAGAAAAACTGCCAGTTCAGTTAAAATTCCTTCAACACAGTTTAAATCAAATTAAATACTGTATTTTTTTTTTTTTAAAGTGCAGATAAAGGTACTTAAATTCTCTTATACGTCCAGTTGAATATAACCAAGTTGTTAGCCGGCCAAAGCTGAGGTTTTTAAGCAGAAAATAATTTCACAATGCACCACTTAACTAGGCAAGGACAGGAAATCAAAGAATGTGGCTACCCCCACACCTGTAATTACTAGCAAATAAAATTCAGCAAACACTAGCTTCTGTTCAAGTTACTAAAGAGCAGAAGAGCAGAAAAACTGCCAGTTCAGTTAAAATTCCTTCAACACAGTTTAAATCAAATTAAATACTGTATTTTTTTTAAAGTGCAGATAAAGGTACTTAAATTCTCTTAAACGTCCAGTTGAATATAACCAAGTTGTTAGCCGGCCAAAGCTGAGGTTTTTAAGCAGAAAATAATTTCACAATGCACCACTTAACTAGGCAAGGACAGGAAATCAAAGAATGTGGCTACCCCCACACCTGTAATTACTAGCAAATAAAATTCAGCAAACACTAGCTTCTGTTCAAGTTACTAAAGAGCAGAAGAGCAGAAAAACTGCCAGTTCAGTTAAAATTCCTTCAACACAGTTTAAATCAAATTAAATACTGTATTTTTTTTTTTAAAAAGTGCAGATAAAGGTACTTAAATTCTCTTATACGTCCAGTTGAATATAGCCAAGTTGTTAGCCGGCCAAAGCTGAGGTTTTTAAGCAGAAAATAATTTCACAATGCACCACTTAACTAGGCAAGGACAGGAAATCAAAGAATGTGGCTACCCCCACACCTGTAATTACTAGCAAATAAAATTCAGCAAACACTAGCTTCTGTTCAAGTTACTAAAGAGCAGAAGAGCAGAAAAACTGCCAGTTCAGTTAAAATTCCTTCAACACAGTTTAAATCAAATTAAATACTGTATTTTTTTTAAAGTGCAGATAAAGGTACTTAAATTCTCTTATACGTCCAGTTGAATATAACCAAGTTGTTAGCCGGCCAAAGCTGAGGTTTTTAAGCAGAAAATAATTTCACAATGCACCACTTAACTAGGCAAGGACAGGAAATCAAAGAATGTGGCTACCCCACACCTGTAATTACTAGCAAATAACAAAATTCAGCAAACACTAGCTTCTGTTCAAGTTACTAAAGAGCAGAAAAACTGCCAGTTCAGTTAAAATTCCTTCAACACAGTTTAAATCAAATTAAATACTGTATTTTTTTTTTTTTAAAGTGCAGATAAAGGTACTTAAATTCTCTTATACGTGCAGTTGAATATAACCAAGTTGTTAGCCGGCCAAAGCTGAGGTTTTTAAGCAGAAAATAATTTCACAATGCACCACTTAACTAGGCAAGGACAGGAAATCAAAGAATGTGGCTACCCCCACACCTGTAATTACTAGCAAATAACAAAATTCAGCAAACACTAGCTTCTGTTCAAGTTACTAAAGAGCAGAAGAGCAGAAAAACTGCCAGTTCAGTTAAAATTCCTTCAACACAGTTTAAATCAAATTAAATACTGTATTTTTTTTTTTTTTTTAAAAGTGCAGATAAAGGTACTTAAATTCTCTTATACGTCCAGTTGAATATAACCAAGTTGTTAGCCGGCCAAAGCTGAGGTTTTTAAGCAGAAAATAATTTCACAATGCACCACTTAACTAGGCAAGGACAGGAAATCAAAGAATGTGGCTACCCCCACACCTGTAATTACTAGCAAATAACAAAATTCAGCAAACATTAGCTTCTGTTTAAGTTACTAAAGAGCAGAAGAGCAAAAAAACTGCCAGTTCAGTTAAAATTCCTTCAACACAGTTTAAATCAAATTAAATACTGTATTTTTTTTTTTAAAAAGTGCAGATAAAGGTACTTAAATTCTCTTATACGTCCAGTTGAATATAACCAAGTTGTTAGCCGGCCAAAGCTGAGGTTTTTAAGCAGAAAATAATTTCACAATGCACCACTTAACTAGGCAAGGACAGGAAATCAAAGAATGTGGCTACCCCCACACCTGTAATTACTAGCAAATAACAAAATTCAGCAAACACTAGCTTCTGTTCAAGTTACTAAAGAGCAGAAGAGCAGCAAAACTGCCAGTTCAGTTAAAATTCCTTCAACACAGTTTAAATCAAATTAAATACTGTATTTTTTTTTTTTAAAAGTGCAGATAAAGGTACTTAAATTCTCTTATACGTCCAGTTGAATATAACCAAGTTGTTAGCCGGCCAAAGCTGAGGTTTTTAAGCAGAAAATAATTTCGCAATGCACCACTTAACTAGGCAAGGACAGGAAATCAAAGAATGTGGCTACCCCCACACCTGTAATTACTAGCAAATAACAAAATTCAGCAAACATTAGCTTCTGTTCAAGTTACTAAAGAGCAGAAGAGCAGAAAAACTGCCAGTTCAGTTAAAATTCCTTCAACACAGTTTAAATCAAATTAAATACTGTATTTTTTTTTTTAAAAGTGCAGATAAAGGTACTTAAATTCTCTTATACGTCCAGTTGAATATAACCAAGTTGTTAGCGGGCCAAAGCTGAGGTTTTAAGCAGAAAATAATTTCACAATGCACCACTTAACTAGGCAAGGACAGGAAATCAAAGAATGTGGCTACCCCACACCTGTAATTACTAGCAAATAACAAAATTCAGCAAACACTAGCTTCTGTTCAAGTTACTAAAGAGCAGAAGAGCAGAAAAACTGCCAGTTCAGTTAAAATTCCTTCAACACAGTTTAAATCAAATTAAATACTGTATTTTTTTTTTTTTTTTAAAAGTGCAGATAAAGGTACTTAAATTCTCTTATACGTCCAGTTGAATATAACCAAGTTGTTAGCCGGCCAAAGCTGAGGTTTTTAAGCAGAAAATAATTTCACAATGCACCACTTAACTAGGCAAGGACAGGAAATCAAAGAATGTGGCTACCCCACACCTGTAATTACTAGCAAATAACAAAATTCAGCAAACACTAGCTTCTGTTCAAGTTACTAAAGAGCAGAAGAGCAGAAAAACTGCCAGTTCAGTTAAAATTCCTTCAACACAGTTTAAATCAAATTAAATACTGTATTTTTTTTTTTTTTTTAAAGTGCAGATAAAGGTACTTAAATTCTCTTATACGTCCAGTTGAATATAACCAAGTTGTTAGCCGGCCAAAGCTGAGGTTTTTAAGCAGAAAATAATTTCACAATGCACCACTTAACTAGGCAAGGACAGGAAATCAAAGAATGTGGCTACCCCACACCTGTAATTACTAGCAAATAACAAAATTCAGCAAACACTAGCTTCTGTTCAAGTTACTAAAGAGCAGAAGAGCAGAAAAACTGCCAGTTCAGTTAAAATTCCTTCAACACAGTTTAAATCAAATTAAATACTGTATTTATTTTTTTAAAAAGTGCAGATAAAGGTACTTAAATTACCTTGTACGTCCAGTTGAATATAACCAAGTTGTTAGCCGGCCAAAGCTGAGGTTTTTAAGCAGAAAATAATTTCACAATGCACCACTTAACTAGGCAAGGACAGGAAATCAAAGAATGTGGCTACCCCCACACCTGTAATTACTAGCAAATAACAAAATTCAGCAAACACTAGCTTCTGTTCAAGTTACTAAAGAGCAGAAGAGCAGAAAAACTGCCAGTTCAGTTAAAATTCCTTCAACACAGTTTAAATCAAATTAAATACTGTATTTTTTTTTTTTAAAAAGTGCAGATAAAGGTACGTAATTCTCTTATACGTCTAGTTGAATATAACCAAGTTGTTAGCCGGCCAAAGCTGAGGTTTTTAAGCAGAAAATAATTTCACAATGCACCACTTAACTAGGCAAGGACAGGAAATCAAAGAATGTGGCTACCCCACACCTGTAATTACTAGCAAATAACAAAATTCAGCAAACACTAGCTTCTGTTCAAGTTACTAAAGAGCAGAAGAGCAGAAAAACTGCCAGTTCAGTTAAAATTCCTTCAACACAGTTTAAATCAAATTAAATACTGTATTTTTTTTTTTTTTTTTTTTTAAAGTGCAGATAAAGGTAATTAAATTCTCTTGTACGTCCAGTTGAATATAACCAAGTTGTTAGCCGGCCAAAGCTGAGGTTTATATATATATATATATATATATATATATATATATATATATATATATATATATATATATATATATATATATATATATATATATATAGTGTGTAGAAGTAGACTGTTATTATGGAAATATTCTGAATAGGGCAGTTTTGTCATAATTGGTGCTTCATTGCCTCCTGGAAAAATGTTTAAACAATGAATTTAAAATGCGCTCTAACTTAAGTCTAACAAGTGTGCTGTATTATACAAGGAATACAATTTAATAAAGTCAGGAAGGTGTATGAAAGAACGCATGTATGTTTCTTGTTTTGTGTGCAAGGGGTCTCTGATTTGAAAACAGTACAAAGGTAATCTTTATCCACCACTGGCCAGATGCATTTTCTTTGGATGTGGTGTGGGTTTCAGTGCTTTTTAAATGAATATGAGTTTCAAGGGCAGAGAAGTTTTAATGCCAAGTCTATTTTCATTGTTAGACAGTATTGTTTTGTTTAGCATATTTATTTATTTATTTCCAGTTTGATAACCGGGGAGGTCCACTGGGCCCAAAAGGCCTGTTTTCAGTGGAGGTCCGGGGAGAAAAGCTCTGATATACAACAAAAACAAGCAAAGTTTTATATTTATACAGTTAAACATAGAATTATACATTTTGAATAAGAAGTGCTTTTATATAATGAGTAATAAAATTGAATGGTGCAAAGGAGAAGAAGAAAAGGAAAAAAACGTGAGCGTAGTTCATAGTATATATACATAGTAAGAGATCCATTAGCAGAGAGTAGTGATAGAAAGCTATGTACAGTTATTTGCAGGATAATCAATTCAAGGTTTGGACTTATACTTCTGATGCAGAGAGGGGCAGCTGTCGATAAGCAGCAAGAGTACAGGTGCATAAGGAAGAACATGTATGGGTGACGGTATATGGAATTAGGAAGGAAGAGTGCAATTTAATTTCCGGATTTGGGAGCGGTGGGAATGGAGCTGGGATTTGAAGTGTTCAGAATTTGTGTTGATTCTTAGCAGGGGTGGAAGAGAGTTCCATTTTTTGGCTAATGAGTAGGATAGAAGAAACTGGCCAGGGGGACGTTTTGGTTTGTAAACAGAAAGTAGATGTTGTTGGGCAGATCTTAGGGGTCTGAGTGGAGTGTAGACTGGTAGGATATTAGTTAGAGCAGGGCATGCAGTAGGTTTAAAGATTAGTTTGTGGGCTGTAATAAGTTGAAGGTAGTCAAGGTAGTTAGGAAGCTCTAGCCAATTTAGCATGTGGAGAGAGGTGCAATGGTGGGTGGAGTGTTTAGAATTAGTAGCGAATTTAGCGATTTTGTTGTAACAGATTTCTAGTTTTGAGGAGAGGGTAGCAGAAAGATTGGTTTGAAGTGGGGCACCGTACAATAGTGATGGTAGTTAGTAGGTAGAGGCAAGAGTTTGCCTTGTGGACAGAGAGAGAGAGAGAGCGTTTCTGTATAGCATACCAAGCTTCTTATGAGTTTTTTTAATATTTAGTTGGACATGCGTATTGAATGTCAGGTGTTCATCAATGGTAACCCCAAGAAGTTTAGCAAAGGGGGCTAAACATCTATTAGTGTCTATTAGATATCTATTAGTGTTTGCGCATTGTGCTATAAAATGTAAAAAACTAAAATCCAAATAATCATTGTAGAAGTAAAGCAGTATGCACAAATTAGTGTTTATGGTAAATGGGGTGAAATAGCCAGGTAATGGGATATTGGAATGACTGCAGGGGGACTCTGGTGCTATATTTTAGTTCTGTTCTTCAGTTTGTGTTTCAAAGTTGGTATCCCATAATTCCATTGGAGTGGGCGGGGTTTTTTAATTATGTATGCAAATTGTACGTTAATCAGCGTACAGATTTGTACCTATTTTTCATGGTCCTTGTCCAGATTTTTGAAGTTTCCAGGTTGAGAGGTGTGATGCACACTAAAACCCACAACATTTAAAATAGGATATTGCGCCCACCTGATTTGTCAGTATTGATGATCCACCAAAGCTATACTGATTGTTATCCAATCTGTTACTGCTTAGAACCCACCAATGACAAAACAGTACTGGGTGCTTTTTTGTTTGTCAGAAAAAAACAATAAAATTTTATATGCTACAGTCCCACAAAGTCAATCCACTACTGACCCATTAACCCTAGGCTGCTGTCTCATTCTTACTCCCTGGAACTGCATTACCTTGGATGACTAATTTTATTTCCTAAGCAAAAGACACAAATTGGAAGATGAAGTGAAAATTCATACAGTTGAGAAGTATGATTCCATATTCAATACAACTCTCTCTCTGTCAGGAAAGCCGCAATTTAATGAAAGTGTACTTTTAATGTACGATATATTTGTGAGCCAACTTATTTGTGTTCAGTAGGTAGATTGATCATCATTAGCCTCTTTGTGCATGTGTCTCTCTCTGTCATGCATATACACACACACACACCCCTTCTACTTTCACATGCACAAACATTCTGCTTTCATGCATGTACTCACTCCCTACTTACCTATTAACACAGGTAAATGCTGTCCCTTTCAAAGGCAATGGTGGCAAATACATGCACGAGTCCCTCTTCAGCAAGAACACAAACACACATTCTTTGGAACGAAATAAAGGTGGCAACACACAGATCCTTCTTTGGTGCAAAAAAATCAAAACTAGAAGGGTGCTTTGGTGCATGCGCACACTGACAGTTATAGGTCACGGGCATGAAAAACACAAAACAAAAAAAGTGTTTTGGGGCATGTGTATATCGATGTTGCAGTTAGTGGTCGGGGGCCACAGGTTGGACACATCTGCTTTATGCCTTTCCCCTGATATCCAAGATAATTCTGAAGAGTCAGAAGGAGACTCCAGAAATAAATATATTGACTCCATTTTGGCCCAGGCACAGGCAACATTTTTTTCTCTCCTGGTGGAATTAACCAAGGGCAATTGCCACATGCTTCCTTACAGAATGAATCTACTCACATAAGACGAGTCTGATATACCCAAATCTTAAATAAAAAAACTAAAAACACACTGTAGCGGCTCAGTAGTCAGGAACCAAACACTCAAAAATACAGAAACTCAAAAACTCTTTAATGACTCATAAATAATAACACTAAAAATCAGAGGGTGATGTCGGTTAAAACTGATGAAAGCACTTAACCATGGGTCATTAAAGAGTTTTTGATTTTCAGTATTTCAGAGTGTTTTGTTCCTGACTTCTGAACCGCTACAGTGGGTTTTTAGTTTTTTTTACATTGCCATTTTACACTTTCCGAGTTTTCCGTGGTCTTTTTTATTTTTGTTTCAAATCTTAAATCATTTTAAATAACTACCTGGATGAGTCAATCTCAATATCTGTTAGGTACCTCTTTCACAGGGGCATGCAGCAGGTACTAAAGGAAGAAAGAAAGCCTGCTAATAGAAAAAAAATTTATTGGTAAGTGGAAAGATTCTCTGTCTGGTGCCTAGTCAATAATTAGGTTCCATTGTAGGTTACAAGGCTTTTGACACCATCCCCCATTCTGGAATTATAGCTGAACTCACTAAACTAGGTATAAATCCCTACATCACAAGAGGAGTTACCAATTGGCTCAATGCAACTTTTACAGTGTGGGCTCTGTCAAACTCCAAATCTGACTTCAAACCAGTGACAAGTGGAGTCCCACAGGGTTCAGTCCTGGGACCTATCCTGTTTGGTATCTACTTCTCTGAAGTACAGGCTAACACAGAAGGCCTTTGCCTAACGAAGTTCGCAGATGACTGTAAACTAGGTGCCATAGTTGAGTCCCCAAATGATGTAAGCATCCTACAGAAGGGCCTCACTGAGACAGATGCCTAGTGTCAGAGCCACGGCCTCAAGCTCAGTGCCAAAAAGTGCATTGTCATCCCCTTTGGTAAAAACTCTGTACCCATGAACTACCACATAGGCGGCAGTCTACTTAACGCTGAATGTGTGATGAGACCTTGGGACCCAGGTGGACAGTAGTCTCTCCTTTGATAATCGCATCGCTACAGTAGTCAGGAAATACTTCTACGTGGCACACCTCATCACAAAAGGGTTCTCATCTAGGAAAAAAGAGGTCATTGTTCCCCTCTACTCAACAGTCATTATACCCATTATAGTGTACAACGCCTCTTTTTGGAATGTACCACACAAGACATCTGCAGCAGCTGGAAAGGCCACAGAAGTACCTCACAAAGAGGATTACTGGCTTCAAACAGATGCCCTACACTGACCGTCTCAAACTCCAGCTTTACTCCATAGCATATCGCCTACTCTGAGGTGATCTCTGTCTAACATACAAAGCTATGTTAAACCCAGAGCTGTTGGACATGCTACACCTAAAGAAATCTCAATCCCCTCCGAGCTACATGCTCTAAGGACCTAAACCTTGTCACCACAATAAACAGGACATGCTGGAGGGATAGATTCCTGTCCCAGAGACTTCACATTCCAGATTTAGTAAGAATACATTAACAAGAAGATCTAATGATTTATAATATTTTCATTGGGTAGCCATTTGAAATGTTAGGAACTGCTGGAACAAATTCTGAAACATGGAGACTGAATGGTCAAAAAAATGGACTTGCATATGCTAAGTTTGAGATGGCCATTTCCCAGAATATTCCCTTTTCTGCAATGTATGACAATGTCCAAGGCAGTATATGTAAGTTCAGACTGCAAAAAAGAAGTTTAAAGGAGAAGAGCAATGTTCTAGATTCACTCTTCTGCATTTTCAGTCCCCCCCCCCCGACTTATCTGTGCTGACATTTCAGTAGACAGCCTTTACAATGCTCCATGTATAAAATCAGTGGCCCTTCAGAAAGGTCTTCATGGAGTTTGCGGCCTAAATAATATTTAAACTTGTCAAGATCTCCATTGTTATCCAACAGTGATTTAAACTCTGATATCATTACTGCCAGCTACAGCTTGGCAGCCCTTATTGAGAATAATATGTTCAAATGTAAGGATATAGTACTAATCACTTATAGATACAATATGCAATTTGAAGTATTTTTCCTAATGTGTGAATGGTGAGAGATTCAAATTGACGACCAAGGGGTTGTCATGAGAAAATGTATAAGATCACCCCCTTTTTAACCTGTAGAAGGAGTATAACCCAAGTAATGTCAATCTACTTACAGAAGGAAGATCTTTGCAACAGATTTAAGGGAAAATATCCTGTGTGTGGATTTGAGTTTCTTATAATCATGTTGTGAATATAGTCAAAAAGAAAGACCTGTATTTGATAGGGGCTCAATCAAAGCACATGAAAGAAACAATGCCTCAGATGATTTGACAGAAATAATTCTTTAATGTTAAATTCATGGTGTCTAAATTCCTTTTATACATGCACTGAGCCTGACATTTGAAACTAAATTCTTTCCTGTCATTATCCCCACATCCTTATAAAAGATAACTGGTTCAATACTTGTGTAGTACCGCATACTTTCTGATGTTAAACATAACATGAAGATAGATGGACCAAGTCACAAGCTTTTACGTTGCTTTTATAAAATATGATTAGTAAGTGGAAAGAAAAAATTGCTGTAAATTCTGGATGTATAACTGGGCATTGATATCTTACTGTGACAAAAAAGGGACACAAGGAAACCTTGTAGAATACCTTAAAGGATAGACATTGAAATTGGTACACAATTTGATACCCTTCTTCTTTCAGCTTTTCCTGGTTAGGGGTCACCACACCGTAACGCTAATGATTGGCAGTGGATTTTTACGGTGCTGAGTTGCCAGCCTGACAGCAAACCTTCAAAGAAGGCACACCTATTCATGCACACACCTACCTGCATGTCTTTAGATGTCATTCAACCGTGGGGAGGACATGCAGTCTCCACACAGAAGGCGCTCCAGCCGAGAATCGAATGTGAGAACCTCTTGCTGTGAGGTGACAACGCTAACCGTTGCACCACCACAGCTGATCAGTTAATCTGGTTAGAAATAAATGGGTACATGTTTTGTGGGGGGGGGGGGTTAACTGATAAGAAATTGTATCAGGAGGGGCACTATTTAAAAATGTGTCAATTCTAAATAAATTTTATGCATTGCAATACCCTAATCAACTACAAGTAGTGAAGTATTAAACTATAATACAATTGAAATACAACAGTGTCTAGCCAGAAAGGCATGCTGAGTAATATCACTGAATTCCACAGCTTTCTAAAACAACTTTCTCACAGTAAAAGTTAGGGTGGTTAGGTGATACTTCACTGGATCTGCCACACTGCTACCCTTGAAAACTGGCACAATTGCTTCTTTCTGCTTAGGGGTGTAAACTGATAAACATTAAAACAACTGCACCAATATTCCTGTAAGTTTTCACCTAACCATTTTAATGAAAATCTCATGAATGCCGTTAGGGCCTATAACTCAGTCAACTGTTAGGTCAGTGAAAGCTTCCCTTTCTAGACTTTCAGATATACTAGGACATAAGTTGCATGATCAGTGGCTCAACAGGTAATGTACCTGCGTTTCCTGCTGGAAGATCAGAAGGCTGTGGCTTCTTTTCCCACTCCAGAGGACTAGATTTATTCTCCATTACTGACTTAGCAGTGCAGAGGGGTACTGCATTTCTGGGTGGACCATCCTTTGGATGAACCTTTAAACCATGGTCCCATCAGCTTGGGTTGGTGGTAGCTGAGGTGGCTGTTAAAGATTCCATTGCACATATTGGAAAGACTAGTGAAATTTCCCCAATAGGATCATAGGAAGTTACTAGGCTAATGGCCCTAGGGCCCTTACAAGCCTAGCCAAGTTACCCTTGTTTCCACAATCAGCACCTATTGCCCCTGTCCAAGAGAAATGCAGGGTGAATTTACAGTTACCAATTCAATTGTCCAGATTGCGCTTGAAGAGGACCAATGAGGTACTCTGTTTGACATGAAGTGGGAGTCTGTTCCAAAGGTGTGTTAACCTCTGGGAGACAAATCTGTCCCTCCAGCAGGTTCTATTAATATCACATACCAGGTTAAGGTCTTTAGAGCGAATAACCCATGTGCCATTTGGCTTGTGGAGTATGCAGCATTTCCAGTAAAGCAGGGTCAGAGATTGCCGTATACGCAAGGCAGAGATTGCCTCTGAGTAGTCTGTATGAAACAGAATAAAGTGATAGTGACTTCAGACAATCCACATAGGACAGATGCTGAAGACCTTGAATTTTCCTTGTGAGGAACCTTTGTGATTTCTCCAACTGCTGCAGGTGCTTGGAAAGGTACATACCAAAAGGGGCGTTATACTCAATTATTGGACTGATGAGGGAAGAGTACAGGGAGGTTATAACTGAACTTACTTATGAGATGAGCAATATAGAATGCCCTTCTTACCACTGTGGAGACATCGCAATCAAAGGTAAGGCTGCTTTCAACCTGTGTGCCCAGGCCTCTCACCACTGAGTGCATACCTACGGTGTTGCTATTGATGTGGTAGTTAGCAGGAATATCACCCTTACCAAAGGGGATGATGATACATTTTTTGCATTGAGTTTAAGGCCATAACTTTGGCACCAATCATTTGTTTGCAGCAATCCTCTTGTAGATTCTATGACCACTCCCAGTTTGCAATCGTCAGCAAACTGTGTCAGCCACAGACCTTTAGTTTTTGCTTGTACTTTGGAGAAATAGATTCCAAACAGTAGAGGTCCCAGAACTGACCCTTGTGGAACACACACCACTGGTTATGGGTCTCCTGTTGGAGGTAAGATTCCCCTATTTTGACGGTATGGGTACTATCAATGAGCCAGTTTACGACCTACCTAACAATATAAGGGTTAACACTAGCTGGATGAGTTTGTCAATGATGCCTGAGTGGGGGATAGTGTCCAAAGCCTTGGCTAAGTCTAGTTAGGCTGTATGCACAGATTTCCCCTTATACAGGGCCTTGTTGACTGTCTCAAAGAATTCCACCAGGTTTAACAGGCATGATCTCCCTTTGGCAAATCCAAATTGAGTAGGGCCAAATATTTGGAGATGACCTATATCTTTGTTGGTGAGGTCCATGATGATTTACTCCATGGCCTTGCAGATAGGGCTAGTCAGGCTAATAGGCCTTTGTGCAAAGGGATAACAGTGGCCATTTTTCATTCAGCTGGTATGAAGCCGGTGCTTAGGCTATGATTGAAAACAGTACCATATGGTGGTGCTAATTCTTGTTGGAGCTCATGTAGGACGCACCCAAAGATGTTATCAGGTCCCATAGATGCTGTGTTTTTGGCCTTAGAGGGCTTTTATGACCTGCTCTTTAGAGATGCAAGGTAGGGGACAGGTGGTAGTGATGTAATGGGGTATGTTTGGCGGAGACAGGGAGTGAAGTTTTCACAGAACTTGTCAGCTAACAGGTTAGCTACATCCACAGGCTCAGTATATGTGGCATCATTAACTAGTTCAGCACAAATCTGGGCCTTTTCCTTTCAGGTTACGGATGTAATTAAAGAACACCTTATGATTGTCTTTAGTTGAGGAAGCTAATTTGGTTTCGTAATTTGCTTTGGGGGACTTCACAAGAAGTCTTAGTTGCTTGTTTAAGCTGAGGAGGGAGTGTTTCCAGTTTAGGGCCCACTCCGTCTTACTCTTAGACAGCAATTTCTTCCTCTTATTTTAAAGCCTGTTAATGGTAGTTGTCCACCAGGCAGTTTTGCTCTTCCTTGAAGGCTTGTTTTGGTCCTATCAGGTACGGCCAAGTCAATGTAGTTATATAAGTATTTGTACAAGGTACTGGTATAGAACTCTGCATAATTGCCAGTTCCCTCTGAGGGGGCAGGTACAGTGAAGCTATTTATACCATCCCATAAGAGGTCATAATTTGCTTTGGAGAAGTTTTTTAGGCTAGCTGCTGCTGGGGTGTGTCAGGTGTGATAGTTACTTCAAATGAGAATGATTTGTGGTCAGATCCATACCTCCCAACCATACCGAATTACTTGTTTTTTACCGAGTTTTGCAGTCCAAAACATGTGGTGCCATGATTCCTGAATGGCACCCCTTAATTTACGATTTCCCAGCTGTTTTTTGAAATTCCCTGCTGCTTTTTGAGCTGACGTCATCACATGTGCGATGACGTCAGCTCTGTGAAATGGCCTTCCAGCCTGTCGGAATTAAGCTCAGCTAGCTCAAACCATAACGTGCGTGCATTTCCGGCACCAAAGGAGAATGGAACTTAGCATTAGCTGCCGCATGGAACTTATGCTGCTGCGAGAGAAGTAAGCTGCTGGGAAATGGAACTTATGTGAGAGATGAGCAATGGAGCTGGGTAAGCTGCTGAGGCGGTGTGTGTGAATGGATCTTATGCTGCTTTAAAGAGAGAAGCAAGCTGCTGTGTGTGAATGGATCTTATGCTGCTGCGAGCAAGGGAATGGTGTGTGTGTGTGTGTGTGTGTGTGAGCGCACATGCATGTGGGCAAGGCACGCTTATGGTTTTCATCAGATTTGATTTTTGCACCAGGTGATGACATGAACAGTCCCGGCATACTCCTGTCTGTGTCGGCCTAGAGTATCTCTGAATAATTCCTACATAACCACATTCTAAGTCTTAGCATGTTATGCATACTTTGTTTTGTAAATGTATGGGTGTATAATTGCATTCTTTTTCTTTCGGCTTTTCTCGGTTAGGGGTCGCCAAAGTGAATCACCTGTCCATTCATGATTGGCAGGGGAGTTTTATGGTGTCGAGTTGCCAGCCCGGCGCCCAACCTTCCACAGAAGGCACACACATGCACGCACTCACACCTAGGGCCAATTTAGAGTGTCCAATCCACCTACAGCATGTCTTTGGGATGTGGCAGGAAACCGGAGCACCCGGAAGAAACCCATGCGACCACAGGGAGGATATGCAGACTCCGCACAGAAGGCACTCCAGCTGAGAATCGAGCCGGAGAACCTCTTGCTGTGAGGTGGCAATGCTAACCACTGCGCCACCACGGCCTCCCCTTGGGTGTATGATTACATAAAAGGCAGTATTATGACAAGAAGCTCACTGTTGAGTAAACATGCCAGCCTGTCAGTCTGTTTTAATTTCACAGCCTGCCTGCAGAGGTCTGATTATAAAGATGTGGGTACTAGTAATCTATGTTATGGCTATCCAGCACCTTTTTGAAATCAAATCTTCTATTATCCTTTAAAGCACATTTTAAGAACTGTACTAGGGGGGGGGGGGTGGTTCTTAAGACTGTTCTGACTAAATTTAAACATTTTTCATTGAAAAAGAAAAATGCATTGATTTTTTCCTGTTAATTACTGGAGTCGTCTGTAATGCTCACATATTTTAATGCTAGACATTGAACTTAACTTTGCTGTGCTTTCTCCTGAGTGCTATTGTTGTACAACATGGTTTGTTGCCTTGTATCTGAGCTGAAAACACTGTCTGAAACCTGACTGGTCAGCTGCTCTTTTTTGTCAACAGAAATTATTTTTGAAAAATTTGTGAGCACATTCTGTAAGCATTTAAACAGTCAAACTTTCTTATTTGCTACTGTGGACATTATTTTTAGAAATGTTGCAAATTTCTGCAATGGTAAAGTGTATGAAAAATATTTTAATAATGTAATGTCACATGGTGGCAGTTCATATTCAACTGATTTACAATTTGAATGTTACTTTGGAGTACCTGACTGCTGTGTGAAAATGTTAATGCGATGCTGCCTTGACCTTCTTTGTACTGTTGTGTATGGCTGCACTGGTATACCTTCTTTGTACTGTTGTGTATGGCTGCACCGGTATACCTTCTTTGTACTGTTGTGTATGGCTGCACCGGTATACCTTCTTTGTACTGTTGTGTATGGCTGCACCGGTATGTCGTCTTTGTATTGCTGTGTATGGCTGCACCGGTATGTCGTCTTTGTATTTCTGTGTATGGCTGTACCGGTCTGTCTTCTTTGTACTGTTGTTTATGGTTGCACGGGTGTAGTTTGAATTCTGCCATACAATTTTCAGAGGCTCCATTATAGAGGTCCTTGCATTAGTAGGAGTTTGATTTCAGAGGCAGTTTTTGAGTTATACAGCACGTCTCTAAAGTGACATCTGATGCAGAAGGCAGCTTGATGTGATTTATACTTCTTTTAGATACATAATCTAACTTTAAGGAATTCATGTACCAATTATAGCATAAATGTGTATGTAAAATTTTTGCACCATCCAGGGTTCTTTAACATTTCTATAACATACTGTGTTCCATAAATCTTTTGTGAATTATCTTACCAAAGCCTCACCATATGGTTTTAACAATCTACACACAAAAAGAGTGACTGTGGGGTGTGCTGACTTTTCCATTTTGACATTCTGTGTGATTTTGATTTCTGTGTAATAAAGGGTACAGTACTAGAAATGACTAATCAAGTTGTAAGCATTGCTTTTATTATTGTTCATCATTCTTAGAGATGGAGATATGCTCTAGAGAGAAGAGGAATGAAGGTCAGCAGGACTAAGACACAATATATGTGTGTGAATGAGAGGGAGGATAGAGAAATGGTGAGGATGCAAGGAGTAGAGGTGGCGAAGGTGGATGAGTTTAAATACTTGGGATCAATAGTTCAGAGTAATGGTGAGTGTGGAAAAGAGATGAAGAAGAGAGTACAGGCAGGATGGATTGGGTGGAGAAGAGTGTCAGGAGTGATTTGTGACAGAGTACCAGTAAGAGTGAAAGAGAAGTTCTACAAGAGGGTAGTGAGACCAGCTATGTTATATGGGTTGGAGACAGTGGCATTGACAAAAAGGCAGGAGTTAGTGCTGGATGTGGCAGAGTTAAAGATATTAAGATTTGCACTGGGTGTGACAAGGGTGGGCAGGATTAGGAATAAGTATATTTGAGGGTCAGCCCAGGTTGGAAGGTTTGGAGACAAAGCCAGAGTGGCAAGATTACATTGGTTTGAACATGTGCTGAGGAGGGATGCTGAGTATATTGGGAAAAAGATGCTAAGGATGAAGCTACCAGGTAACAGGAAAAGAGGAAGGCCTAAGATAAGGTTTATGGATGTGGTGAGAGAGGACATACAGGTGGTTAGTGTGACAGAGCAAGATGCAGAGGACAGAAAGAAATGGAAACAGATGATCCGCTGTGGCGACCCCTAATGGGAACAGCCGAAAGAAGATGATAATCATCCTTAGGAGTTCTCATGTATGAGCATTCTGTCATTAATACCCCCCCCAACAACTTGCCACTGTATTTGTTGCAAATGGGGCAAAATAATCAGGTAATGGGACATTGGAATGGCTGCAGGGGGACTCTGTGCCATATTTTGGTGGTCTGTTCTTTAGTTTGTGTTTGAAAACTTATATCCTACAATCCAATTGGAGTGGATGGGGTTACATAATTATGTATGCAAATTTTATGCTAATCAGTGTACAGATTTATACCTATTTTTCATGGGCCTTGTCCAGATTTTTGATGTTTCCAGGTTATGAGGTATGGTCAGATCTCACAAGAGAAAACCTCACAGTGGGTGGGGGGGTGCAACAGCAGTCTCCCATATTGGTAAGCACCAGATCCAGGATGTTGATGTCCCATGTGGGGGTGTCAACCAGCTGGTCCAGGGCATTGGAGTTAATGAAGTTGAGGAGCCTTTGGGCAAGTGAGTTTAAGCATGAGTAATTTACCCAGTCAATAGATGGGTAGTTGAGGTCACTCAAAACCATGGTGTTATCTTATAGATCAAAACAGGCAGAGTGGGTGTCCTGATTCTTGTAGGAGGTCCTGTAGCTGACAATGACTTGAACAGGTGTTCTACCAACAGTTAATTGCACCTGAAATATCTCCAGGGAATCATACTGTTTAACCACTCTGGAGGTGTAATTATCTTTAATGAATACTGATGTACTGCCTCCTTTAGTTTTCATGCCTTCAGTTCGTGGTATGAATGTGTGGAAGGAGGTGTAACTCTGTATGGCTGGGGTGTTTTCCACAGCCTTGAACCAGGTTTCCATGACTGCACAAATGTCTGTGTTTTCCAAGGAGAGGAGTGCTTCCAGTGAGTGCAGTTTCATGCTAAGACTCCTTGCATTTAGCAGCATAACCTTGAGGTTGTTTTTGATGAAATTTTTACGTTGCAAATGTTGTCCTTGTGACTTTGCCTAAAAAGGCATTATGGGTGTGGCAAGAACCTTTGTCAGTAGCTAAAATCCCAGGAGTGACAGATGAAGACCATCTCCGGCAAAGCATCAAGGTCTATCGATCCAGGCTGACAGAAATTAGATCCCCTTAGTGACACCAGGAACTAAGCCAATTATTGAAGTTAATGATTTTCTGTTTCTATTGTGGTATCGTAGGCAAGAGTAATATGCTGCTCAAGGCTAGGGACATACCTGCCTGTGACACATAATCAGAGCGCTCAGTCATATCTCTCTTCATGTAGTCCAGGGAGGTACATCTCAATTTGTTCACACCAACATGTACTATGACCAAATCATAACAGTATTTGTTGTTGAGAGACTTGAGTGCCTGCATGATCTGATGAATCCTAGCACCAGAAAGACAGCCGACCATGACTTTCTCCTTGTTCAGCCTGGTGAGGGGGCATCTGTGTATCTCACTGTAGAGTCTCCTATGACTAAGATATTTGGAGTGGATGTGCGTTGCCTTATGGGCTTTGATGGTGAGACACTTGTGCTTGTGTCATTATGTGTATTGTGTGTTTTGAGTGTTATGGTTGGTATAGTATGTGTGTGTTTTGGAGGTCTCTGTTGTTTAGGTAGATTTTTTGTGAACACTTCTGTATGGGTTGGTTTATGTGTATGCTGTGTTTCATGAGTAGGAGTTATGTTAGGTGGGCTGACAAACCTGCTCTGTATTGTTATCTATTACATGAGAGATTTGTGATTCCAGATTCATAACGTAGGTACATCTCTCACAAATGGTACAGAAATGATTTAGAAGGAGAGGGTTTTCAGTGTACATGAAGCGGTTGCTACACTGCCTCAGTAGACCCATGTCAACCAGGCTCATAGGAGGAAAGAAAAGAAAAAGACAGTTCATGGTCCTAGGAATAACCTTGGTCTGTCTATAACAGTTCAAGAAAGAATACAGCAGGAGCAGGTAATAGTAGGTTTAGGTGTGAGGAGCTCTGGTTTAGGTAATATTTGCAAGGCTAGAGAAGAGGTGTCTGTAACTGGCAATCCCTCTGTGCAGCAGTGCACAATGCTGCGCAGTGTGCAAACAGGTACAAATGAGCACAAACCGGTTCAAACACTGGATATTTAAAGTGGAAAAACTGGAACCAGCCAAAATTCAAATTATCCCTAAACAGAGCCCTTCACCAGTAACTCCAGCTAGATCAGACCAAACTGTACTTTCCTCCCATGAGGGCACAGCCAGGCCTCTCCAGACAAAAGATCAACTGTTTTATAAGCTCCAGAGGTTACAAACAGTACTAGATTCAGCAAAAACCTGAACCTAGTCTATGCTAGTATTTTTCAAGTTCAGCAACAAGTAAGATGAACAATAATTACAGTTGAAGAGGAATTCAATTAACAATCTAAAAATTTCAGTAAAATGCAGTTGCACACATTAAACAAACAGATATGCAGCAAATATGGTTTTAGGTAATCAGAAGTGCAGTAAACAGTTGAAAATAAACACTTATCTTTTGTAGTCTGTCAGCAGGTATTTGGAAAACAGTAGAGCAAGGGCAGAAGGCCTAACTTACTGCAGCTTTGATCAAACAAGCACAAACCAGTTGAAACACTGACCAAATTTTAGAGATTACAAGCAGCACCAATAGTCTTCCTTGAAGAGAGGCCACTAGCTTAGTGGGACCATCCCAGTCAACAAAGAAAAATACAAAAAATGTCAGTTAATTACAAATCTTTTAAAAGCAAGTAATGTGGGTTCAGCATAACAGCACTAAAAACTTATCAAGGAACATTACCTATGTCAGCAGTTGAATTCACAAGGCATCCCTTGAATACCAACTTTGTTGGATAACTGAGGTTGTTACCTCCTGGTTTAGCTTAGTTAGACAGACTTCCAAGCAATAGTTGTGTCTTTCGGCTTTTCCCGGTTAGGGGTCGCCACAGCGGAACTCCGGTCCGCTAATGATTGGCAGTAGATTTTTACGTGCCGAGTTGCCGGCCCTGATGCACAACCTTCAACGAAGGTACGCCCATTCATGCATGTCTCCATACAGAAGACGGTCTAGCTGAGAATCGAACAGGACAGCGTCTTACTGTGAGGCGACAACGCTACCGCAGCACCACCACCACAGTACTTCCAAACAACAGTGTTATCTATAAATTACTTTTTCCTTGAATGATGATAGTTTCCTTTCTACAAGATGGATACTTTTTAAATCTCCATAGTCAATGTTTTGGGCATATTTCTTATTGATAACTTTATTCAATTTTTTATCACGTGAATATTTAATTCTAAACTGAGGGCATTTTCTCAATTGTGGCTGTAATATTTGATCAAAGTGTTACCAATTATCACATGGTGTCTTGTTTAAAACAAACTTATTTCCTAAAGATTTCCATATGGTGTCATAATTGTTGCAATTCAACCTTCAGGTCTTCCCTTCCAATTTAATTTATATGAAAAATTAATATCTATGTCATCAGAATTACTACAATTCTATAAGGCTATGGTAGAATAACACTGTATCTGAAATACTAGAATCTCAAGTGACACTTTGAAAATATAAGAATTTGAAAACTGCATCTAGAAATTCATATTCACCACCTCTGTTTGAAGCATGCAAGTTCCAGTCTATGCAGGATAATTAAAATTCCTTAGTAAAATATGCTATTCATTATTTAATTCCTTAATAAATTATGTCATAAACTCAGAAGATCTTTTCCAGTATTAGGCTGCGACGTTCGTAGGCCCCAAAAGACATTCTCCAGGATTCAATAAAATTAGTGTAGGCACTGTGTAGAGCCTACATGGACTTTATCTGTGTACATGGCCACAGTTCCTCCTTGGCAGTGCACCATAAATATTAATTAAGGTGCATGCCGAGGGACATCAGAGGTGCATGGGTATTGAATCAGTGCAAGTAGCAGTGTAGAGGCTGTCCCATACTAGTGGACTGTCCAGAAAATGATCTGGACAGGTAGTAAGCACAAGACAGCAATTTTTAAAATGTTTTTAAGTTTAATGTACATTTCAGTGGTGCGGCAAGGTGCTTACCAACGCTGAGCCTCACTTATGCATGTGCACCTGACATCTGTTATATGCCTAAAAATAGAAGCCGGATGTATTTAACTGTTTTGGTTCTACAGTGCTTAGCCATGCGCAAACCTGCACAGCTTCGCTACACACCGCTAACAGAGATCATAGTAGTATATGTGAGGATATACTGTTTCCCTGCACTATCCAAGTGGCTAGACAGGTTGAGTGACGAGGTATAGTGTAGTAAGTAGGTCTTGGGTTCAAGTACTGATATGCTTTATAATTTTTGTTGTGAGAATGTGTCAGTTGACTGAAACATCACTGTAATGTAAAATAAAAGTTATATTTAGCAAAGCTGTGTGGTGCTCAGCCTCACTTAAACGGTTTCTGCGAGTTTGCTCAATGCTCAGCTTCACTAAAACATAGTTAACAGTCCACCCCGTTTGCAGCTTTACTTACATTTGCTTAAAAGGGTTTGTGCAAGTTTGCTTGAAGCTAACTTTTTTGAAAGTTGCAGTATGACATGTAAAGGAGGGAATGCATCCCATATAAAGGCCAATAGGTGGGAATTTCACACCATTCATTGGAGTTGTCACTTGGCTGCTGATATGCCTGGTGGTGTTGGTGAGGGAGCACGCTTTTGGGTGCAGAGATGGGGTGTGCAGGAATCCAGAGTGTTTGTTGGACTCTTCTGGTCTGCAACTATGAACCCCAGCTGCTGCAGGGTGATTACCAGGGCTCAGGATGCAAGTCTGAGGCCTAGGTTGGCTGGCTAGGGACTTTGTGCTACTGCTATCCCCCGCACTGGTGAGCAGTGTCATCACCACTATGACAACCTGAAGCAAAGAAAGAGGGGAACTTTGGACACCTGGATCCAAGAAGCACAGGCTAGACACACCCCACAGATATGCAAGTATGTTTTCTAGTGATGTATAAGTATACAAACTGAATATGTGCAAAACTAGTATGCATAATGCTTTCTTTCTCTTACAACAGCTGCAGACAAGTGAACTCGCAATGTGCAGTCTCATGCAGGGCATCTGGCCAGGATGAGGTGCAAGTGTAATAAGAAGGCAAAAGCAAACAATAACCTGATGTATAATGTACTGTCAAGATTAAAAAGTATTTACAGAGTTTGCAGTCCTAACAGTCAGATATAACATACTTGGGAACTGTAATATCTTTAGCAATGTGTGAGTGCCTGCCTGAAATGGTAAACCAATTTAAGTCAAGTAACCATGCATTATTGTGTAGTATAGCTTACAAACATCAGTTGCAGTTGTGGTCTACTGAGAGTAACAGTCACTGTTCCCCTGTGCTCATTGTGTGAAATATGCTGTAGATTGCACTCAGGTAATGATGAGGGTAAATGGGTTATTACTTAGAGGTCTGACACAGCTGTCCATGCTGTGCATACCAGACTTGAAGCAACAGTAATAAATACATTATAAAGGGTGATGGTGCTGTGATATGTACTGCTTCAAAATAAGAAGTGCTCACTAGTCCTGTAGTCACTGCATGTGTGTTCTAGTCTAAAACCTGTCAGCTGTACAAAATAAATGAATAAAGTCTGCTGAAAAAGCTGTCTGCTAAATGTAGTGCAATACATACAGTAAGTTGCAAGTCTGTGTTCTGGCCAATTTGTACCATATAATGCTGTACATTCCACTCACTCAAAGAACCAGGTGTATAGGTAAGATAGCTGATGTTATGGCCAGATATGCATGTATGTAAATGCCAGATTTTAAGGTACATTACCAATAAAAGTTTAAAGGAGGATTGTGCATTGAGAAGTAATCTGTTTAAACAACTGTGCAGTACAGCTATATTCACTGCATGTGTGTTCCAATCTGACACCAGTGAACTGTAAAACGGAAATGAATAAAGACTTCATAGGTGTGTACTAGGCTAATGGCGCTAGAGCCTTTACAAGCCTAGCCCATTGAAGAGCCCTGGCATCGTGCTGCCCGACATTAGTTCCCAGTGCCTCTATCAAGTAGAGCCACTGGAGTGATCCCCAGGGTGAACTTTCTATTACCCATCCACTCATCAAGATTTCTCTTGGAGGGACAGCTAGGTGCTCTGCTTAACATGTATGAGAAGTCTATTCCAGAGCATGGGCAGTCTCTGGGTGAGGAACCTGTCCCTCCAGCATGTTCTGTTGATTGTGGTAATGAGGTTGAGGTCTCTGGAGTGTGTGGTGCAGAGGGACTGGGATTTCTGTAGATGTAGCATTTCTAACAGAGCTGGGTCAGACATGGCTTTGTAAGTCAAGCAGAGATCGCCTCTAAGTAGGCGATATGAGACAGAGAATAGCTGGAGTCTTTTGATTCTGTCCATGTAGGACGTGTTTAATGCCTAGGATCCTCTTTGTGAGGTACTTCTGTGGTCTCTCCAGCTGTTGCAGGTGTCTATTGAGGTACATGCCAAATGGGGCATTATACTCGATGATTGGTTTAATGAGGGAAGAGCAGAGAGGGACAATGACCTGTTTCTTCAAGGAAGCAAAACCCTTGGTAATGAGATGTGCCACATAGAAGGACTTTCTGACCACAGTGGCAGTGTGGTGGTCAAACAAGAGGTTGCTGTCAATCTGCATGCAGAAAATACTGTCTGATAAATGCAATTAATGCAATACAAACAGTAAGCTTCAAGCCTCTGTTATGGCCATTTCTAGTCAAATAATGGTGTTTATTCCTCCTACTCCAGGAACAAGGTATATGGTTAAGGTACCTCACGTTCTGGGCAGATATCCATGAGTATATGTGCTCGATTTTCAGCAGAAATATCAATAAAGTGTAAAACAGGATTGTGCCTTGATACATTTTTTTTAAACAATTTTTATTACATTTTAACAATACAAAACTCAAATTCAGAAATATATTAAAGAAATTGTGTGAGAAAAAAGAAAATAATTATACAAATAAGTATAACAACTAAAGTATTTACATTGGTGTTTAATAAACAAATTAATAATCCACTAGGAGAAAAAAAAAACAATACCCTTAGGAATTGTGTAAATTGTCTTCTAGCAAAACTTTTAAATTCAACCACAGATTATAAGAATAAGATGTTCTAATAGTTCGAGATTTAATGGTCATCATTTACAGTTGACCATTCGGCAAGAACATTCTTGAAATCTGTAAATGGAGAAGATTCAGATTCCCAATTTTTGGTTATGATTTTTCTAAGTGTGAAGTATTCTTGTATGCACTACCCTGTCTTTCATAAGCTAACAGCTGTCAACTGTTAAATTTAGTGCACATTTCCTTGAGTCACAGCTTCTGCATTCCAATCCCATGGCAGCCAACTATGAAATCACTGGCTGTCTATTTCAATTAGTGTAGACATACATACCTCTCGAATGTCACAATTTTTTCAGAATGTAATGGCTAATGCCCCATATGTCTAGTCATTGATTAGCAGATAAATTACATTACTTGCAATGCAATTTATTTGCAAATTCAGTTACAGAACACCTTCGTAGTAATGTATGCGCACACTATGTAGTTGTGTACCTGCATTCGTTAATGCTTGTTCCATGCTAATAGGTTGACAGCTATGTACATGTAACATCGTCTATACGAGAACTGGAGTCACTGTACACACAAATGACACTGCACACTTGTAGAAGTATGTATTATTAGTCTGTGTAGTAATAGCTGTGAGGTCACTAATGGTATGATTTTTCTCTCTCACCTCACCCCTTATCTTCTCTAATTAATTATTATGAAATGTATTAATTTATTACTATTTGTTGTCATGGTTTGAAATTAATGTGTTCTTTTAAACCAACTGTTATGTTGCCCTTATGGGTTTTGTGATATTGTTTGCTGTTAACGTACTTACCATTATGTTATTTATCGTTGCGTTCCTCATAATATTCCTTAATATGTATTTGGCTTAATCAATGTTATCTTCCATTATGTTAATCCTAACATTGGTTTGGTTATTACTTATCTTTACCTTATGATTACATCTAATTTACTACAGGGCATTAAGGTAGTCTGGTTCCATGTGATCCACCTACCTTGCCTTCACTGACTGGGGCCAAGCACATCTGGGTCACAGCCCCTCTGTTGCCCATGCACTACATGCGGTGTCTGGCAGCAGAGGTGGAGGGGGTGATTTTTTCACTAATCAAGAACTGCTGGGTATGGTACACAGGGTGGTAGTGTATGACCTTTTGATGCAAGTCTGCACTGGATGGAGGACATGCTCACCATCCTGGTGGGCAGCCTCATCCCACATGCCAGCCTCCACCACTGCCACCACAGGGGGGCAGTAAAGGACCAGTGCTGAGAGTCCTATGGGTGAGGAGTTCAGTTGCACTACTACCATATGGATGCTCTTGGGACTGCAATTTCACAGCACCCTCCCCATCCAAGGTGTTCACCCCCTCTTGTGCAAATGCTTCCTCACCTTCTCCACATGTACTTGTGTCCCTTTCCCAACATTCCACTGTCACCTTAAAAAAAAAAAAAAAAACCCGCACTTGTCCCACAAAAAAGAAGAAATCGTCCCATGCATAGCTGTCCATTTCACACACGTGTCCATTGGACACACTTAATTTGGTCCAATTGACTTGAAAATGCACGTTTGTTGTCCTCTTTCCCTCTCTAAGGGTGAGGGTCCAAATTCAGCTAAAAAATCTATTAAAGTGCACAGCTGTTGCTGATGAAGAAATGGATAGTTATGGTTCTTTCCTACACCCATCCTGCATATTCCTACCTGCCTTTCAATATGTTTTTCCCCCTGCTTGCAATCCTTTTCACCACTGTCTTATCTCACCATTTTCTTTAAAGATTTTTTACGCAGTGCTACATTAATATATGCTTTTGTAAAAATATTAATCACATTCTAAATGTACACCTGCACCATATTTCGAGCTCAGGACCACCACATCTGCACAACAGTGGCTTAACCTGTCAAGCCAAACAGCTGTTAATTAAGACAAGTATTTAAATGAATACACAGTAATGATCAAGTTTTCATCAATAAGCATGTTTAAATGATGCTGTGCATTGCACCACAACCACATCACACAAGACAGCTGAAAGAAATACAGAAAAGTATTCTGTAATTAATACTCTACTAGGGGACTACATCACTCTAAAGCCATACACACAGCTGTAAGTAAGGTATGTAATAGCAGCTAACCATACAAGTATATGCATGGGTCTATATTGGAATCGCAAAAGCTTACTTTCACGAATCCACATTCATCGACACATAAATGTCGAACTCCAAAAATAGCAGAGAGTGAAAAAAATGAATCCGGAATGTCAAACGTCCTTTTTTTTTTTGGCCAGCAGGGTGATCATGGGGATGATGAAATACATACTTTTCCCCACCGTAGTGCGGTCTTGAAGTTGGTATATTTAAGTGAGGGGGGGGGGTCCCCTCTGCAAAAACGTTTTAAATAGTGTTTTGCTTTAGGTTTGTTCCATTGGATTTACTTTACCTGTGTGGTACTATTGCTTCCGGGAATAGGTTTGACGACGTGATTTTCGCGTTTCTTGTCCTTTGCTGTATTTGGAGTTTGACATTTATGTGTCGATCACTTTGTATTCGTGAAAGTAAGCTTTCGCAATTTTAATATAGACCCATATATAACATGTAACAAATACACTTGCTAAAACATTAATGTAAAAATAGCATTTTTAACTGGGACACTCAGAGAAATACAACATTCTAAAGCCATACAATCTGGACAAATCCATAAATAAAACTAGGACAAAGGCCAAAAAATACAGACAATTTTTAAATATTGCTCTTATACAAACTTAGAAGGATGACAGACTAACAGGCATTGAATTAGCATGAATGTTCTGAAGTACATGGAAGTTTGAAACTCAGATGTCTGTCATTATTTTCTGTCTTCAATCTTTAATGTTTAGCAGTAATTTGCCAGAAAACTACAATGTAATGAAAAAAAGGCATAAAATAAGAGGGCAGAATCTGGACACATTGTATAAATCTGTACAGATGAGAGGTATGCATGTAAGTGCAGTGTGTAACAGCAGACAACTGCATGATATCTACAACCTTTAAAAATATACTTGCTATCTCAGTGACACCATAGCTCAGTCTGTAAAATTAATTGCAAACAATACTGTTTGGTACACATGGTCCTTGGTTCAACTATAGCTGCCTCTACTAATGAAAATGCACATATGTGGACATCAACATTATATATTGTCATGTATATGTCTGTCTTACCACTTATATATACACACACCCAAAGCAGTACAGATGGAATGTCTGCATCTAAGAAATAGAACAGAAAGGCCTACAGTTATGACCACTTTTAACTACTCTTAATACAATAATAGAAAGTGCAGAGAATGTCAGGTCATGCATTGGTCTAAATTCCCATAGGATTTTGAAGTGTGTACTGAAATTGTGGCCCAGTAATATGACACTGCAGCCCACATAACTTGGCACCTGTATAACTGTGTGACATAATGGTTAATCCACTCCCTTTCTTTTCTTTAGGACACACCAACCATTTTGCCTTTAATTGTGGTACTGCTACTGTTGGTTAACATATGACTTAATTTGCAGTGGAATGGGTACCCTCAATCTGGCTCTGCCTCTACAACAAGGCTCGCACTTACCCTTACAGCCTGTTATTTTCAAAGTGTTCACACTCTCTGCCTCTTGCCTACAGCATCAGCTCCAGCTTCAGTCAGTAGCACACGCACCTGTAAGTAAAATGCAGCTGCTACAGGCATATTGTCTGCAATGGTTTCTTTTCTTTACCCCAGTAATTTCCAGCACAACATATGAGAAAGAGGTTCTAATCGCCATGGAGGTCTTGTATCTTGTTCAATGGCTACATTTCTTTGGCTGATTATACTGCAAATCAGCTGTGTTGGCTACAATTAGTATTTCAGAAACACAGATTGGTTAAGAGCTAATCACCTGGTAATGATAACCATGTTAAAAGGCAAACAGGTAGCTAGGGGAACCGTTCTGTATGAGAGTTTATTCACACAGTAAATGCATTGTCATGACCTTTATATATCTGCATGCATCAACAGAGGAGTATTGTACTCCAGGTATGTAACCCTTTTGTTTACAACATGATGCATATGTGTGAATATACTTAGGGGGAATGGGGATTACAGCATAAGCCTTTATGAGACTTGTAATAATTACATCACTGATCTTCAGATTTGTTACACCTCCAGAGGAAGTACAGTACAACAAGGGTGGAATGTTGTTTGTCAGTGTGGCACACTGGTCTCCAGGGAATATCCCTTTATAGTGGGTGTAATAGCACACTGATATTTTGTGGCACTGTTGTTTTGACATATTACCCCTAGGGGCCATACTAAAATGGACTCCTGTGTTGGGTGTGTGATCATACAGCAGTAACAGGAGTAGCCCACTATTGCTAGTACCTTAGGTGCATCCACACCCTTAGTATGTTTGCACACTGTAGTATATAAGATGCATGATCAAGCAGTGGATACTGCCAGCCATTCGGTTATTGCTGTATCTCTACATAGTGTAGTCCCACGTATGTGATCCTGACATCTGTTCCCATTTTAACATACAAGGTAAAGGTCCAACAAACTAAAACAAAAATGTCAGTGACCAGGAAACGAGCCAAAGTGCAATAAATGTAAATAATTTTAACTTTAATACTATATAAATATAACACATCAATAAAACATCAAGTGCTTTCATTTCCGCATTCAGAGACTTTATCAAGATAAAAAACAGACCGTGAACAATTTAAATAGCACACCCCAAAGAGTTAAACCAATCAAAAAATAAAACTCATAAATTATTAATGAAGTATCACATACAACTACAATCTTTCCCAATTAAATTATTTTAAAACAATATGTAAAATGAATAAAAAACATACTGAACTCATGTAGCACACATTCATATCCTGAACTAATATGGTATCCATATATATATAAATTATGCTCATGAAAAATTCATTTAAGAAAACTGTTTTTGCTCATATATAAAATGTGCATAAATAAATACCTAAAAAAACTAAATTCATCAAATACAAACACTGTCATATAGGCATATAAATATATATACACCTCTATAAATTTATTAATAAATACTAAGGATTAACCTAAATAAATCCAATACACATATAAAATACATTTAAACACCCATATTTCATTTTCTATCTAGTGCCTTTAATTTTAAAAAGCAAGTAATTGAAAAAGATTCATTCAGACCTGGCCACTGAGTTGCATTAGTCCTAAGTTGCCATAGGGCCTCATGTCTTTCAAGGTGTAGTGGCCATAGCCTACCCCTCGGATCAACTTGTAAGGGTTCAATCACAGTAAATTTAAAAGTATGATCTGGTAATTCATTACAGTGTTTCGCCAGGGCATTTGTGTCCTTCTGTAGTAAATGTCCCTCAGATGTTCATAAATACGGTTTTTCAACCTTCTCTCTGTCTTTCCAATATTAAAAAAAGGGACATTTACTACAAAAGGCACAATAAACCACTTTATATGTGTAGCAGGAACAGATTTTATTAGGAGTGGCCCTCACCCATTTATGTGGATGATCCTTCCATTATATAATCACAATAGTTACAAAGGCCATACTTTTTCATAGAGCCCTTTACGTGTCCATTGCCGGATCACCTACACAAGAACGACAGCGCAAACCACCGATACCACATGGTTGACAATCGAAACACCGACAATGTAATTACTGCTTAAAAAAATATATATGCTACGCCCCACTGCACCTGCTCCACCCCCCTCCCACACACTCCTGTAACATTAATATACCAACTCCGAATTTGCACTACAGTGCAGGAATGGAAATCTTTCCATTCCGCACTACGAAGACGTACTGTTTCCCCATTGTCGTCATTTTGATTGTTGACCATGTGGTGTCGGTCTTCTCAGCTTTCATTCTTCTGTAGGGGACCCCTGTTGCCACAACTTTCAAAGATGTTTTTAAGACATTGCCCTTTCCTATAAACTATAATGGGTTTTTCCCCAAAGCATTGTCTAATCTCACTACAGGATGACAAAATGGCCCAGTTTTTAAAAAGAATATCTGTTTACTTTCCAAATTATAAGTTGTAATAAAAGCTGAAACAAAATTAGATTTATTCGAACTAATGTTATTTTGTGACTCAAAAATTGTATTAGATACAATACTTACTTCATTAGATGAAAAATTCATTTAAGAAAACTTTTTTTTGCACATATATAAAATGTGCATAAATAAATATCTAAAAAAACTAAATCATTAGTATTAAAGTTAAAATTATCTAAATTTATTGCACTTTGGTTTGTTTCCTGGTCGCTGACATTTTTTGTTTTAGTTTGTTAGACCTTTACCTTGTATGTTAGTGTGGATATGGCTTCAAAGAACTAGGAGATGGAGTCTCAGCAATCATTGTTTTCACAGTCATTTGGACAGTCTGTTGAGAGCATTTTGGCTCAGTTGTAACACGTCAGAGAGGTTGGACCATATTGAGCATGCATAGGTGATATCAGCTCCGAATGGAGGAAGGAAACAGGAAGTTTTGGCATCTAGAGTGAACAGAGTAAGTGGTGAGAGCCCTGTTTTGCAACTTCTTAATGAGACAAATATTGAAATGGGGCAAGGAAGTCGGAGAATACAAAATAATGTGAATCCCAGCAACCAGCGTGTTGCTAGTGGTTCGGATGACTCTGTCTCACTAAATGGAATTATCGGTAATCAGCGGTTTCCTAATAGGGCTAATACATTGATGCAGACAGAACGTGTTGGTTCTGAGATTTATCTAAATGGCCCTATAAGAATGAATGATTGGTTGGAATATAACCCAGCCTTTTTTATGAACGAAACTGTGTGTCCTGTTACGCTAATAATTTACAAAGGTTAGATCATCTTTTACTTAAAATTAAGACAGTACAATTGGACAATAATTATTTTAAAGAATGTTTGAGATTAAAGTTGGTGTCTAAGGGGTTGCGTATGTGGCGCTTTCCCACTGGTTTGGTAGCTGATTCTGCTTTACATAAGGAATTAATTTTAATGTTTGACAGACATGGCTCAGAATATATGGAGCTTGTTGTCAAACATAATGAACTTTTGTTAACTGATTTAATGAAAGAAGCAACTGAATTTGATGTAAAAATTGTTCAGGATGTGGCACCTGAAGATAACTTATTTGACTACAATCGTATTTTTAAAAGCATTGAACAGGAAATTGCTGCTATAAAAAAACAGAAAAATGAAAAAGATTGTGAGGGATAGGGCCCAATATAATTCTAATATGTCTTACCCTCAAGCCTCCTAGGTCACAAACTTGGAACAGTGATTTAAACCTTACTTCTGTATCTACAAATGCCAATAGCCAAGAATCTTTTTTAGATCAAGAGAATTTTCCTCCATTAAGGAGGTTGAGGGACAGATGCAATCAGGATGTCCATGGACAAGGAGCACATCCCATGAACAGAGGTCAAGGAGGACAAGCTACTTATCGGATAGGGGAGGGTGTCGAGCCTGGAAGTGATGATACAAAGACAGTTTTGTGATAAATGTTCTATTCTTAAAAATTCGAAGGGTGATTTTAATGTGTTCAATATTTCCTCTTTACAAATTGATGTGAATGACTGATTTATTAGCTAAAGGGCTGACGTTTGTGATGGTTAGGAATTGTGATATAACTCCTACATTGGTTGATCTAAGACATTTTGTGAGGAAGTTGAATTTAAATGTTTTATTTAAATCTGTTGAATACGTGAACAACCCCCTGCACATTTCTAGTACCTATAACCCACCCATACACCCCTCCTTACTGACCTTTGAAAGGCTATGTGAAATAGATGTGAGAAATCTGCCTGAGAATGTTTTGAACACCAACCTGAGTAAGGGGGAGTTGGATGGCTTAGTTAAACTGAGGACGAATAAGGATGTTAGGGTTATTAAACCTGATAAAGGTGGGAGGATTGTAATAATAGATTTGAGTGATTATACAACACAAATGAAGAAAATCTTGGATGGGGACGCATATAGGAAAATATCTTTGAATGAACTGAATGGTACCTGTAACAGAATTAGGAATGAACTTACTGATTTGTTCATTGAGGGCTCAATTTCCATTGATGAGTTTATTTTTTTTATCTGTCTCCCATCCAAGGATCCCACTCATGTTTGGTTTACCCAAATTACATAAGAGCATCCTAGATCCACCCATGCATCCAATTGTGGATGGCCGGGGTTCTATTATCTATCCTTTGGCCTGGTATTTGGATATTAAACTGAAATCCTTTTTGTCTGATGAATTGAGTTTATGTAGAGATTCATGGGATTTTTTTACTGAGGGTTAATAATTTGGAATTTGTGGAAACCGGTATCTTTATCACTATAGATGTAAAAGATCTATATACTTCGATACCCCATGATATTGGGGTTGAATGGGTTTGTGAGTATTTATTACAGAGGGGGGTACCTCAGGCCAGTATTAATGTATATGAACAGTTATTTGATTTGGTTTTAAGGAATAATTGTATATTTTTTGAGAATGAGTTTTTCATCCAGACTGTGGGGGTTGCTATGGGGTCCCCTTGTGGGGGCCTATATGCTAATCTGGTCATGCTGCAGTGGGAAAAGAAATTTTTATTTAATTCACATTTTTATACTCACTGCAGGATGCATGTACAATTCCTGGATGATATTTTTATATTTTGGGATGGACCCAAAAATATAATTTGTGAGTTTTTGGCTTATATTAATGATTCAACATCCTTTTTAAAATTTGCCCACACAGTAGGATTGGATGAAATTTCCTACCTAGATGTTAGGCTTCTAAAGGATATTCCCTCCAAAAAAATTTATATCAGATTTTTCAGAAGGAAACATATTCCAACAGTTTTTTACACTTTGATAGCTCTCATCCATATAAGTAGAAGAGAGCGGTAGTGAAGGGGCAGTTCATAATGGCAGCCCAGATGGTCTCTTGCTTTAATGCTTTTCTCAATGAATGTGAATTATTAAAGGGAATATTTCTGAAAAGAGACTATCCGGTTGAATTGGTCAATGAATTAATGTTGAAAGTTGTTAATAAAAGGGAAAGAGGCTTTTTTTAAGGCTATTTTATCTTATGATTGTAGGGTATCGGAACATATGAGTGGATTTAGTGAGTTTGATGCCCCATCTAATGAAGCAAGTATTGTATCTAATACAGTTTTCGAGTCACAGAATAACATTGGTTCGAATAAATCTAATTTTTGTTCAGCTTTTATTACAACTTATAATGTGGCAAGTAAACATATATTCTTTTTAAAAACTGGGCCATTTTGTCATCCTGTAGTGAGATTAGACAATGTGTTGGGAAAAACCCCATTATAGTTTATAGGGAAGGGCAATGTCTTAAAAACATCTTTGAAAGTTGTGGCAACAGACATGTAAAGGGCTCTATGAAAAAGTGTGGCCTTTGCAACTATTGTGATTATATAATGGAAGGATCATCTTTTAACATAAATGGGGTGAGGGCCACTCTTAATAAAATCTGTTCCTGTTACACAGATAAAGTGGTTTATTGTGCCTTATTGGAAAGACAGAGAGAAGGTTGAAAAATCAGTATTTATGAACATCTGAGGGACATTAGACCAAAGAAGGACATAAATGCCCTGGAGAAACACTGTAATGAATTACCAGGTCATATTTTTAAATTTCCTGTGATTGAACCCTTGCAAGTTGATCCGAGGGGTGGGCCGTGGCCACTACACCTTGAAAGACATGAAGCCCTATGGCAACTTAGGACTAATGCAACTCAGTGGCCAGGTCTGAATGAATCTTTTTCAATTACATTTTTAAATTAAAGGCACTAGGTAGAAAATGAAATATAGGTATTTAAATGTATTTTATATGTGTATTGGATTTATTTAGGATAATCCTTGGTAGTATTTAAGTTTATAGAGGTGTGTGTATGTATGTATGTATGTATACACACACATATATATATATATATATATATATATATATATATATATATATATATATACACCTAGATGACCGTGTTTGTATTTGATGAATTTAGCTTTTTTTTTAGGTATTTATGTATGCACATTTTATATATGTGCAAAAAAAGTTTTCTTAAATGAATTTTTCATGAGCATAATTTATATATATGGATGTCATATTAGTTCAGGATATGAATGTGTGCTACTTGAGTTCATTTGTTATTCATTTCATCAATCTATAAATATTGTTTGTATCTATATTCCCCCAGGGAATAACACTAACATCCTAGAAGACATACTCCACTGGTTAACCAGCAACTACCCTCAGGAAACCATTGTGCTTGGAGATTTCAATATAGAATGGAACTCATACTCCTTAGAGTCCCATTCCACCCATATAAATCTATATGGGTTTACACAAATTATATCCTCCCCCACTAGGATCAGTAAACCCAATAAAAAAGAAAGCATCTTAGACTGGATACTTATATGTATAAAGGTGGGACTCTCCCTGATCTCAGTGATCACTGTCTAACCTATATCAACAAACATAAAACTGATGATTCCCCACCAGCCCACTCACAAAACAATTAGAAACAATAAGAATTTCAATCTCACCAACTTCCAAAATGAACTAAAAGCATGTAACTGGTCAATCCTAAAACAGCTACCACTTGATGAAGCAGTAGCATTCTTTAATACTAAATTTCTTGCTGTACTTGACACACATGCCCCCCACACGTATCATTAGAACTAAAACAAGAACTGCACCATGGCTTACAAAGGATACCAAAGCAAAGATCAAACTTAGAAATAAAATATGGGCCACCTGGCTTGGCACCAAAGCCCCTCAAGACCATCTGCAATATCGGCAGCTCCATAATAGCATAAAAAAATCCATTTTGCTAGACAAAAAAAAAAACTACTATTATAATCTTCAACAAAGACATCAAGATAAACCTCAAAAGTTTTGGGCAGGTATAAATAAACTCCTCTATCCAGGACAATCCACCACTCCCACCCCTTCCACTACTACCTATAAATCTCCAGAAGAGATTGTCAACACCTTTAACAGCTTTTTTACTGAGACTGTTCAGACCCTTGCTGGCCAGCTAACACCCACAAGCACTAATTCTATCATAACCTCACCCACTACCCATCTCCCCTTAAGTCTACAACCAGTCCCTATCTCACTTATCCATTCCCTGCTTAAAAAACTAAAACCGACCACCCTCTCTGCAGATCTTCAACCTACAGAGTACCTACAAAAAGCAGCAGATGACATAGCTTATCCAGTCTCAATCTTGATCAATAGAACCATATTTGAAGCCTCCATCTGGAAAACTTCCCATGTCATACCACTCCACAAGTTGGGAATTCCACAGAACTATCAAATTATAGACCCATTGCCATACTATCACCACTGGCCAAAATAATGGAGAAATGTATTCATAAACAACTCTTGTACTATCTCATACATAACAGTTTGTTGGCTAACTCTCAGAATGGCTTTAGGCCACACCATAGTACCTCCTCTGCTCTCCTTTCTCCAGTGTCATGAATAATAACCATAATAACAATAAACTATCCTCAGCCCTATTCCTTGACCTATCCAAAGCCTTTGATATGGTCAACCACCAACTACTCATCGCCATTTTAAAATCCATTTCCTTGAATAATCATGCCATTCAATGGTTTAAATCCTATCTGAATTGCAGACAACAGGCTGTCCTATGGGAGGGAAATTTATCTACTCTACTACCCCTCACCATTGGAGTTCCCCAGGGCTCTATCTTAGGACCTCTTCTCTTTTCAATCTTTATCAAAGATCTTTACTCTGCCATTCCAGAGGCTGCATGCATACAATAAACAGATGATTCTATGTTGATCTGCTCAGCCTCTACCTCACCTGACCTGCATACACTATCCCAGAAAACATTTAACACAGTTGAAAACTGGCTCTCATGTCGTTGTTTGCTCTTGAACCCTAAAAAATACAAACTACTACTTTTCTCCCCCACACACAGGTCAACATCACTTTCCTTTACGATATCCTCTAATAATGGAACTATTATTTCCCCAGACAACCATACTAAGCTCTTAGGGGTAACTATTGATCATCATCATCATCTTTCAGCTTTTCCCGTTAGGGGTCACCACAGCGGATCATCTCTTTCCATTTCTTCCTATCCTCTGCATCTTGCTCTGTCACACCAACCACCTGCATGTCCTCTCTCACCACGTCCATAAACCTTATCTTAGGCCTTCCTCTTTTCCTCTTACCTGGCAGCTCCATCCTTAGCATCTTTTTCCCAATATACCTATCATCCCTCCTCAGCACATGTCCAAACCAACACAATCTCGTCTCTCTTGCTTTGTCTCCAAACTGTCCAACATGAGCTGACCCTCTAATATACTGATTCCTAATCCTATCCATCCTAGTCACACCGAGTGCAAATCTTAACATCTTTAACTCTGCCACATCCAGCTCTGACTCCTGCCTTTTTGTCAGTGCCACTGTCTCCAACCCATATAACATAGCTGGTCTCACTACCCTCTTGTAGACCTTCCCTTTCACTCTTACAGGTACCAGTCTGTCGCAAATCACTCCTGACACTCTTCTCCACCCATTCCACCCTGCCTGTACTCTATTCTTCACCTCTCTTCCACATTCACCATTACTCTGAACTGTTGATCCCAAGTACTTAAACTCGTCCACCTTTACCAACTCTACTCCCTGCATCCTCACCATTCCTCTACCCTCCCTCTCATTTACACACATATATTCTGTCTTAGCCCTGCTGACCTTCATCCCTCTGCTCTCTAGAGCATATCTCCACCTCTCCAGAGTCTCCTCAACCTGATTCCTACTCTCACTACAGATCACAATGTCATCTGCAAACATCATAGTCCACGGACCTCCTGTCTGATCTCATCTGTCAACCTGTTCATCACCACTGCAAATAAGAAAGGACTCAGAGCTGATCCTTGATGTAATCCCACCTCCACCTTAAATGGATCTGTCACTCCCACTGCAGTCCTCACCACTGTCACACTACCCTCGTACATATCCTGTACCACTCTTACATACTTCTCTGCCACTCCCGACTTCCTCATACTATACCACAACTCTTCCCTAGGCACCCTGTCATATGCTTTCTCCAAGTCTACAAAGACACAATGCAACTCCTTCTGACCTTCTCTGTATTTCTCCAATAACACTCTCAGAGCAAACATTGCATCTGTAGTGCTCTTTCCTGGCATGAAACCATACTGCTGATCACTAATCATCACCTTCCTTCTTAACCTAGCTTCTACTACTCTTTCCCATAACTTCAAGCTGTGACTGATCAATTTTATCCCTCTGTAGTTACTGCAGCTCTGCACATCACTCTTATTCTTAAAGATAGTTACCAAAACACTTTTTCTCCACTCCTCAGGCATCCTCTGACTTTCCAAAATTTCATTAAACAATCTAGTTAAAAATTCCACTGCCATTTCTCCTAAGCACCTCCATGCTTCCATTGGAATGTCATCTGGACCAACAGCCTTTCCATTCTTCATCCTCTTCATAGCTGTCCTTACTTCCTCCTTGCTAATCTGTTTCACTTCCTGATTCAATATCCCCACATCATCCAACCTTCTCTCTCTCTCATTCTCTTCATTCATCAGCCTCTCAAATACTCTTTCCATCTACTCAACACACTCTACTATCTTGTGAGTACCTTTCCCTCACTATCCTTTATCACCCTTACTTGCTGCACATGTTTCCCAGCTCTGTTCCTCTGTCTAGCCAATAGGTACAGGTCCTTTTCTCCCTCTTTAGTGTCCAATCTCTCATACAACTCTCCATACGCCTTATCCTTAGCTTTCGCCACCTCTCTCTTTGCCATGCGCCTCATCTCCTTATACTCATGTCTACTTTCTTCATCTCTTTGACAATCCCACTTCTTCTTCGCCAGCCTCTTCCTCTGTATACTCTCCTGGACTTCCTCATTCCACCACCAGGTCTCCTTGTCCTCCTTCCTCTGTCCAGATGTCACACCAAGCACCTTTCTAGCAGTCTCCCTTACTAGTTCTGCTGTAGTTACCCAGCTATTCGGTAACTCTCCACTACCTCCCAGTGCCTGTCTTAACTCTTCCCTAAACTCCACTTCACAACCACCCTTTTTTAACTTCCACCATTTAATCCTTGGCACTTAGGGGTAACTATTCATAATAACATTAAATTTTATGTGCATATCAATCAAACCATTAATAAAAAACTGGGCTCCCTATACAGAAATAAACCTTTCCTTACCCCACTAGCAAGAACTGCCATTGCTCGCACTCAACTTCTCCACCCTTTTCTATGCCTCCTCCATTTTTACTAATGTAAACAAATCTGAAATCTGCAGACTCTCGAGCTGTTATCATCACACTGCTAGATTTGCCACTGGCAACTTCCATAGAACACAAGTTTAAGTTTATGGTAATTCAACGCAATCAGGTTACTATTAGACGAGGGGACATCGCTAATAGAACTGAACAAAATGAAATGAAATGGATAATTAGATTTAGGGCTGATCAACCATCAGGGTTGAACGATAGGATTCCTATAAAGCCAGCCCTAAAAGGCAGGAAGCTACAAGGTAGAATTTATAAATAGAATAGTATGGCAGTAGTGTATGTCTTATGATTCTATATAAGAATGTAGATTTCATATAAGGATGTATATTTATTTATGTTTATATGGAATTGATATTAAGTTACATGTGATTAATAGTATACTATACTATATGCCATACGCATACATGTGCACACATTTAAATGTATTATTTTTAATTTTATACATATCTTAGATATAGTTTTATATATGTATATATTCTTGTTTGTATGTATTTATAGTACCTAAGCGTAGATATAATATGTAAATCTAGTCTAAAAGATTACCTAAATATCTACGTGGTAAAAAATTTTTTAGATGACTATATTTCTTTAACTAAATGATTGCTTATGGTATTGAAGTTTTAGATGACTATAGGTTCATAGGTTCATAGATTAGTACTATGTAAATGACTGCTCATTAATTAAAGTATGAGGATTCATTAGAGGCTAATTGCTACTGAATGTGTATAAAAAGCTATTGCAAATTGTAAGAGTCAGTGGCCTGAGGAAGCCTACGGGTGAAAGCGCTAGCCTATTTTAAATAAAGCCTTTATCGTGTCTCTTCGGCTTTATTATTATTTGATATAGAAAATTAAGGTGATCCTGAAAATACCAGTGGACTAAGAGAAGTAAGAACAGCCTCAAACGTTATGGAATAGCTGTGCCGAAGGGCTCTCCATTTATGTTGTTGACTGGTAACAGAGACATTGAACTGTTTGTTTGCTGAAAAGCGTACTCCAGAACTGTTTGGTTAGCTGAAAAGCGTGTCGCTTTGTTTGTTTGTTGGCTGAATAGCTTATGCAAAGTATTGGTATCTGCCTTTACATTCTCCCCCTTTTTGTTTTATTAAAATTTTACTTATTGTTTTAAAATAATTTAATTGGGAAGGATTGTAGTTGTATGTGCCCTGATACTTCATTAATAATAATGTGAGTTTTATTTTTTGAATGGTTTAACTCTTTGGGGGTGTGCTATTTAAACTGATTGTTCACAGACTGTTTTTTATCTTGATAAAGTCTCCGAATGCGTAGATGAAAGTGCTTGATGTTTTATTGATTTGTGTTATATTTATATAGTATTAAAGTTAAAATTATTTAAATTTATTGCACTTTGGATCATTTCCTGGTCGCTGATATTTTTGTTTTAATGTGTTCCCATTTTGTTGTCATTCAGGAAACATGTATGTAAGATGCAGTGCCCCTTTTATGGATGCCCAGAATGATATAATCCTGGAAGGCGTCCGTCAACACCATGAACTCCTACTGTCCAGGGAGAGGCAAAACAAGGAACAGCGGGCAGCACTGTGGGATGACCTGGTATGTGATGTTAATTCTGTCAGTCACCAGTGCAGGACATATGAGCAGGTTCAACAGCATGTGACTGACATGATAAATGTGGCACGCAGAAGAGCAGCAGATGTACCCAGGGATCATGATGTCACCGGTGGAGGTCCTACAGCAGAACAACCACTCTCAGCCACTGAGGAATTCCTGGTGAACTTAGGAACACATGACAGCTCCCAGGCATCTATCACACCGTACATTGTGGATGTGGGTGCCACAGTTTTCACACCAGAGGGGACTCCAGTTAGGCTTAGTTTGATCAGCATGGGACTACTGTAGCATTCAGTGTGTCAGGGTGCACATAGTTTTATGTGAGTGTCAGGTGTTTTTTTGTGGGGGGGTTTAACTGCAGTTTGAATCTTACTCTCAGATTTTGACCAACATAACAAACTCATTAACCCCGAGTACCTTCTCATGGCGCCTGTGTGCTTAAACCTGATCACGCCATGAGAAGATACAAATTTCAAGCCATTACCCCTGAGTGCCTTCCACAAGTGAGAGAAAGTGTACAGTAGGTTTGTAGTGCACCTTAATGTAAAACACTTTGAAATTGTAACTGAATATGTAATTTACCATATCTAGTTATGATTCAGTGTGTTTTTACATTAAGATCACATTGAAGTTCTTTCAGAAAATACGTTTTAAAATTTCTTGGTAAGCAAGTGGTGGCAGCCAATTGGATTCTTGCATTCTGAGCCACCACTTGCATAACACCTCCACCCCCAACCTAAACTTCTTTGATCTCCCCTAATAAAAAGAGGGTCTAGCAGCAGGTATTTCCTTTCTTTCTGGGAAGAATTGGAGATTTTAACTGCTACTGGATCCTCTATTTTATTTTCACCAGTCAAGGATTTCACTAACCGCCATATAGGCACTACCAGGAGTTCCCGTTCAGCCACTGTAGTATAGAGTTCCCGGTCAGCTCAGCGCAACAACTACCTTCTTTTCCTGTCATTCCCTACCTAAGTGGTGAGGCACTGTACTTGTTTGTCGGAATTCTGTACTTAATTTTTTATCGCAAGACCAGTTTAAGTGGTGCTCTGTTTATACCATTTATAGAATTATATCAGTTGCCATAACAGATCCAATAAGCTTGCCTGGGTTGTTATTCTCTATTATTTGCATGGTGTGCAATGCTTTATTGAAAACTGGTGGGTTATAATTGATGTTGGAAGTATGTAAACATATAACTGCTGTAGAAGACAATGGGAGGGACCCATCATCAAATGCAGTTATGGTAATGTTGTACTCTGACCTTTTCTCACAATCAAATTGGCCGTCTGTTACTAAACAGTAACAACGTTAATCGAAAAGGCTGATGGCTATTGATGGAGCAGCAGATGTCCCCCTTACCGCTCCCATCTCTATCGTGACATTTAAGACAGCTACAACCGTTTAGGCAAACAATTCACTGGTATGAAATTTCTAACTGACGATAGGAATATCTGTGGTGGATTGTCATTTACATCAACAATTTCAATGACGACTTTACAAAATGATGCCAAGCCGCCACCATCTCTAGCTTGTACTTCTATCTCATAAATTTGTGTCTCCTCAGAATTCAGCGGTTCAGCTATAGTTGTTTCCCCAGTTTTGTTAGTTAATTTAAAAATGCAGCCCATTGCATCTGAAAAATGAGAGAAAGCATAAGTAATGCCACCATTTGGTCCATCATCTATACTGATGATTAAGCGGTGCTCCGTTGTGTGTGTGTGACATAATGTATAGGCTACAGAGGAAGAAACGTATGCTGTTTGGAAGATATGTCAAACCAAGGTAATACGCCATCTACTCCTAAGGGAGCATTGGTTCACATAATTTTGAAGTAAAATGGTGGGCATATGGGGGAATGGTTCTTACTGGTGAGTAAAGGTGGTAGGTTACTAATACTGCATCAGTAGCACAGAAAATTATTTCAGGAAAGCTCTAAGGGTAAGTTTGCCCTGGAGGGGGAGATAAGAGTCTTTTTTTCAGTGGATTTTCTATATTTAGATTACCCAATGACACACAGTTAACTCGATTCTTGAGTTGTTTAGGCTGATGTCTAAACGTTCTCTGTTGTTGTCAGAATTTGGGCTTTTTGTCTTCTTGTTGCTATATTTGCAAGTTTTCTTAGGGTGATGACTACGTCCCTGTTTTCCAGGGATGGGGTGTGTTTCCACTTTTATAAGGCACAGTCCCCCCTTAGGAGCTTATGAGGTTTTGAGTTGTTTTTAGCCATTGTTTCTGGCTGTTTAGAATAATCTGGTAATTTTAAAGTAGTATTTCTCTTTCCGTTTCAGTGCAGTTTCTGTTACACAAAAGAATGTTGCACTGGGGTCATTATTTTTACAGAAAATTGCCAGTTTACTTTTGATAGTTCTTGATTTAGTTGGGTTACGATGTATTTAATTTAGGAGGGTTATTATTAAAGATGAGTGCAGTGAATGCCATAGGATTGTTTACACTAATTCATGGCAGAAGGATGTTGATTTTGTTGACTTTATGTGGCATGTTGATTATTATTATATTAGCTCTTCTTCTTTCGGCTTTTCCCAGTTAGGGGTCGCCACAGCGGATCACCTGTCCACTCATGATTGGCAGTGGAGTTTTACGGTGTCGAGTTGCCAGCCTGGTGCCCAAACTTCCACAGAAAGCATACACATGCACACACTCACACCTAGGGCCAATTTAGTGTGTCCAATCCACCTACAGCACATCTTTGGGATGTGGGAGGAAACAGGAGGAAACCCACGCGACCACAGGGAGGACATGCAGACTCCGCACAGAAGGCACCCCAGCCGAGGATCGAACCAGTGAACCTCTTGCTGTGAGGAGGGTCTAATGAGTTTCAACTAACAGTGCTGCTAGTTAATCAGTTAGGAAGTCTATGGCTTCAGAATCATGGGCTGTGAGCAGGACTCGGTTAAAGAATGAGTATTATTATAACTTTATTGATATTTGTTTATAGTATTTATATTTTGGTAAGTTACTGATGGGAGTAGGCAGGCAGTAATCATTTGTAGTCCATTCCCCTTGTCTCTTGTCAGTCTGTAGTTTGAGAAGCAGCTGTTTAAGTCAAGGTAATTGTTGTAGCAGATTTGGACTAATAAAATACTTAATATTTTGTTTTTCTTTTTAGGGAGAAAAAAGTAGCACTTCCCATACCTTACAACTTATTTGAGGTTAAAGAGGTAACTGTACCCAGGAATATGGTGATATCCCCTTTTACCCATAACTTAATTATTTCTAAAGTGTCAGGGATTGGGGTTTGTAGCAATGAATCAAGCTATTCTAGTTTCTCTGTAGTGTTTCCTGCATGTTGTTCTAGTATGATGAGAGTTTTTGTGAGTGGCATTGTGTTTTACTGCGGGTAGAACTGGGTTTGATACAGGTGCATAGTAGATGTTTGTGTATTAGCAGGCTTCAACTAATTATAAATCTTAGAAATTTGTAAAATAGATGATGGGAACATTTTGCCTTGGGTTTGAGTGTGAAGGAATCTGTGATTGGAGAGAAATAAGTGTTTGGTTTTATTGTCTGTGTCAGTTGCAGTGGACAAGTGTTTTATGAGGGTGTCTAAAGGCATTTCCTCTAGACCCAAGGATATTATACTCTCCATTCATTTCACGGTTGTCCTGTCACCAAATAATGTGCCTTCTTTAGTATGTTTCTATCCAAACACCTTGCACAACTAAAAGACCCTAAAGATAAGAAAATCATTAGACTTTCTAGTTTTTAAGTCATTCTGACAGCTGAAAAGCTCTGCTAATGTACTCAATTGTATGCAGGCTGTTTTATTTATCTTTTCCATGCAATAAAAGTCACTGCTTTACTTGCTTGCCTTTTAAAGACAAGTCACAAGCTGCTTTCCAACACCCCAGTTTGTATTAGCGTATAAAGAGGAAACGCTGACATTTTAAATATCTAACCCAATACATGCTTTTCCTATCTGCACATCCAGGAAAGTAACTCTTCTCCAAATTCCACCCCTGTGACTGAACAGACATTTGTATATTTACCTTGTTATATATAGTACGGCTCAACCGTAAGGGACAGCTAATGCATTTACATGTATAATTGGTTGACTCTTTCTAAGCTGGTTAGTAAGGCAACATACCAAGTAAATCTATGAGCCTTCAGATCTGTATGTCTTGTGTATTGTACAGATCATGCTCAAATCCTGTCAAATGACTAGATATTGCGTATCTTAACCTTTTATGGTGATAGATGCAGGTTTCTAGCAGTTGTAACCTGGTGGTGATATTCATGATTATATAACAATGATTTAATATGGAAAGGAAAGACACAGCAGTGTACAGAATGCCTATGAAAATAATTACATGCTAGCTGTATGATATCATTTAATATACTTTTATAGCTATTCTGCATTAAAGTTGTTGAAAAAAATGTCTAAAGTGTGCTGTTTTTACATAGTTGAATACCCTATCTAACACCAATATTTTTAATAGTAAGCAACAAGAGATTTACTTAGTATATCACATTGTTTTCATATTCTGGGCATATATGTACAACAATTACATTTTAATTACTGTGATAGACTATTGGTGTGTCTCAGAAAATATGCAGTAAAATGTGAAATACAGAAAAATTGTACATGACTAAATTAAATTCTCAGAAAAAAAGAATAAAATGCTGTAAAACTATAGCTAAATATAGCTGTATTCCCAGTAAATCATACAGCTGGGTTGCAAAGATTTGTGAAACTGTATACAAATGTTGCAGTTAATTATTTTGTCAGGTTTTTTTTTTGCTTGTTTGTAAAACTAAGGTGCTTATTTAAAAGTGAAACATTTCTCAAATACTTAAGACACAAGCGTTGGCATATTTTTATTTCAAGAGGTACCATAAATGTGCTACAGCTTCCGCTAGAGCTAAATCACTGTGCAAGCATTCAGAATCAAACATGAAATATTCTTTTAAGATCAGAGAGAGACGTTTAGCAGTTAGACTTTGCCATCTGAAATATGTACAGAGAATGTTTTGGCCTGAATGCTCATATCTGAAAATTATTGCCTGTGAGATTCATGTAACTATTAAATGCTTTGAAATGTCATGCAGTCAGGACATAGTAAATCATAGACCTTGTGGTTAGTAGCAGGAAAAGAAAACTATTAGAAAGTGTTTTTCTGAGTGCCACCTATATGACTGCATCCTTTGTTTTGGTACTTATTTCCTGTATATTTAGTCTTTCAAAGAGCATTGCTTACATTTTAGTTATTTCAGCTTAGGAGTTTAATTATTCACCTCCACTAGCATATGAGTGGTGGTGTATGTATTAGCATGTAAGAGTAATCAATGAACTTGGCGACTTAACTGTTGGTAATTACACTTATAAATAACAATTGCGTAAGAGATCTAACTATTGAACAATTACATTGTCAATGTCTTGGCTTAGGTGTGAATGATAACTGTGTTCTTTTTATGTGCTACATTGCTTTAGGTAGTAAGTGATTATTGGCACTGGCATTAGGAAAGCTTTATTTTCCATTCATAAGAAATATGCGTGTGTGAAATGCCCCAGTTTCTTATAACTGGTAGTTAGAATTACCCAAGTTCATACTGTGAAACTTTGTACAAGAACCTGCATTCTCTACCCACACCACCACTTGTGATTCAGGGAGTTCATAGGTCTCAACTGTCTAGAGTTTCACAGAATATTTGGCTCATACTTTTGGTCTGTTCACCTTAGAATTTGTGGTTTTGTGGCAAATCAGTGAGAAGATTTTCACAGAATATTTGGCTCATGCATTTGGTCTCTTCCCCTTAAAATTTGTGATTTTGTGGCAAATCAGCAAGAACCGAATTCAATAAATAATGATAACCCTTTAAGTTTCAGTCTTCCTATCTTTTTTGGAAACACATGGTAATAAAAAAACACTATTTCAGCAACTTTCTAAGACTATACAAGCAATATTTAAAATGTGTCCCTGTTTTTGGTCCTTTGCCCTCCCCCCAAATAAATTGTGGTTTTGGTTTGATTCTTTGCTGGAGTGCCTTCTGCAGTTTGTAGACTTTTGATCTTCTTAGAGCACATTTTATGATGCCAAAAGTAATGTTATCTAATAGTCCAGATATCCGTGCAGTTCTTGTGAAAAAACAAAAGTATTGAGCATCGATTTGGCTTTCAGTTGCAGTACACACGACAGTTTTAATTCCAGGTTGTAAATTTGTTCACTTCTGCAACAGGTAATGGCATGAATAAATGCTGTAGATATGCAAGTCCCACAAGTGCAGATCTCTACATGTAATCAATTTTCAATTAGGCCTATACTTCCTTCAGAATGAGGAATATATAAATCTTGGTGTAAACTGGTATTTTTATGTATTTGATAAGCATTTTTATTTTCTGTCCAACTGAACCAGTATCTTGGGGGTAGTCAGTCACCTCAAAACTGTAAGTTAAGACAGGAAGAGCAAATTGGTTTACAGCTTGGACTTTATTATGTGTGTGTGTGTGTGTGTGTGTGTGTATATACTTGCTCAGTGTCAGAGGGAATCAAACGTTGGACTAGAACACAAAGTTTGTTAGCAGCTCATAGTCTACACTGTCTGAGCATATATCTTCCATAAGAGAATAGGTTTGCTATGCTGTTATAGAACTGCTTAGGATTGCTTTGACAGAGAGTTTATGGCAAATTTGAGCATTTCTGGGTATTGCATATTAATGATTTTACATTGTTGTGCAGTTCGATGAATTTTTGAAACGTCTGGAGTTTTTGTCTTCTGATGATATTTCTGCAATATAGACAAATTAAGTTCTGTGTTACTATAACCAGAGGCATGATTGGGTGAGAACATGAATTACTACTTTTTGGATTAATTCATAGACTGATCAGCCACATAAGGTTGAGATTTTGTCTAGGCTTATTGCATTTCTGATTATACTCAGTAGTTGTCTGAGTGAGATAAAGGTTATTACTTGTTGAATTCTACCTGCATGGAGCTATGTTATATTTATTGGCTTTGTCAGTCATGTGTGGAATTTAGGTGGGAGGAAGGGCTCAGTAATATCTAAGTGTTATACTGTTTGACTGAATGACTCAGGTCTTTTCCTTACTGATGAAAATGAGTCTGTGTTACATAACAACTGCACAATGTAATATAATGAATGCCTACTCAACAGGTTATGTGCAGCAATTATCACCTGTGTCTCAGCATGCATACCTTGCATGAATGCAATGTAGGTCATTATCACATTAACAATAAGTGCAGTTACAATGTAGCACTGAGTCATTATCACTTTTCAGGTAAAACTCTTAGCAGCTGTCACTGTTGTTCACATAAGTATAAGTCATTATCACCTTGATTAATGCACAAGCCAGATTAAGCTTTTTCTCTGCTTGGAGTCATTGCAAGCGCCCCCCCCCCCCCCAGTATTCATCAACTACCTACCCTCTGAAACCCCTGTTTTTTTATTCCTGTATACACACACACACTGATGTTTGTGATAGTTCTATGTCTTATTATCATATTTCAGCTGTTAGACTATTTGCATATCTATTTGGTGAGCTACCCAGGGTGTAAGGCAGCTGGGGATATCTATATATATATATATATATATATATATATATATATATATATATATATATATATATACACACACACACACACACACACACACACACATATATATATATATATATATATATATAGATATATAAAGATAGATAGATAGGTGCATTGCTTTTCACGTGCCTCTGTGCAGCTATATTACATCAGAATGTTGTATATCATTATGTTTTTCAGGTGTGATTTCAAGTGTAAAGCAACACAGCTACCACCAAAGATGCCATCTGTTGAGGAGAAAGCAAACAGTATTTACCTGTTGGGTGAGCAAACTGACTCTGATGTTTGTAGCAGTGGTTCAGACAATGGTATACACCTTGAGGCACCACATAATGCCAACCAGAGTGAGGATGATGATTATGACACAAAAGATGAGATTCTACTCGCACGTCTGCGTGAAAAGACCATTGCCTGTGATACGGATGATGCCCCTGTGCCCGCCATTCCTGAAAGACCACTACGAGTTGCCAAATCAGACATGACCAGTAATTATGACACTGACCATGACAGTGAGGATGAGGTGCCACTTGCACACCTAAGGAAGGTGGCCACACACGATGGCCACCCAGTAGATTCAGAGTGTGATGCAGGCCATGACTTGCCTTTATCTGTGTTCAAGAAAGCACGTGGTATGACTGACACAACTATGTAGTCCTCCATAGTGAATGGCACTGCAAGTGCTGACAAGGGTGTGGCTGTGCCTTCACCTCTGCATGATGTGGAAAGTAGTCCAGAGTACTGTGATTGGGATGGAAAAAATCCACTAGATCCGAGTCCAAGTAGCTCCTTGTCAGGCAATGATGTGGTTGTGCCTCAGCAGGGAACATGTGTTAGTAGTTCACAAACAACTGCATGCAGTACAGTTGCTACTGGTATTGAGAGAGCACCATCTCTCAACCCTTCAGCCCTTTCCATTCCCAACTGTTCCATGTGACTCAGTCGGGTATGCCGAGCAGGCCCACCACGTAAGATCACGTGGGAAAAACACCTCCAAACTTTACACATTGAGGAATTTGTGGGGCCAGTAGGACCAGTAAATCACTTGGGGTCAGATAGCACAGAGATGGACTTCTGAATTTCATGTTCCCAGAGGAGCTGTACACCCGTATTGCTAATGAAACCAATCGCTATGCTGCACAGAGGCAGGTCACAGCAGGCAAGGTTGATACGCGATGGAGTCCTGTTTGTCCTGGAGACATACGCACATTTCTAGGTGTCAGAATATACATGTCTATTTTACATGTTTCTGAATACAGGCAGTACTGGGAAATGCACCATGTATATGGTCGCTTCCCAATAGCAGAGTACATGACCAGAGATAGGTTTGAAAAAATTCAGCAGTACTTCCACTGCAACAATAACAGCCTGAAACTACCACAGGGCTCTGTGGGTCATGACAAGCTACATCATGTACGGCCAATACTGGATTCAGTACTTCATGCATGCAGGACATGTTACAATGTGCATCGTGAGGTGGCTGTAGACGAAGCCATGGTTGGCTTCCGTGGACTCTTGACATTTAGACAGTTTATGCCTGGTAAGCCAGAGAGGTATGACATTAAGGTGTGGGTGTTGGCAGACTCTACCAATGGGTACGTATGTGAATTCCAGGTATACACTGGAAAGACAGAGCAGAATACAGAGGTCAGACTCGCACACAGAGATGTGGGACTTAACTAGGGGACTGATTGGCAAGAAGCATCACATTTACTTTGATAACTTCTTTACCTCTGTTCCACTGGCACAGCAATTGCTGCAAGATGGTCTGTACTGTTGTGGAACCATGCACACCAATAGGTCAGGATGGCCTCTAACATTCAACAGACAGGCCATCGGAAAAGTAGCTTGAGGCTACTACAAGCAATTGCAGAGTGGAGCACCTGCTAGCTACTGAATGGAAGGATAGCAACCCAGTATTCCTCCAGTCAACTAACTGCAACCCAACCATACCAGTTTCCAGCACACACGGGAGAAAGCGTGATGGAAGCAAGGCATCTGTGCCATGTCCACCAGTTGTAAACATGTACAACAGTTACATAAATGGGGTGGACTGAGCAGATCAGCCCAGGACACAGTATATCCCACTGCCAGAAAGGCCCACAAATGGTGGCTGTACTTGTTCTGGTTCTTATGGGATGTGGCCATTGTCAATACTTTTATTATATTCCATGAAAGTAAGTCACCAGCAACACAGTTACAATTCCAAAGGAACCTAGGCTAGCATCTACTTGCCAGTTACACGAAGAGGAAAAGATGCACTGAGATCACTGTCCCAGAGGCTGTGAGCCGATTTGAGCATAGCTGTCACTTTCTGGTGAAATGGTGTAAATCAAGATGTAAAAACTGTGCCAGCAAGGGTAAACGTGCTGAGCCATCATGGGGGTGCCCGACTTGCAAAGTCACCCTGTGTGTCGAATGCTTTGGCGAGTACCATGGCCATAAATATCTTGTGGGTTACTGATGTCAGGAATGGCACATGTTGCAATGCACAAGACAAATCCAAATGTGTATGCTCTTGTGTTGGTGGATGCATCGCAGGGGGCATAACCAGCCACCATGGATCTTATGATCCACCTGGATTGCAGTTGGGAACTTGGAGACTGTTCAGCTCAGTCCCATAGTGCTGCTGTCCTAGGTAAGCATGGCCTTGGGGTGCCACTGCGGTGCAATGTTTTCCTCCGGGAAAGGACACATGCAAAAAGACAAAGCCTGGGTCAGTCTTGGTCTTTTCACATGCTGTGTTGGTGTAGCTCTCCAGTCAGTCTCCCTCCCTTCAGGTGTAGTCAGTGTATGCAGGTCAGGGCAACAGAGTTTACATTAGCTCCTCCCTTCCACTCCCCATTGCCAAAAGGACGTATGTAAATGGAAAAGGCAGAGGGCCTCACCCTGATTTTTCTGTGTACATATGCCCTTACTGTGCCCCCTTGTCAGTTACTGGCCAAGCCCTTCAGCACCAAGGCCAGGAAGGTCCCTCTTCCGTCTTTTTTGCCAACTGCCCTTGTGTTGGTGGATGCAATGCAGGGGGCATAACCAGCCACCATGGATCTTATGATCCACCTGGATTGCAGTTGGGAACTTGGACATTTCAGCTCAGTCCCATAGTGCTGCTGTCCTAGGTAAGTATGGCCTTGGGGTGCCACTGTGGTGCAATGTTTCCTGCCGGAAAAGGACACATGCAAAAAGGCAATGCCTGGGTCAGTCTTGATCTTTTCACATGTTGCCTTGGTGTAACTCTCCACTCAGTCACCTTTGCTTGAGGTGTAGTAAATGTATGTAGGTGAGGGTAGTAAATGTATGAAGGTCAGGGCAGCAATTAGTGAGTTACTTATGTCCCTCATCCCTTAGGTTCATTGCTGAATGGGCACATGTAAAGAGAAAAGACAGAGGTAAGGCAGACTGCTGACATTGAAGGAGGTCACGTGACAGTAGTGGTATCAGCAGTCTGAGTGGGCAGCCAGCACAGGTATGGGACACCAGATAACCACCAGCTGGAGCCCCATGCCTGTCTTTGGCATATTAATGGAGCGGCGGTCTTTACCCTGCTTTTTCTCTTTACATGTGCCCTTTCTGTGCCCCCTTGTCAGTGTCCACCCATGCAGTATTTCAGGTAAGACTGTCTTCTGCTGTTCTGGGAATCACTGGAAAGGGAGCAGCCAAAATCCTAAGCTGTCCGATCTCAGAATCCTGTGCTGGTGGATGCATCACGTTGGGCATACCCAGCCACCATGGATCTTGTGATCCACCTGGATCGCAGTTAGGAACTTGAAGACTCTTCATCTCAGTTCCAAAGTGCTGCTGTCCTAGGTAAACATGGCCTTGGGGGTGCCAGTGTGGTGCAATGTTTCCTTTCGGGAAAGGACACATGCAAAAAGACAAAGCCTGGGTCAGTCTTGGTCTTTTCACATGTTGCCGTGGTGTAGCTCTCCACTCAGTCTCCCTTGCTTGAGGTGTAGTAAATGTATGTAGGTGAGGGCAGTAAATGTATGAAGGTCAGGGCAGCAATTAGTGAGTTACTTCCATTCCTCATCCCTTAGGTCCATTGCTGAATGGGTACATGTAAAGAGAAATTGCAGAGGTAAGGCATACTGCTGACACTGAATAAGGTTGCAAGACAATAGTTGTATCAACAGTCTGAGTGGGCAGCCAGCACAAGTATGGGATACCTCAGATAACCACCAGCTGGAGCCCCATGCCTGTCCTTGGCATATTAGTGGAGTGGCGGTCCTTACCCTGCTTTTTCTCTTTACATGTGTCCTTTCTGTGCCCCCTTGTCAGTCGTGTGTAATTTGCTGTTTTCACGGGAAATAGGTATGTACCTGTGAAACGTCATCTCCACTTATGTACCTAATGCAACTAATACTGCCCCTGTGGATAGGATGGAAGATTTGGATGGGCTAACCAGGTAATGCATATGATATACATATATGTAGCCTTCCAATACATCTGTCGAACATCAATAGTAATCTGTTTGCATTTTCTTTCCTCTGCAGGTTTGTCCACCTTCTAACACTGCCATGGCTTCACGACCAGAACGACAAGTAACAGTGTGGGTATGTGGCCATTCCTACATTCACTGAACTGCCAGCCATGCCTCAGAAAATGAAAACAGGTACAACTTGAGCTTCTCCACATCCACTGTGAAGGTATACTGGATTGCAAGAAGAGGTATGCACTGGAGGCGGAGTACTGCAGTTGTTGGAAGAGAAATGTTCCATCTACCCCGAGCCTGATATTCTTGTGCTGCACATTGGAGGGAATGATGCAATCAGTCAACCACTTGGAAGGCTACAGTTTCAAATCACAGCAATTTTTGAACACCTGCAGTCTTGGTGGCCATGTTGTCATTTTCTGTGGTCTGATATAATTCCTCACCAGTTATGGAAAACAGAAAACAGTCAATGGGCAGCTCACAAGGCCAGACATTTATAGAAAGGGTTCATGCATGGCTTGATGCACAGGGTCAGTGGATCTACCATCACCGTGGAAGATGTTCACCTGCTCATAAGGGATGGCATTCACCTAACTGAGGAGGGCATTGCATTGTTCTTGACTGACCTCTACAATGGCGTGAGGAGAGCTATGCAGGATTGGAAACATGCAGCTTGTGAGAAGAGTGGAATACACTCATGACCAAGTAGTACCAGTATAGTAAGTAAAACTCTGTTATGAAATGTGTTGTGTCAAATATATTTTTCTGAGTTTGGCAAATAACTGTGGTAAGGAGCTGGTGAGGATGCTGAGAAAGAATTGTTTCAGGAGAGTGCTACCACGCACAATCTAATATATCAGTGACCATCCTGCAATACTTCTTTTTTAGTCTGCTTTTAAGTTTAGATGACAGGAAGGGCTTACTAATATAGAACTTGATCCCTTGGGTCCATTGACGAATGGACACATGTAAAAAGAAAAGGATGTAATCACGGCTGCACAGGTAAAAAACACACTCTCCAAAGCCAAGAACACAGCATCCATGGGACCTGACAACATCCCAGGCTGCATTCTACATGAACTACAGAACGAACTGGCACCCCATCTAAGAACCATGTTCAAGCATAGCTTCACCTCAGGCTTTGTGCCCACTGAATGGCGCACAGCAATGGTTATCCCACTCCACAAAGGGAGAGCCACCACGGACCCCGGGAACTACCGCCCCATTGGCCTGATGAGCCTGGTCTGCAAGGCTATGGAGCATATCATCATGGAACTTATAAACAATAATAATGGTAATCTCCAAACTCTGGAACCTACCCAGTTCGCGTTTGTAAAAGGCAGATCATGTCTCCTAAACCTGATAGACTTCTTTGAAGCGGTCACCAAAGCTGTAGATGAGGGTAAGGTGGTACACACAGCCTATCTAGATCTCACCAAGTCTTTCGACACCATCCCCCACTCTGGAATTATAGACAAACTCACTAAACTAGGTATAAATCCCTATATGTCACAAGATGGGTTGCCAATTGGCTCACTGACTGAACCCACACTGTGAAAGTAGCAGACTCTAAATCCAACTTCAGACTAATGACAAGTGGAGTATCACTGGGTTCAGTCCTAGGTCCTCTCCTGTTTGGTATCTACTTCTCTGAAGTACAGGCTAACACAGAAGATCTTTGGCTAACAAAGTTGGCAGATGACTACAAACTAGGAGCCATAATCAAATCTCCTAACGATGTGGATATCCTGCAAAAGGGCCTCACTGAGACAGATGCCCGGTGTCAAAGCCATGGCCTCAAGCCCAATGCCAAAAAGTGCATTGTCGCCCCTTTTGGTAAAAACTCTGTACCCATGAACTACCACATAGGTGGTAGTCTACTTAACACTGAAAGTGTGATAAGAGACCTTAGGACACAGGTGGACAGTAGTCTCTCCTTTGATAATCACATTGTCACAGTTGTCAGGAAATCCTTCTACGTGGCATACCTCATCACAAAATATTTCTCATCCAGGAAAAAAAGAGGTCATTGTTCCCCTCTACTCATCACTCATTAGACCCATTATGGAGTACAATGCCCCTTTTGGAATGTACCTCACAAGACATCTACAACAACTGGAAAGGCCACAGAAATACCTGACAAAGAGGATTACCGGCATCAAACAGATGCCCTACGCAGACCGTCTCAAAAAACTCCAGCTTTACTCAGTCACATATCGCCTACTCAGAGGTGATCTCTGCCTAACATACAAAGCTATGTCAAAGCCAGAGCTGTTGGACATGCTCCACGTAAAGAAATCCCAATCCCTCCGAGCTACACTCTCTAGGGACCTAAACCTTGTCACCACAATAAACAGAACATGCTGGAGGGATAGATTCCTGTCTCAGAGACTTCCCATACTCTGGAACAAACTACCTATCTATATCAAACAAACTGCCTCATTAGCACTCTTCAAAAAAAAATCTTGATGATTGGATGGGAGATAGGAAATTCACCCCGGGGATCACTTCTGTGGCTCTGCTCGACAGGGGCACAGGAAAATAATTTTCTTGGGTGGCAAAAGCCAGGGTACCATTTGGCTAGGCTTATATAGGCCCTAGGGCCAATAGCCTAGTACCTACTTATGAACCTATAAGGCAGACTGCTGACACTGAAGGAGGTTGTGAGACTGCAGTGGTATCAGCTGTCTGAGTGGGTAGCCAGCACTACTATCGGACAGATCAGATGGCCTTGCCTACCACAGAAGTCCCATGCCTGTCCTGGGTTCATTAGTGGAGTGGCAGTCCTTACCTTGCTTTTTCTCTTTGCATGTACCCATTCAGCAGTATGTTGGCTACACCAAGAATGTGTATATTTACAATCATATGTGTCTACATGGTAAAACAACTGCTTCTGAATGCTGTACACATGTACAGATTTCAGTTTTGTTAGGACCCAGGTTATGGAAATTGATTTTTTTTCATATTTTGGTAAATAACTTTGCAAGGGAGCATGTCAGTGTGCCATGTAATACCTAATTTTGAAGAAAGTATTGGTAGTTCCAACATGGTAAAAGAAGTGTGCCTATATGTTATACACATGTACAGATATCAAAGTTTGTTTTGGACTTAGGTTATGGAAATTATGATTTTTTTTTCATATCTTGGTAAATAACTTTGCAAGGGAGCATCTGAATGTGCCAAGTAATACCTCATTTTAAAGACAGTATTGCTGGTATCAACATGGTAAAATAATTGTGCCTGTATGATCTACACATGTGCAGATATCAAAGTTTGTTTTGGACTTAGGTTATGGAAATTATGATTTTTTTCATATTTTGGTAAAAAACTTTGCAAGGGGGCATGTCAGTGTGCCAAGTAATACCTCAATTTGAAGACAGTGTTACTCCTTACAACATGGTAAAAGAACTGTGTCTGTGCACTCTACACATGTACAGATATCACAGTTTGTTTAGTCTTGTACAATTATGAAAATTATACATTTACAATACTTCTCATTATTATGCCCATATCTTTGCAAGGGAGCATGGTGATGACACAAATGAAAGCATCATTTTGAAGCTGACATTCAGATGCACAACTTCTATGCTGATATGTAGGCTCTGTCCGTTACAGGTGATGAGATACTATGCTTTGTTTATTTATTAATTATGATAAATATTATATTAATCATATTTCTGTGAATATCTCAAGAAAGGAGCATCACACAGTAATGGTTAAGGTATCATTTTAAAGCTGACATTCATACTAACAAATTAAATTCAAATTGTATGGGTCTACATAGTACATTGACCAAGATATTGTGCTTTGCTTTTCCAAAAAGGTAAAAATATATACACAATATCAACATTCCTTGCCAAATATTTAATAATGACTTTGATATGCACTATCAACATTCACACTGTGGGAAAAGGACAGTGTCTGCTGAATAACTTTCGTGTCTACATTTTTAGTCTAGCTCTTATAGTTAAAGAGTTATGAGCGTTTGTTTACTGCATGGTATTACAAATGGATTTTCTGAAAATGAGCTCAGGCTGCACTGTTGTTCCTATGGTGGAATTAAGCAGGCAGCTTTTTTGGAGCTGCTCCGGAGTGAATGAGTTAACATAGTAGCTACTGTAAATGTGAGCTATATGGATGTATTACCCTGTTATTGTGCAACATGCGGTGGTGTTTACATTACCTCTCTCTCAACATTGTACAGGTCTGTCAGGAATCGAACAAGGCCATGGTCCTGCTCCTGCTCCTGGTAAGCACCACACTGTTTTGTTACAGATGTAGATTTATTGCAATGTATTCCCTAAAATACCATCCCAGGCCTGCTGGCTGTATTGATGTACAGTTGGCAGGATTGCCAACTGCACAGATATTTTCTGACTGTACAAACGTTAGAGTCATACCTATGCCTTGTAGGTGTGACCACACTGATAGATGTGACAGCAGTATCAGAACATTACAGATGGCCATATGTGTCAACTTTGCAAAGTGTTGATAAATAGCAAAAGTGTACCTCATTGCTGCTGATGAGACTGTTGTTTAAAGAGCTTTTATTTACAAATAACTATAGAAGTTTGTTGGAAAATAATGTCCTCATGTCTTACTAGATGAGGTTGTCAGTTAAACATGTCTGCAATAGTGACAACAGTGTATACAGCTTAACATATATTGCAACATAGTACTGCAGAATGTAATAGTGCAGGTATTAATGTACTGCTTTTTCTTTTTTTATCACAGGTGACCAGGGTGTTGGTCTTTGTCCCCTTCACAACCTGATGTCAGTGTCTCTTTTGACTCTGATGATGATGGTGGCCAAAGTGAGGCACAGGTGGGGGTTGCAGGGGCTGAATCTGTCCCAGAAGTTTACATCCCTCTTCTTCATTATCACCATACACAGTCAGTATGCCTACACATACCCAGTCCCCAGATGCCACAGATATTGGACAGCCAGAGGGTGGGGACATTGAACAGGAAAGTGTGGCAACTATGGCTGCAGTGAGTGTCGATACTGGCCATAGCCAAAGAGCTGGCGAGTTTCAACACAGGCAGATTGATAGTGGTGCTCGTAGGAGGCCTGCTGTCCTTCCACCACCTGTTGCAGGTGTCTCATCACTGGTCACTCAGTGTATGATTCAGGCTGCCATGGAGGCACAGACACATTCCAAAAGGAACACCAGATGAATGCTCAAGCTTATGGATGCAGCACAGTCTGACATCTATGACTGACTCCACCACATTGCTGATACCCTGCATCGGTTCACTGATGCACTGGAAAGTTGTTGGTCTGAGACAGAATGCACACTGTCTTGGAATGCACATTGTCTGTGATGGAATGTCTGGCTGGAGTTGAGCATTGGTCTTGTGGACGTAGGTCAGCAACTACATCTGCTAAGGGTTCACAAGGCCATGCACAATCACACTCCTGTAGTGGCAGTACATATAGCACTCAGGAGGGTAGCGTGCTGTCCCCACCAAGATGTGGCAGGCCATTGGGCATTCCTGTGAAGGACATAGTCCCAGTAGACAACAGTCACCTTCAGGTAGTAGCATGGCTTCTGACCTTCGGTATGGAGGGGCCAGTGTGACTCCTGGCAGAGCCAGTTCCTGTGTTCGGAGGTGGAGACGGTGAACCGTCAGCTCTACCATGCATGGTTCAAAACTGTCCAACATGCACACATGTAGGGCTAGCACTGTGCTTGACAGTGTTCATACATACATACATACATACAGACACACACACGCACACACACACACACACACACACACACACACCACTTTCATAATCAGGTCACCTACAGACACTCACGGCACATTTCCATGGCCCATCTTGCCTGCTTCCCTTCCTGACTCAGACACATGCTTTCAATCTATTGGGTCAGCCTAAGCCTCCTGCACCCCCACACAACACCCTGTACAAGTGATGATACCAGTACCACATCCCTGTCATCCTCATCATCGATGCAGGGAAATGAAGCTATGGACTGATGCACAGGGTGACTATATATTTGTGTAATCCATTGTTGCCTTTGACATGCCACTTGTACTGTGCACTGACAGATACTGTATGCTGACAGATATAATGAATAAACCACATCATGTTGTGTACCTTACATTGTATGATGTCGTAGTGGCTGTATACTAACCATGAAAGGTGTCTCATGGACCTGTTTCTGTTTTAATTTCAGGATTCTGTGTGAGACACCTATGGATACACAGTGACAATAAACCCATAAATGTCACAGCACGGGATGGAACGTCAGCTGTCTTCAGAAAGGTACAGCAGTACAGGTGCATGGCTCCATAGGTTCATACGTGTATAACAGGCTAACAAGGACAATGGCTTCATTCAGCCTACTCTGACAAGGTCTGCTACACTTGATAAGTGTCAGCATGGTCTAGAGCTACCACATCTACAAGCTGTAGTGATGGAGACGAATCATCTACAGTTTACCTGTGTCCATTACACACATTCGTCCTGCACCAGTTATAATTGCCTTGTTTTGCATCCCATTGTGTAACTTGCACATGATAAGCGTTACAGCAGAAGTGTGTTCTGCATATGCATGGGAAGCCTGTTACATATAGGGTGTAGTGTGTGGGTTACATACCTGTCTCTCCAGCATGTATGATGTATACCACAGTGAAGGTGTATGTGTGTAGAACAGCTACATGTGTTAGTCCTGTCTTGGATATGTAGGAGGTACACAGTCGGATCTCACACCTCCCTGTATGGCAGTGATACACCTCCCCTCCAAAGCATGTAGGAGACAGACTACACATTCATGGCCTTGACACAGTCTGCACAGGACATGTTATCTACACTATGTATTGGTTTACCAAGGAACCTCTGTGGGTCTTACAGTTGTCAGAAATGCCTGTTTAGTGACATAGCAAGGGTGCCATTGCACTCCATGATAGGCATGATGAGTGGTAAATACAGTATAACAATGACAGTCTGGGATTTACATGCCATTCTTTTCTCTATAGGTTGTACAAAATTGAATACCTACATCTTAACGACTAGTGACAGTCAAAGGCTAGATCATTCTCTGTGTGTATAAGTCCCAGAGTAATGGTTCAACTGTGTACAGTGTGTGGACAATACTTTATTTTCCCGGGGTGGATGACTTCCACAAGGATAGTATTGTGCATTCCTTGGTATTTACTATTTGTCAGTGGCTCTGACAACAACTGAATGTGTCTCAGCCCATCCTGAATAACTGTTGGTTCTGTGTGGGATTCTGTGTCATCTCCTAATTAGCAAGCATATCCAAATGTTGTCAGTCAGAGGTGACAGCAGGGAGGGTAATGGCTAGCAGGGGTACTCCATGAATGTTTTGAGAGAGATGTTCACTGGTAACTGGCCTCATTGCAGTGGTGGACTACCCAGTGCTGCTATCCTCCTGGATAATGACTGTCGGACACCTGGCTACCCACCAGCTGACATACTACTTTGTCAATAAACTATGCAGTTTTTCAGCAATGCCTGATTCTCCTCATTCATCGCATAGTGTAACACTCAATGAGGTCCACCGGTCCGATTAGAGTAGGCATGATCTATCCTTGATCAAAACAAACTGCGTTTGGTACAGTGTCTGTAGGTGTATGACATTGTTACTGATCAATTTATTTAGTTACATTTGTTTACCGGGAAAGTCAGATGGGCCAGAAGCCCATTTTCTGCAGAGGCCCAGGTAGAAAAGCTCCACAGAAATATAAGCAATATACAATAATTAGATAACACAACAGTATACATACAGTACGATGCAGAATACACATCATTAGTTAGTTTATGCAAAGTAACATTCAGTACAGTTTTCTAGTAGATATAAGTTCAAAAAAGAAAAACACACAAGCATTTCAGTGAAGATCACTCTGAGAAAAAATAAAGTTAGTAATGTGTACATATTAAATAATAGTTATGAACAAATGAGAGTTAATATGTACACATACATAGGGAGAAAACGAGGTAAGGAGTGGACAGTGTGTTGACAGAGTTATAGATATCTTGTCAGGTTTGGCACAGGAGCAATGCCAGTTCTTGGATAGAAGTTCAGACAGTAGTTTGAAACTGGTAGATTCAGGTGTGTTTTAGAGGGTGTGGGGTATAGAATACCATAATTTGGCTATTTGATTTGAGAATAGGGCTTTACCATCAGTGTTGTTAGCTTTGTTTACTGTGAGAATGTTTCTGTCTGCAGATCTTAGACTTCGTGGGCATGAGTAGGGAACAATAAGTTCCTTAAAGGATGGGCAACTGTCAGGATGGAAGATGATATTGTGTGTGAATTTAAGTTGGTAGAGATGAAGAAGGTTAGGTAGCTTGAGCCAATTTAATTTATGTAGAGCAATACAATAGTGGGGAAGGATGGTTGTGAAACAGGCTATTTTGCTGTAGCAAGTTTCCAATTTGATTAAGTCTGATTTTTTTTAAGTTGCTAAAGAAGGGGGAAGCATATAGGAGTGCAGAGAGGAGGAAGGTTTTGGATATGGCTAGTCTGGTATTGTCAGTGAGGAATGGCTTGCTTATGTACAGCGAGCCAAGTCTGATGTGAACTTTCTTAATTGTGGTGACTATGTGTTGGTCAGATCTGAGTTTGTTGTCTACTGTCACTCCAAGTAGTTTTGTATGCTCAACTGGTTGGATGACTGTGTTGTTTGCTGAGAGAATGGTGAAAGGAGGGGTGGTCGGTGATTGTTTGCTACTGGTAAATAGCATCAACTGTTTCTTTTTGGGGTTGAGGATTAGTAGTGATTTACTTAGATATGTTTCTATATCATTAAAAGCTCGGGCTACTATTTGGAGGTCTGGTAAGGTACCTGCTGAGAAGATTAAAGCTGAATCATCTGCAGGTTTTAAATATCAGATGACTGAGAGATTCAGGGACAGTGTGTAGCACTGCATGCTAGTTGTCCTCTGTGGAACTAAGTATTACTGGTACTTACATCATGTTCTCCAAGAAAATAGTCATCCAAGGTGTCTGTGTCTGTATAGAACACAGACAAACAATGGAGGGAAAGGTAATACATACACCCTGTAAAGATAAGGCAGGAGGTTTTACAGAGGTATTCTGCACTTGGACACTACTAAAGCAGTGTGTACTGAAAGGACACGATTACTGTGTGAAGAATGCAGAAAGCAGGGGAGTCCTCTAAATCACTGGTGCATGGCTACTACTAATGCTACTCCCACCACAACTACTCTCTCCTGGGATACCATGCTCCAATATTTATTCTCTCAGCAGAAAAAAAAACATTACTATGAAGCTCATGGTGAGAAGCAGGACACAGCCTAGTAGTTCATCCACATAGTTGACCCACATCATGCAAGGCTCTGTAGGCTTCACATACCCTTTTTCAGGTAGATGCTTTGATTAGCAACCTCAGCAATCAGTTGACTTTTGCATAGGTTATGCCTTCTGCTCCTGGGTTTGTATTTTACTAGGGTACTGACCAGATGGTGATTGGGAGCACAGCTGCAGCATCACAATATAATGTGCAATGTCCAACCAGTGATATAGACGTCCAAAGTTGGTCAAACAAGCATGACAGTTGCTGTGATCCATGTTATGTGACAATTTCACTCCAGTTCATGCACCCTGCCCTTCAACAGCATAATGGATATCTAAATGGCATGGCTCAGAGGCCTACTGCAGAGGAGTGAATACCTGTGGCCAAAGTATGCCAACCTGCCACATGTCCTACATATGTCATACCTTACAGTTATGTACCCTGAACATGTCTGTGTTCCCACATCATGTCACACATCGAGTTTGCTGACTGGTTGCTTGACAGGCATTGTAGACTTGCAAGGCCAAAGTCACATCTGCAAAGTTGAACAAGTCCTCTGTGCATGTCTGGACATCCACATCTTCACTGCAAGGAGTGCCTACAAACACTATGTTTCAGGTTGTCAACCCCAAGGGTGTAGCAGCATGACCCTAACTTTGCAGGACTTGTACATTGTCACATTTGTAGGTATAGTATTGCGACCAAGCCTAATAACAGGATTATGGTTAACCCAAGGGCCACATGCCTGGCAAAGCATTGTAATCATACAATGTTATGGCACACTGGCAGGAGCTGTGTTACCTTAGGGGACCTACATAAAGGTGACACCATGTTACATTTTACCATCTGTCATGACACTACCTCATGATGGCCTGCTGTGACGTACACACAAGCATGACTATATTGTTAATGGCATCATCAATGACTGCTGATGAGGTGTGGAAAGTGTCCAAATCCCTGTACTTCCCTGCCATACAAACACAACATGTAAGATGTGACTGTATTACAAACCTTGATTCCATGGTGTCTCACACACCAGTCGGTACATATAGCAATGAGCATTTTGACAACATCCACAGCTCACCTCCTGCTCCACTCATACCCACCTGCAGGTACGGAGCTCCTTACCAGACACATTCCCAAACAGACACCTCAGTACACAATCATACCTCTGGAGACCACAGTACACATAATAGCTCATGCACCACTGTCTCACCGGTCACACACCTGAGGCAAACCACAAAATCAAACCTATTATTCAAAGGTGATTACATCATGAGACACACTGATGTCTGCGTCACCAGGCTACACATGGAAAAGGTCACATTTAGCTGCGTGTTGACACACCACACCATACCACACATTGACACAAGTCAATGAATATCAGGTAACATAGTGATGACATCATAGTTCCTGCAGGTGTGTATGACCTGGGACATACATCACCGGACTGTATGCAGACACATGACTGAGCTTAGATACTCTGTGTCTCTTGCAGGTTTGCCCACAGCTTTCAGTTGCATTTGACCCTCACTAGGATGATGACTCAATACACATGGAAAATTATGTATGTCAATAATTGCCTTCGCATGTGGTGTCATTGTAAGGGGATCCACTACATGTCCATTTGGGATGACTTGCTCAACACACCTCAATGCACTGACAGAGATGGTCTTCATCTGTCACCTCTGGGATGTTGAGTACTGGCCAAGGCTGCTGACACCCCCGCAGTACATCTTACAGCCACTGTCTCAAGGGAAAACTTTCCAGTGAGAATGCCATCTTCAGACAACATCATGGTTATGTTGCTACATGCTAGGAATGGCAACACTAAACCCCACTCTGTGGAAGGTGTCCCCACCTTGCGATATGCAGACATTTGTGTAGTCACAGACCCCTGGGTCAAGGCTGTGGACAGCAGCACAGCCATACCAGACAACATGTCCTTCCACATGTGCAGACCTCAAACTGACAGTGTGCAAGGTAATACAGGTGGAGTATATATATATATATATATATATATATATTTTTTTTTCCATTAAGGATAGATACACATGCAAATTGGTGAACAGTGTGATTTCCCAGAGACACTGCAGGTGCTATTCACAACTGAAGGGCACCTAATCAAGCCATTGCCAGCTACAGGAGCAGCTCCATGAATCCAGACACCCATTGTGCTTATTTGAATGTACTTGTGTCTATCAAGATACATCAGTACACCATGGTTTGGGGTTGCATTAAGTAACCACCAACTGTGTTGGTTAGTCATGCACAATCTCACTTGCCCAAAGGTTAGTCCATGTCCTTCACTACAATGGCATGGAACAGTGGTGTGACATCCCCACAAGGGGAGCCAATGTACTGCATCAGGTGTTTACCAATATGGGTGACCACTGCAGCCCCTCCACTGTGAAGTCCTCCCTGGTGAGATGTGACGACAGATTAATCTCATTAAAACTGTTACACCTACATTCCCCCCCTGCAGAAAATACAGTAATAAACATCAACAAAGCTATTTATTAGCTACTATGAAATGGTTTACATAGCTTGACTGCACCTCCCCCCCTCAGATGGGACAGGCAAGTATGCAGAGCTGTACACCAAAGCTTTATGCACGCACTAATACAACTGTATAGACTCAGCTGTACCTGATGGGGAAACGAGCTCCGCATGGCACAGCAAACCTGCCTGGTAGACAACTGCCATTAGCAGGCTGGACAATAAGAGGTGGACATTGCTGTGTGACAGTTGGAGTAAGGGTGCCCCCCTAAAATGGAGGCACATCCTTCTCAGCTAAAACAAGCACATAGTGGTGTTGTGATGTTGTGTAGAAACAGTATGTGACAAAATTAGCCTCTCCCACAAAGGACAACTACAATGCACAGTGTAGCTACATGTGTAACCTTGGAGGAGAGGCCCAGATTGTTTGTGAACTCGTACTTAATGATAACACATATAATGAGTCTATACTCATAGCTAACATGTTGTCCCACAGGATCTGAGTCAAATTCACTCCCCTGTTCCCATCACGTCACATGACATCCCTACAATCTGTCCCATACCATCTGTATCTATACAGCAGGTTGTAACTGGGCCTCTCTGTGGAGGAAACACAGCATCTATTGGGCATGCTAACATTCCAGGTTGCATCCTACATGGGATCCAACAAGGATTATTAGCACCATTGGTAACTCCTTCCAATCGTACCGTAACTACTGGCTGAATCCCAACTGACTGAATAACGGCAAGTGTTATCCCCTTGCACAGAGCTGGTGCATCCACCGACCACCACAACTATAGACCTATTTGCCTAAGTAGCCATATCTGTCGGTCCATGGGGTAGATCATCTTGGAACTGATCAGCAAAGATATTTGTAATCTACAAACATTTGACCATACACATTTTGGATTTCTGAAAGGAAGATCATGGCTGTTAAACATGGTGGACATGTCTGAGGCAGTCACCAAGGATGTGGATGAGGGGACATCAGGGCATATAACCCCCTGGACTTAGCCACATCACATGACTGTATCCCCCACTCAGGCATCATTGACAAACCCACCCAATTAGCCATCACCAGTAATATCATTATAGGGGTCACTTAGTGGCTCACTGATGGAACACATACTCAGAGTAGGGGAATTCACCTCCAATACCTGATCACAGTACTTATCACACGTGCCACATCTGACATCTGTTTTATACATGACTGCAGGCAAACTACTTGTGGATTACATAAACTATGCTTGTGTTGAACAGCGACTGTGGTCTGTAGAGTGATATTGCTTGATACTGTTATCTGCATCTAGTAACCTAGCAGTCAGATAACTGTTATTTATCCTAGCTATGTGACTACAATTACCAGTAGCTGTTTGCATTTGGAAGGGGAAGCCTGTGGACAGGAATAATGTGCCCTGTCCATGTGTGCGTAGACAACATTATACCATCTGTTGCTGTATGTGTGGTGACATCCAGCAGATACAGGGGTGTAGATAAGTGCATTATATACTGTTGAGCCCTTACTTTGGATCCTTTGACCAACATTACAGATGTGTGATAGTGCAGCTTTACTCACCATTATCAGGGTATGTAGGACAATACAGACATCCACACACG